>NC_041383.1:200976600-201011207 GCF_002162155.2 Triticum dicoccoides
CACCGGTAACAAACCCCAAGTTGGATACTTTCGGGTATTTGGCTCAAATTGTTACATTCTTGACAAGCATCATCGTTCAAAATTTGCTCCTAAGTCTCATGAAGGTTTCCTACTCGGTTATGGCTCAAACTCTCACACTTACCGTGTCTACAACAATTTCACCCAAAAGGTTGAAGAGACGGTAGATGTGAAGTTTGATGAATCTAACGGCTCGCAAGTAGACCAATTGCCAATTGATGTAGGTGAAAAAGATCCTTCGGAAGCAATCCAAGACTTGTCTATCAGCAAGATTTTCCCAACGGAGGTGAAGGAGAGTACCTCATCTGTCCAAGTGGAAGCCTCAACCTCACGCCAAGGTGAACCACGAGTTGACTTGGAGGCATCCACAAGTGGGACACGTCAAGACAATGACAACGAGGGTGTAAAACAAAATGAACCTCAATGACCTCCTTCTCCACCTCCACAGGAGAACGACCATGCCAACAACAACGAAGAAATACAAGAAGAACAAGACAATGAAGAGGATGTTCCACCCCGACCCAAACAAAAGCTATCACGAGTTCGAGCAAGAGTCTCAAGAGATCATCTCGTCGAACAAATCTTTGATGACATTCAAACCGGGAGAATTACTCGCTCTAAAACTCGTTTGGCTAACTTTTGTGAACATTACTCATTCATTTCTAGCATTGAACCTATGAAGGTTGAAGTAGCATTAGAAGATCCATATTGGATAAATTCCTTGCACAAAGAGCTACACAGCTTTGAGAGGAACCAAGTATGGACGTTGGTTGAGAAGCTCGATGAGAAGTACAATGTCATTGGAACCAAATGGGTGTTTCGGAACAAGCAAGATGAAGATGAACATGTTATACGCAACAAGGCTCATCTCGTTGCTCAAGGCTACACTCAAGTTGAAGGTATGGACTATGGTGAGACTTATGCCCCCGTTGCTAGACTTGAGTCCATTCGCATCATGACATTACCTTATATCAAATGGAAATCAAAAGTGATTTTCTCAATGGTGAAAGTGAGGAGGAAATTTATGTTAAACAACCTCCCGGCTTTGTTAATCCTAAGAAACCCGACCATGTTTACAAACTTCACAAAGCTCTTTATGGTCTTAAGCGAGCTCCTAGAGCTTGGTATAAATGCTTGACTAAGTTTCTTCTTGATAAAGGGTTTGAAATTGGTAAAATTGATTCTATACTCTTCACCAAAAGGGTCAATGTAGAATTATTTGTGTGCCAAATTTATGTTGATGATATCATATTTGGATCAACTAACCCTCATTTTAGTGAGAAGTTTGGGAAGCTTATGTCGGAGAAGTTTGAGATGTCTATGATGAGTGAACTCAAGTTCTTTCTTGGTTTGCAATTCAAGCAAACTAAGGAGGGAACCTTTATCTCCCAAACAAAGTATACCAAGGACTTATTCAAGAAGTTCAACATGCAAGAATGCAAAGGTATAAATACCCCCATGCCTACTAGTGGACATGTTGACTTGACAAAGGATGGAGAATCGGTCGACCAAAAGGTTTACCGCTCTATGATTGGTTCCTTGTTATATATATGTGCCTCCCATCCTGATATCATGCTAAGTGTGTGCATGTGTGCACGATATCAAGCAGCCCCCAAAGAGTGTCATCTTAAAGCTGTGAAAAGGATAGTGAGATACTTAATACATACACCAAATTTTGGCATTTGGTATCCTAAGAGGTCTTCTTTTGATCTTGTTGGCTACTCTGACTCGGACTATGCCGGTGACAAGGTTGATAGAAAGTCCACTTCGGGTACTTGTCAATTTCTTGGTAGATCTCTTGTGTCTTGGTCCTCCAAGAAACAAAACTCAGTATCCTTATCCACCGCCAAAGCGGAATACATTGCCGCTGGTTCATGTTGTGCTCAATTACTTTGGATGACCCAAACTCTTAAAGATTATGGGATATATGTGGAACATGTTCCATTGCTTTGTGAAAATGAGAGTGCTATTAAGATTGCTCATAATCCCGTGCAACATTCTCGAACTAAGCATATTGAAGTTCGTCATCATTTCATTCGAGATCATCTTGCTAAGGGAGATATCAAACTTAAGAATGTTCATACCGACAAGCAATTGGCGGATATGTTCACTAAACTACTTGATGAGAAAGTGTTTTGCAGGTTGAGAGGTGAATTGAACATCATTGATGCCTCAAATTTTGAGTAGAAACTCCATGTGGATGCATGCAAGGCATGAGCCTAACTATGACTAATCCTTGACCATTCTCTTATGATGATGATCATATGTCTTGGATACTCTTGTACTCTTGCATGCTATCTAACCCTGGTAGCTAGGTACTTGGATAAGCCCAATTCTATGAGATTGCAACTCAATCATATTTTAAGCAATCTCTACATCTCCAAGTCTCTACAATGGTGGACGAATACAAGGAAGCACGAATCCATTCAATATATCCTTTGACAAATTCCTATATCAAAATTTCATGATTGTCATTTGGGATACACAAGTGCTCTTCCTTGCAAGACTAACCCATGTAGGAAGATGAACTTCAACCACAAGTCGTGCTCCCAACTCGTGATGATCTACATCAACTTGAGCACCCTACACAAGTTCAACTACATGACCAAGTTCATCACTGCTACCTCTTGAGCATTGCGTTGGTTTTCCCTTGAAAGGGTGATGCAGCAAAGTAGCGTAAGTATTTCCCTCGGTTTTTGAGAACCGAGGTATCAATACCGTAGGAGGCTACACGCAAGTCCCTCGTACCTACACAAACAAACAAGAACCTCCCAACCAACGCGATAAAGGGGTTGTCAATCCCTTCACAGCCACTTGCGAAAGTGAGATCTGATAGAGATAAAAAGATAAGATAAATATTTTTGGTATTTTTATGATATAGATTGAAAACTAAAGATTGCCAAATAAAGTAGATCGAAGACTTATATGATAGAAAATAGACCCGGAGGCCATAGGTTTCACTAGTGGCTTCTCTCAAGATAGCATAAGTATTACGATGGGTGGACAAATTACTGTCGAGCAATTGATAGAAAAGTGCATAGTTATGAGAATATCTAGGCATGATCATGTATATAGGCATCACGTCCGTGATAAGTAGATCGAAACGATTACGCATCTACTACTATTACTCCACACATCGACCGCTATCCAGCATGCATCTAGAGTATTAAGTTCATAAGAACAGAGTAATGCATTAGGCAAGATGACATGATGTGGAGGGATAAACTCAAGCAATATGATATAAACCCCATATTTTTATCCTCGATGGCAACAATACAATACGTGCCTTGCTGCCCCTGCTGTCACTGGGAAAGGACACCACAAGATTGAACCCAAAGCTAAGCACTTCTCCCATTGCAAGAAAGATCAATCTAGTAGGCCAAACCAAACTGATAATTCGAAGAGACTTGCAAAGTTAACCAATCATACATAAAAAAATTCAGAGGAGATTCAAATATTTCTCATAGATAAACTTGATCATAAACCCACAATTCATCGGATCTCGACAAACACACCGCAAAAAGAGTTACATCAAATAGATCTCCAAGAAGATCGAGGAGAACTTTGTATTGATATTAAAAGAGAGAGAGAAGAAGACATCTAGCTAATAACTATGGACCCGAAGGTCTATGGTAAACTACTCACAACTCATCGAAGAGGCTATGGTGTCAATGTAGAAGCCCTCCTGATCAATTCCCCTTCCGGTGGAGCGCCGGAAAAGGCTCCAAGATGGGATATCACGGGTACAGAAGGTTGCGGCGGTGGAAATAGGGTTTCGTGGTGCTCCTAGATGTTTTCGGGGTACGTTGATATATATAGGCGAAGGAGGTCGGTCAGGGGAGCCATGAAGGACCCCACAAGGGTGGGGGGCACGCCCTCCTGCCCCGTGGCTTCCTCGGCTGCTTCTTGACGTCCACTCCAAGTCTCCTGGATTGCGTTTGTTCCAAAAAGATCGCTCTTGAAGGTTTCATTCCGTTTGGACTCCGTTTGATATTCCTTTTCTTCGAAACGCTGAAATAGGCAAAAAACAGCAATTTGGGCTGGGCCTCCGGTTAATAGGTTAGTCCCAAAAATGATATAAAAGTGTATAGTAAAGCCCATAAACATCCAAAACGGGAAATATAATAGCATGGAACAATCAAAAATTATAGATACATTGGAGACGTATCAAGCATCCCCAAGCTTAATTCCTGCTCATCCTCGCGTTGGTAAATGATAAAAAACAGAATTTTTGATGTGGAATGCTACCTAGCATATTTCTCAATGTAACTTTCCTTATTTTGGCATGAATGTTCAGATCCAAATGATTCAAGATAAAACTTCATATTGGCATGAAAACAATAATACTTCAAGCATACTAACAAAGCAATCATGTCTTCTCAAAATAACATGGCTAAAGAAAGCTATCCCTGCAAAATCATATAGTCTGGCTATGCTCTTTCTTCATCACACAAAGTATTTAATCATGCACAACCGCGATGACAATCCAAGCAATTGTTTCATACTTTAGTATTCTCAAACTTTTTCAACTTTCACGCAATACATGAGCGTGAGCCATGGACATAGCACTATATGTGGAATAGAATGGTGGTTGTGGAGAAGACAAAAAAGAGAAGATAGTCTCACATCAACTAGGCGTATCAATGGGCTATGGAGATGCCCATTAATAGATATCAATGTGAGTGAGTAGGGATTGCCATGCAACGGATGCACTAGAGCTATAAGTGCATGAAAGCTCAACAAAAGAAACTAGTGGGTGTGCATCCAATTCGCTTGCTCACGAAGACCTAGGGCATTTTGAGGAAGCCCGTCATTGGAATATACAAGCCAAGTTCTATAATGAAAAATTCCCACTAGTATATGAAAGTGACAACATAGGAGACCCTCTATCATGAAGATCATGGTGCTACTTTGAAGCACAAGTGTGGAAAAAGGATAGTAACATTGTCCCTTCTCTCTTTTTCTCTCATTTTTTTGGTGGGCTTCTTTGGCCTCTTTTTTTTATTTGGGCTTCTTTGGCCTATTTTTATTTTTAATAAAGTCTGATGTCTCATCCCGATTTGTGGGGGAATCATAGTCTCCATCTTCCTTTCCTCACTTGGGACAACGCTCTAATAATGAAGATCATCACACTTTTATTTACTTACAACTCAAGAATTACAACTCAATACTTTGAAAAAAATATGACTCTATGTGAATGCCTCTGGCGGTGTACCGGGATATGCAATAAATCAAGAGCGACATGTATGAAAAAATTATTGAGGTGGCTTTGCCACAAATACGATGTCAACTACATGATCATGCAAAAGCAATATTATAATGATGGAGCGTGTCATAATAAACGGAACGGTGGAAAGTTGCATGGCATTATATCTCGGAATGGCTATGGAAATGCCATAATAGGTAGGTATGGTGGCTGTTTTGAGGAAGGTATATGGTGGGTGTATGGTACCGACGAAAGTTGCACGTCACAAGAGAGGCTAGCAATGGTGGAAGGGTGATAGTGTGTATAATCCATGGACTCAACATTAGTCATAAAGAACTCATATACTTATTGCAAAAATCTACAAGTTATGAAAGCAAAGTACTACACACATACTCCTAGGGGGATAGATTGGTAGGAAAATACCATCGCTCGTCCCCAACAGCCATTCATAAGGAAGACAATCAATAAACAAATCATGATCTAGCTTCATCACATAACGGTTCACCATACGTGCATGCTACAGGAATCACAAACTTCAACACAAGTATTCCTCAAATTCACAACTAATCCACTAGCATGACTCTAATATTACCATCCTAATATCTCAAAACAATTATCAAGCATCAAATTTCTCGTAGCATCCAATACACTTTCTATGATAGTTTTTATTATACCCAACTTGGATGCCCATCATATTGGGACCAATTTTATAACCATAGAAAATACCATGCTGTTCTAAAAGACTCTCAAAATGATATAAGTGAAGCATGAGAGATCAATAATTTCTACAAAATAAAACCACCGCCGTGCTCTAAAAAGATATAAGTGAAGCACTAGAGCAAAATTGTCTAGCTCAAAAGATATAAGTGAAGCACATAGAGTATTCTAATAAATTCCGAATCATGTGTGTCTCTCCCAAAAGGTGTGTACAGCAAGGATGATTGTAGTAAACTAAAAAGCAAAGACTCATATCATACAAGACGCCTCCAAGCAAAACACATATCATGTGGTGAATAAAAATATAGCTCCAAGTAAAGTTACCGATAGACGAAGAAAAAAGAGGGGATGCCTTCCGGGGCATCCCCAAGCTTAGGCTTTTGGTTGTCCTTGAATTATCTTGGGGTGCCATGGACATACCCAAGCTTAGGCTCCTGCACTCCTTATTCCATAGTCCATCAAATCTTTACCCAACACTTGAAAACTTCACAACACAAAACTCAACAGGAAATCTCATGAGTTCCGTTAGTGCAAGAAAGCAAACCACCACTTTAAGGTACTGTAATGAACTCATTCTTTATTTATATTGGTGTTAAACCTACTGTATTCCAACTTCTCTATGGTTCATACCCCCCGATACTAGCCATAGATTCATCAAAATAAGCAAACAACACACGAAAAATAGAATCTGTCAAAAACAGAACAGTCTGTAGCAATCTGTAACTTTTGAATACTTCTAGAACTCTAAAAATCCTACCAAAAGTCCTGGGCAATTTGTCTATTAATCTACTGCAAAAAGAATCAACTAAAAATCATGTTTCTGTGATTTATTAAAATTATTCGCGTGCGCGCCAAAGTTTCTGTTTTTCAGCAAGATCAAATTAACTATCACCCAAGGTGATCCTATAGGTTCTACTTGGCACAAACACTAATTAAAACATAAAACCACATCTAAACAGAAGCTAGATGATTTATTTAATACTAAACAAGAGCAAAAAGCAAGGAACAAAAATAAAATTGGGTTGCCTCCCAACAAGCGCTATCGTTTAACGCCCCTAGCTAGGCATAAAAGCGAGAATAGATCAAAGTATTGCCATAATGATAAGGTAATTCACGAAAACTCATCTCATATTCCATACGTTCAGCAGCAAGTTTCCTTTGTGGCAAGCAAAAGTAATCAAAAGGGCTAAATTTAATGGGACAAAAGTCCCCAATATCAATCACGGGAGGTATGGGTTCCTCCTTTGGCCCCACATATTGCACAACCAATTCATCATTATAAGCATTCTTTTGGAAAAAGTCATGAGCCTATGCTCAAGAGAAAATCCCAACCCAATATTTTGAATAGAAAAATCATTATTAAGTTCGGAAATTCTATCAATTAGAACATCGGTAGGCACCTTTTTTCTAAGGTTTTCATTAAAAGCAACATGATTTAAAGATTGCAAACGCATTATGTCCTCTTGATTAAAGAGGATCGCCTCTATGCGAGGACGACCACCGTCCACTCTATAGTGCACAAAAATTTCTTTACCTTCTTTCATTATAAATCTAAACTCATGTGCCAAAAAGATAGTAGCTGCACGCTTAACAAAAGAATGCTCAATATTGGAAAATTCTAGGAAAATCCTTTGTATGCAAGGATGCATATGCATGAATTGTCTTTCAAGTTCAACTATAAGCAAAGATATAGCATCCGCAAGACTAGTAGTTCTATGAAGAATAGATCCACCCATAGCGGGCAAAGCACCGGCACAAGTAAAGAGATCTTGAATAACCCCTTTTCCAATAATATTACCAGTACCGATTTGAAACTTTTTAGTGTGTAAGATGGTGGGTTCTTCAACAGGATCATCAAAAGCATCAAAATTTCCCAAGTTATTACTATTGTTCTTATCAATGATAACCTCCCTAGTTTCAGACATAGTGCCAGCAAATACTAGGAGCAAGCAAAAAAGAGGCGAACGTAAAAGAGAGGGCGAATAAAATGGCAAGGGTGAAGTGGGGGAGAGGAAAACGAGAGGCAAATGGCAAATAATGTAATGCGAGGGAGAAGAGTTTGTGATGGGTACTTGGTATGTCTTGACTTGTGCGAAGACCTCCCCAGCAACGGCGCCAGAAATCCTTCTTGCTACCTCTTGAGCACTACGTTGGTTTTCCCTTGAAGAGGAAAGGGTGATGCAGCAAAGTAGCATAAGTATTTCCCTTAGTCTTTGAGAACCAAGGTATCAATCCAGTAGGAGGCTACACGCAAGTCCCTCGTACCTATACAAACAAACAAGAACCTCGCAACCAACGCGATAAATGGGTTGTCAATCCCTTCACGGCCACTTGCGAAAGTGAGATCTGATAGAGATAAAAAGATAAGATAAATATTTTTGGTATTTTTATGATATTGATTGAAAAGTAAAGATTGCGAAATAAAGTAGATCGGAAACTTATATGATAGAAAATAGACCCTGGGGCCATATGTTTCACTAGTGGCTTCTCTTAGGATAGCATAAGTATTATGGTGGGTGAACAAATTATTGTCGAGCAATTGATAGAAAAGTGCGTAGTTATGAGAATATCTAGGCATGATCATGTACATAGGCATCACGTCCGCGACAAGTAGATCAAAATGATTCTGCATCTACTACTATTACTCCACACATCGACCACTATCCAGCATGCATCTAGAGTATTAAGTTCACAAGAATAGAGTAACGCATTAGGCAAGATGACATGATGTAGAGGGATAAACTCAAGCAATATGATATAAACCCCATCTTTTTATCCTCGATGGCAACAATACAATACGTGCCTTGCTGCCCCTGCTGTTGATGTCTACTACACAACCTTCTTCTTATAGACGTTGTTGGGCCTGCAAGTGCGCAGGTTGGTAGGACAGTAGCAAATTTCCCTCAAGTGGATGACCTAAGGTTTATCAATCCGTGGGAGGCGTAGGATGAAGATGGTCTCTCTCAAGCAACCCTGCAACCAAATAACAAAGAGTCTCTTGTGTCCCCAACACACCCAATACAATGGTAAAATGTATAGGTGCACTAGTTCGGCGAAGAGATGGTGATACAAGTGCAATATGGATGGTAGATATAGATTTTTGTAATCTGAAAATATAAAAACAGCAAGGTAACTAATGATAAAAGTGAGCATAAATGGTATTGCAATGATAGGAAACAAGGTAGGGTTTATACTTTCACTAGTGCAAGTTCTCTCAACAATAATAACATAGATAGATCATATAACAATCCCTCAACATGCAAAAAAGAGTCACTCCAAAGCCACTAATAGCGGAGAAAAACGAAGAGATTATGGTAGGGTACGAAACCACCTCAAAGTTATTCTTTCGGATCAATCTATTAAAGAGTTCGTACTAGAATAACACCTTAAGACACAAATCAACCAAAACCCTAATGTCACCTAGATACTCCATTGTCACCTCAAGTATCCGTGGGCATGATTATACGATATGCATCACACAATCTCAGATTCATCCAACCAACACAAAGTACTTCAAAGAGTGCCCCAAAGTTTCTACCGGAGAGTCAACAAAACGTGTGCCAACCCCTATGCATAGGTTCATGGGTGGAACCTACAAGTTGGTCACCAAAACACACATCAAGTGGCACGTGATATCCCATTGTCACCACAGATAAACACGACAAGACATACATCAAGTGTTCTCAAATAAAGACTCAATCCGATAAGATAACTTCAAGAGGGAAACTCAGTTCATCACAAGAGAGTAGAGGGGGAGAAACATCATAAGATCCAACTATAATAGCAAAGCTCGCGATACATCAAGATCGTGCCATAGAGAGAACATGAGAGAGAGAGAGAGAGATCAAACACATAGCTACTGGTACATACCCTCAGCCCCGAGGGTGAACTACTCCCTCCTCGTCATGGAGAGCGCCGGGATGATGAAGATGACCACCGGTGATGGATTCCCCCTCCGACAGGGTGCCGGAACGGGCTCCCGAGAGGTTTTTGGTGGCTACAGAGGCTTGCGGCGGCGGAACTCCCGATCTATCTTGATATTCTTTGGTTTTAGGGTACGTAGGCTTATATAGGTGAAAGAAGTCGGTCGGGGGAGCCTCGAGGGGCCCACGAGACAGGGGGCGCGCCCTACGGGGGGGCGCCCTCCTATCTCGTGGCTGCCTCGAGGATCTTCTGACGTGAAGTCCAAGTCTCCAGGATCATATTCTTCCAAAAAATCACGCTACCGAAGGTTTCATTCCGTTAGGACTCCGTTTGACATTCCTTTTCTTTGAAATACTGAAACAGGCAATAAAACAGCAATATGGGCTGGGCCTCCGGTTAATAGGTTAGTCCCAAAAGTAATATAAAAGTGTATAATAAAGCCCATGATCATTCAAAACAGATAATAAAATAGCATGAATGCTTCATAAATTATAGATACGTTGGAGACGTATCACTTTCACCGGGAAAGGACACCGCAAGATTGAACCCAAGCTAAGCACTTCTCCCATTGCAAGAAAGATCAATCTACTAGGCCAAACCAAACTGATAATTCGAAGAGACTTGCAAAGATAACCAATCATACATAAAATAATTCAGAGGAGATTCAAATATTTCTCATAGATAAAATTGATCATAAACCCACAATTCATGGGATCTCGACAAACACACCGCAAAAAGAGTTACATCGAATAGATCTCCAAGAAGATCGAGGAGAACTTTGTATTGAGATTCAAAGAGAGAGAAGAAGCCATCTAGCTAATAATTATGGACCCGAAGGTCTGTGGTAAACTACTCACAACTCATCGAAGAGGCTATGGTGTTGATGTAGAAGCCCTCCGTGATCGATTCCCCCTCCGGCGGAGCGCCAGAAAAGGCTCCAAGATGGGATCTCACGGGTACAAAAGGTTGCGGCGGTCGAAATAGGGTTTCTGGTGCTCCTGGATGTTTTCGGGGTACATAAATATATGTAGGCGAAGGAGGTCGGTCAGGGGAGCCACGAGGGGCCCACGAGGGTGGGGGCGCACCCACCCCCCTAGGGCGCGCCCTCCGGCCTCGTGGCCGCCTCGGCTGCTTCTTGACGTCCACTCCAAATCTCCTGGATTGCATTTGTTCCAAAAAGATAGCTCCTGAAGGTTTCATTCCGTTTGGACTCCATTTGATATTCCTTTTCTTCGAAACACTAAAATAGGCAAAAGACAGCAATTTGGGTTGGGCCTCCGGTTAATAGGTTAGTCCCAAAATGATATAAAAGTGTATAGTAAAGCCCATAAACATCCAAAATTGGTAATATAATAGCATGGAACAATCAAAAATTATAGATACGTTGGAGACGTATCAATCACCACCACCTAACATATGTCATTCCATCTTAGAGAATCTTAACCCCAAGACATGGGTCAAAGCAACTCAACAAGATGAGAATGCATCAAAATGCTTAAACGAAAAACGGCAACCCCATTTTGAGCTTAAACGATGAGTATGACCTGTGATCAAGTGTCTTCACTTGACTCCTAAGTCAATATACTCTAGCATAGGTGACTTTGTCGCCGACGAATTCTAGATGAAGTTCTCTATTGTTTCTTTGTGCCCTTGCATTTGTCTCATGCATGCTAGTTCCCCTTTCAAAAAAACTTCATCTAGATTTCTCTTCTTTTTCTTTCTCTGTTATTTTCTGCATTTCCCTGCATCCAATTCATTGCAAATCATTAAATTAATTCCTTGCATATCCTTGTGAGATCTTCTTTGCCCAATGAGCTGAGGTGACAAGAAGTTACTCTCTGGGTTGAACTCGGTCTCACCGGATTGATTTCTTCGGCTGAACCGAATCAACTCGGTGCCATCGGTTGCAACTACTCGGTGCTACCGATTTCAGTCCTGAGACAACATCTGCGTCACTTGCATTCTGCAGATTTGTCCTAGCTCCACTCTTTGTAACTTGTCCTCTACCAGCATCAATATTACATGGCTTTGTAATGTGACTCCAAGACCAAACATACATGACTCATGCTCCAGGAGTCCCTTCTTGGAAATTGATGTCAAATGGGGAGAGAGAGCACATCAAAGCTTATCACATAAGAGAGAATGCACTCATAAAAGCTTCTCCTGATGCTCCTATTTCTTAAGAGGAAAGTTGTCTCATGTCTTCAAGAGGGGAAAGACATGATAGTATTTGTTATGACTTGATCTAGCTTTGGTTATTTTCTTGTTTGCTCTGATTTTCTGCTACCCTATCTACTCCCATTATCCCATGTTAGATTCAGGGGGAGAAATACATCTAAGGGAAGAAAATCTTTGGAATTCATTGCATATCTTTATTCTTGGGGACATGTCAATATCCAAATAGAGTACCTAGTACTCACACTCTACATGTCATCCCGGTCTTGGTATTCTTGTGCTCTTCAGTTCTTGCTCTGTCTAGTAGATGTTCTTGTGTTATCTAACCTTGTTTACCCAGGTACATCTTCTTCAAGCAAGCTCAAGACCACAAGGTAAGTATATGCATCACACTCATGTGCATGAAGATCTCTTGCTATGGTACATATTTTTTGCAAGAGAGACTCATGAACATGAAGGTATAACTCCAGTATCTATATCATTTGCTCTGATGCATATAGCCAAGACACATGTAACTCATTGCTTTCTCTGCACATGTTTATGCATTCTCATACTCTTATGATCTATCATCACATGATTGCATACATGTAGGGGGAGCCAATGCATGTTGCATGTCTTTCCAGAGCTTTACTTGCTATTTCCTTATATCTTTATCTAAATCTTTGATGTGTGTTGTCATCAATTACCAAAAAGGGGGAGACTAAAAGCACAAGTGCCCCCTGGGTGATTTTGGTAATTCATGACAACATATCTCTTGTTGGACTAATACTTCTACCTAGTGCATTTCAAATAAGTTCAACATTGGAGTGGCATGGACATGGACAAGAGGATGTGGAACCCCTTCAAGATGCTAAGGACAAATATTGACAAAAGCTCAGGACTCTACATTTTCTATTTTAGTGATCCAAGATCACATTGAGTCCATAGGAAAACCAATACTATTAAAAGGGGATGAGGTGTTGCTTAATGGCCTGCTTGCTCAAAGTGCTTAGTGATATGCTCCAAAACCCTCAGCCACTTTCTCATTTCCACATATGTCCTAAACCTAAATGTCAAACTCGGCCCCACCAATTTGATCTATCCGGCGCCATTGAGTTTCATCTTATTCAGCCACTACCAAACCCTAGTCAATTCGGTCTCATTGATGGGATCTCGGTCTTACCAAGATGGGCTTGCAAATTCTCTATGACCTCTTGCAACAAAATCGGTCCCACCGAGTTTGTTCAGTCGGTCCCACCGAGTTTGCTTGACCAATCCTCTATTTACTTATTACCAAAATCAGTATCACCGAGTTCGAGTAATCGGTCAAACCGAGTTGAGGTTTTACCCTAATCCCTGCACATCGGTCCCATCGAGTTGACTATATCGGTCCCACCGAAAATCCTAACGTTCACATTTTTACATAAATCGGTCTGACTGAGTTTGTTGATTCAGTCCCACCGAGTTTGGGAATCTATGTGTAACGACTAGATTTTGTGTGGAGGCTATATATACCCCTCCACCCACTCTTCATTCATGGAGAGATCCATCAGAACGTACCTACACTTCTACTACTCATTTTTTGAGAGAGAGCCACCTACTCATGCGTTGAGACCAAGATACTCCAATCCTACCATATGAATCTTGATCTCTAGCCTTTCCCAAGTTGCTTTCCACTCAAATCATCTTTCCACCATAGCCAAATCTGGGAGAGAGAGAGAGTTGAGTGTTGGGGAGACTATCATTTGAAGCACGAGAGCAAGGAGTTCATCAACAACACACTATCTATTACCTTTTGGAGAGTGGTGTCTCCTAGATTGGTTAGGTGTCACTTGCGAGCCTTCGTCAAGATTGTGGAGTTGAACCAAGGAGTTTGTAAGGGCAAGGAGATCGCCTACTTCGTGAAGATCTACCCTAGTGAGGCAAGTCCTTCATGGGTGATGGCCATGATGGGATAGACAAGGTTGCTTCTTCGTGGACCCTTCGTGGATGGAGCCCTCCATGGACTCGCGCAGTCGTTACCCTTTGTGGGTTGAAGTCTCCATCAACGTGGATGTACGATAGCACCACCTATCAGAACCACGCCAAAAATCTCCATGTCTCCAATTGCGTTTGCACACTCCAATCCCATCCCTTTACTTTTTTGCAAGTCGCATGCTTTACTTTCCGCTGCTCATATACTCTTTGCATGCTTGCTTGAATTGTATTGTGTATGCTTGAAATTGTGTTAATCTACCACCTTTACTTGAAAAACTGAACTGCCAACTTTGTTTGTTGAGGGTCTAATCACCCCTCCTCTAGACACCTCTTCTCGATCCTTTCACTTCACTTGGGAGCAAGTTTATGAGATATGTAGCGGTCAAGAATGCTTCATCCCAAAATTTGAGTGGCATAGATGCATTTGCCAGTAGGGCTAGCCCTACCTCAACAACAAGGCGATGTTTTCTTTTTGCAGAACCATTCTGTTGGTGAGCATGAGGACATGAAACATGATGCGAGATGCCAAGTTGCTGAAAGAAAGAATTGAGTTTCTTGTATTCACCACCCCAGTCAGTTTGCATGGCAATGATATTAGTGTTTAATTGTCTTTCTACAAGATTATGAAAATTCTTGAAAACTTGAAACACTTCAAATCGTTTCTTAAGAAGATAGGTCCAAGCAAATTTGCTATATTCATCAATAAAGCTTACATAATATAAGTGTCTACCAACTGAAACAGGAGCTGGCGCCCAAACATCTCAGAATACAAGTTGTAAGGGTGCAGTAGGGATACTGGTAGAAATAGGATATGGTAGTTGATGACTTTTAGCTTGCTGACATGGATCACAAACTGACTCAATGCTAGACGCACGGGGAAGCTTATTTTTGCTAAGAACAAGTTTAACAATAACTGATGAAGGATGACCTAATTGACTATGCCACTTTGCAGAAGATGGCTTGATGGCGACAAAAGCTTTCTTATTTGACGATGACGACGACGATGATAATATAAGTGGGTAAAGAACTCCCACACACTTGCCCCTAAGAAGGATTCTCCTCGTGTCCAAGGCCTTAACGAAAAAAAGTAAGGATAAAATTCAATGAGAACATGATTATCAAGAGTAAACCTATGAACAGGGACAAGATTTTTTGAAGTTTCAGGAACATAAAGAATTCTATTTAGATGAAAAAATTTCATGGGAGTTTTGACAACTGAATGACCAACATGAGTAGTTTTCATACCAGAACCGCTTGCGGTGTGAACTTGATCCGGTCCATGGTACTTGTCCCTAATGGTTAGCTTGTCCAACTCTCCCGTGATATGGTTTGCTGCTCCGGTATCCGCATACCAGTTAGTGTCAATGCCATAGCTATTGGTGACAACATTTGCTTCCTTTTCCTCATAATCATCTTCCTCATAGCGATCCCAACATGCACGAGCACCTCCTACATGAAAGTTGTAACAGATTTGGCACTCGGGGTAATCCCGAGTTGGTTGTTGATGTTGCTGCTGTTATGGACGTCCTCGATAGCTTCTGCCACTGTTAGCGCCAGAACCAGAAGGAGTGGGAGGACACCTTCCTCTGCCACGCCCCCTGTTGCCTCGGCCACGGCCTTTGTTGCTGCGCCCACGACACATGTATGCCAAACTCACTGAAGAGTTGAAGTCGGCGCCTTCTGCCCCATCACCCAACATCTCCACCCTTTGGTAAAAGGCAGACATTTGGGCAAGAGCTCGTCAACCGTGATGGACGTCTTGACAGCGCCGATGGCAGCCACCACGGGATCACAGTCGCGATCGAGACCCACGAGTACATAGTCCACCATCTCGGGTCTAAAACTGGACGACTTGCTACTGCAAGTTCATCCCCGAGATTCTTTATCTTGGCGATGAAGGAGGAGCTGGACATCGTTCCCTTCTTTGTAGTGGTGATGGCGATCCGCAGATTTGTGATGCTAGACTATGACTGTGATGCAAAGATTGTGGTAATTGCAGTCCATAGATCATAAGTATTTTCCTTACTAATAACCTGCGCAAGAATCTCTTTTGAGAAAGAATACAACAGATGGCTGAGGACTTGTTGATCCTTCTACAGCCATGGCGCATGAAGTGGGTTTGACACCTTAATCATGGTCTTGTCCGACTGCTGCTGCTCCACTGTGCCTAGGGGCGCGGCGTCGGTTCCATCTAGGAGCCCTGTGATCTGCGCTCCTCGTAGGCCGGGCATCACTTGGGTTTTCCATAGGAGTTAGTTCCCCTTTGTCAATTTCTCGGCCGGTGGAGGACCAAGGTTGAGGACGACTATAGTCGAGGGAGCCATGGCGATGGAGAGGTTTTCAGTAGCTAGATTGGGAAGAGGATGGCTCTGTATACCATGAAAAATTTGATGGAAGCGTTCCTACTCCTCGTAAGGAGCCACATGGTGTATATTTATGTGCGACAAGAAAACCCTGTTCGTGGCGTACAAGGCAAGGCTGATCGTTAGGATACACCTCGTACAGAGAAGAGAGAACGAGGTAGTTACGTGAGGGAATAGAGATAGGAGATAGCTAAGATTACAATAAGTTTAAACCATATCATCCAACAATGTGCACACAGCAAATGTATACTCCTTACCATGTACTATCAGTAGCATGCATGCGTGCCATCTTTACAAAAAAATTAAAGTGAAATAGGCGGCAAAAGATTTGCCTCACCTCATTAGTTAAGAAGAATAAATACAAGGTTTAAAGGTAATATGACCATAAAGATAACTGACCAGACTTAAAAACCGGACCCAACCAGATTTCACAAATCTGGCCCAAACGCCCAGAATGACCGGCACTCCCCATACCCGGCCCATATATGGGGCGGATATGGGGATGCCCGGACGCGCCTGCCATGTCCGGTCCGACAAGCCGGACCAATCCCAAATACTCTCAAAATTGACTAGTCCTCCACTTTGACCGAAAGCCTCCAGCCTTTGTCCCCCATTTCCTGCCTTTGCACCGCCGCCCACCACCTCCCTTGTTCACCGTCCTCGTCCGTCGTTGCTAATTTCATCTCAATATCCCTACCTACCACCATGGGCACGGATGATGACTCGGCCGAATTGGTCAGGTTCCCCGGCCTAGAGGTTCCTTGCAAGGTAGAGAACCTTGCCCGGAAGGACCGCAGTCGGAGGTAGCACGAGCGTGAGGCGGCGGCGAAGGCAGCTGCGGAGGATGCCGGTCCTAAGATGGACTTCTTTCCCGGTGCTGAGGACATGGACTTTGGTGCAACACAGACCAATCTGGAGGTTGTGGCCGTGGGGACAAGCAACTTGTTGGCGATGCCCAACTTTGTTCCACACTCCCAATGAACGGGCATCCTAGATTTGAGGTTTTCTCAAGCCGTCCCCAATGTGTCCATGATGGCCGACTCGCTGCAGCTCCAAAGGCATCGGGTGACGTCGGGCAATGTAGGCTCTGGGCATGCCCACATGTTGTTCAATGGAATGCCTGACCAATCTTTGCACCATTCACGCTTGTGTTCGCAAATTATTTTGTTGCACATACCATCACATCAAACTTGTAGGATGATAGTTAAATTGTGATGCATATTGTAGGAACAAATATTGCATAATATGATAAATGATGGTCAACATTCTTTGCAATTTACCATGGTGGATTCCAATTCCTTGGTGTTTGAAGTTGGGCAAACGTCACACGCTAAAAAGAAGAAGATATTGAAGCCAAGAGGTCTAGCATTCACACAATTTGAAGATGTTTTGTTGTGTGAAAGTTGATGTAACACTAGCATGGATCTGATATGTGGAATTGAGCAAAAGAGGCAAGAAATATTGGGAAAATTCTCAAACTATGGCATGGGAAAAACACTATGTGAAGCACACCCAATTGGTAGAAACCGTGTCACGTTCTCTCCAACATAGATGGCCACTCGTCCAAGATGCCGTAAGAAAATTTGTTTGGTATCTCAAAACAAGTTGTTGGCCAGAACCAAAGTGGCATCGGAGTTCAAACCCATGCAACTTTGACTGCAGCTTTGTACCATCAAGTGACTTGTCAGAGGGACTGAGGAGTCAAGGATCATGTTGCAAGACATCAACCTCTTGGATGATGAAGGCAAGAAGTGGTTTCTCCTCATGAAGAAGATTATCGATGACCGCAAAAAATCAAGTCATTCATTCATTCATTCGTTCGTGTATGGCTTATCTATGTATGAATTGTTCAATTTTATTTTGGCATGTATGAATTGTCATTTACTTTGTATCATTGAATTTATGATGAATTTGCGTTGTTTGATGGACGTGCGTGGATTTGGGTATTGAGATATGAGGAGTGTGGTTGTGGAGGAGGAGAAAAGAGGGCCTGCCTGATGTTGTTCGTGAATGTATAGGGGCTCAGATATGGCAACTATGGTTGCAGATGCTCTTATGTCCCCATTATCTTAGTGGATCTCCGTCTGGGTATCTGGCCTGAGTGGGTAAACCCCCATCATGCGGGTCGACCTTCCCCTATGTGATAGACGTGGGCTTGGGCCTTAGTGGCTTCTACCCGGTTAAGAAAAAGTGGGCCTACCCGGTGAGAGATAACCTCGTCATTAGCCCTCTAATCCATCAGGATCTTGAGAGATAAGTCTCGTGATACATCGGAGTCAATTGGATGTTCACGGGAAAAGGTATCCCAAATGTTTGCCGATTCAAGACACATGTACTTGCTCAAGAGAGATCCGGATGGATTCTAAGAGCCAATCTTTCATGGTTCGAATCTTTTGGTACAAATTCATTAGGAAAAGTTTGGTGATACTCAATCGTCTCTCGGAAGAGGTTGACTAGTGATCCAAGTGAGGATGTACCATAAAATTCAAGTGATGAATTTAGCGTTTGGGCTGATTCTCTTGGAGAGATGCCAAGCAATATCCCGGAGGAACATCAATTTTCATCAGTCAAGATCCAAACTTGTGATTTCAACACTTAGGATCCTAGAAAAAGGTCCAAATTGATCCGTGTGGGAGCATTGAGTAGCTGGCCAAGACGACATTTTGGAACGACGCGACTAGCAGTTTTAGTGTTTGAGGATAGCATTTTTGACAAAAAACATGGTATTTTAATTTTTTTAGGGCATTTTTCATCCAACAACTGCTATCGTTAGATCTTAGTCCTGCAGCTATGAAGGGGTTCAAATTGTTCCAACAAGAGTTGGCAAAGAGGGGGACTGCTTTCCTCCTCCCCGAGAAAAGTCTCCTTCCTCCTCCCGTCAGTGCCGCCGCGGATCCGCCCCGCCTCCAATGTCCTTTGGCCTGTGGAGGTGCGGCGGAACTTGGCCCCCGCTGACGGGAGGGACCATGTTCTCGTTTTTGCTAGGTTGAACGTCCTGGTTGGGGTTGTGTAGTGCTACCTCTTGAGCATGTGTTGGTTTTCCCTTGAAGAGGAAAGGGTGATGCAGCAAAGTAGTCTAAGTATTTCCCTCAGTTTTTGAGAACCAAGGTATCAATCCAGTAGGAGGCTACACTCAAATCCCTTGTACCTGCACAAACAAATAAGAACCTTGCAACCAACGTGATAAAGGGGTTGTCAATCCCTTCACGGCCACTTGCAAAAGTGAGATCTGATAGAGATAATAAGATAAATATTTTTGGTATTTTTATGATATATATTGGAAAGTAAAGATTGCAAAATAAAGTAGATCGGAAACTTATATGATGGAAAATAGACCCAGGGGCCATAGGTTTCACTAGTGGCTTCTCTCAAGATAGCATAAGTATTACAGTGGGTGAACAAATTACTGTCGAGCAATTGATAGAAAAGTGCATAGTTATGAGAATATCTAGGCATGATCATGTATATAGGCATCACGTCCGTTGAAATTAGATCGAAATGATTTTGCATCTACTACTATTACTCCACACATTGACCTGCATCTAGACTATTAAGTTCATAAGAATAGAGTAACGCATTAGGCAAGATGACATGATGTAGAGGGATAAACTCAAGAAATATGATATAGACCCCAACTTTTATCCTCGATGGCAACAATACAATACATGCCTTGCTGCCCCTGCTGTCACTGGGAAAGGACACTGCAAGATTGAACCCAAAGCTAAGCACTACTCCCATTGCAAGAAAGATAATTCTAGTAGGCCAAACCAAACTGATAATTCGAAGAGACTTGCAAAGATAACCAATCATACATAAAAGAATTCAGAGGAGATTCAAATATTGTTCATAGATAATCTTGATCATAAACCCACAATTCATCGGATCTCGACAAACACACCGCAAAAAGAATTACATCGAATAGATCTCCAAGAATATAGAGGAGAACTTTGTATTGAGATCCAAATAGAGAGAAGAATCCATCTAGCTAATTACTATGGACCCGAAGGTCTGTGGTAAACTACTCACACTTCATCGGAGAGGCTATGGTGTTGATGTAGAAGACCTCCGTGATCGATTCCCCCTCCGGCGGAGCACCGGAAAAGGCTCCAAGATGGGATCTCACGGGTACAGAAGGTTGCGGCGGTGGAAATAGGGTTTCGTGGTGCTCCTGGATGTTTTCAGGGTATATGAGTATATATAGGCGAAGGAAGTCGGTCAGGGGAGCCACGAGGGGCCCACGAGGGTGGGGGCGCACCTACCCCCTGGGCACGCCCTCCTGCCTCGTGGACGCCTCGTTTCTTTCTTGACGTCCACTCCAAGTCTCCTGGATTGCGTTTGTTCCAAAAATAACCCTCCCGAAGGTTTCATTCCGTTTGGACTCCATTTGATATTCCTTTTCTGCGAAACACTGAAATAGGCAAAAAAAAACAGCAATTTGGACTGGGCCTCCGGTTAATAGGTTAGTCCCAAAAATAATATAAAAGTGTATAGCAAAGCCCATTAAACATCCAGAACAGATAATATAATAGCATGGAACAATCAAAAATTATAGATACGTTGGAGACGTATCATGTAGCCGCGGCGATGTCCCTTAGTAGCAATAATGTCTCCCACGTCCTATCCCCGCCCTGATGGTGCGAATAGTGTTGTCGGAGGATTTGTGGAGGTGTGTCTCCATCGGATCTCACGGGATTCGGTCGGTGCTGGTCTTCGATGGATCTATTTGGATCCAGTTTTTGCTCGTCTTCATTTGTGTGGCTCCAGGTTTGATCTACAACTCAACTCATTGGCGATGGTTGCTGCTCTGGTGTGTTGGTCTTCCCGACTGTCTACTACGACAAGGTTTGCCCGACTCCGATGATGGAGGGCCGATGACAGCGGTGCGCCTTCGGCTCGCTCCAGTGCTTGTAGTCGTCGCTAGGTGGTCCGTAGACCTGGTTGTAATTTTTATTACCTCTTGTGTTCTCTGTACTGCCATGATTGATGAATAGATTGGAAATTTCTCTTGCAAAATAAGTTATGAAGGGGTTCACTGGGAATTTCCTCCTGGAAAAGGTCGCCTAACATTCCCCTAGATTATTCAAAGGTACTTTATGTATCTTAGCTTTAGTTCTGTGCGACATCGATTCATATATTACCAAAAAAAATCTAGAAGAAACAATGGGAAGGAGGGTGTGAGGGAAAAAAACAGGGGCCGAAGATGAGACAAACCTACCAACTTTCGTTAACCGTACACATTCACTCAGCAGGACCATCTTTTGAGTCGTCACCGCTGAAAGGACCACGATGTCACCTAGAGGGGGGGTGAATAGGCGTTTTAAAATCTTATACGGATTTGGCTATATCCTAATGCAGAAATAAACTAAGAGGATACTTTTCAAGCACAAATCCTAAATATACCAGGCTAACTAAGTGCAACAACAACTTAGGATAAACAAGATGAGAACAACAAGGATATGAGTAAGCACAAGTAAGTTACACAAACTTACTCAATGATATCACAAGATATATAAATGAATAATACACACAACCACAGGTAAGCAATACATGCTTACACAAATTGTATCACAATATATGGAATCGAATGATACAATGAAACTCAAGTAAGCACTACAAGATTACACAAGTTATGTCACAAGATATGGAAATGAATGTTACAAGCTAGCAATTCACACTAAGCACACGATAGAACAATAGTAGCAAGTATGAATTGCGGACTCTAAAGTGTTGGCCTAGATAATCTCTACGATATGGTAACCAGCACAATATAATGAGGACAACAAGATATAGTGAATGCAAGGTCAAGAGACCAAAGTAAACCACAAGTAGTGGCTAGGGCTAGAATTAACCGAAGACACGGAGACGAGAATGTATCCCGATGTTCACTTCCTTGGAGGGAAGCTAGTCACCGTTAGAGAGGTGGATGTTACCACGAAGGCACACCAACGCCACGAAGGCTCACCCTATTCTCCTTGAGATATCACCACGAAGGAGATTCTAAACCACTAGTGGTAGACATTGAGGCGGCCTCCAAACCTTCACAAACTTTCAGGGGGACAAATCACAAGTTGATTCCTCACCGGAGCACTCCTACCGCCTAGGAGTCTCCAACCTCCAAGAGTAACAAGATCAAGGGGGAAATGCTCAAGACTTGCTCAAATCACGAATTGCTTTGGTCACAAGAGGGAGAGGGAGAGGATCTATCTTTTGATCGGAACAACTCTCAAGAACACTCACTAATCTCTCCGGGATCTAAGATTTGGTGTAGGAGAAGTGAGAGGGAGCCACTTGTGTTCTTGGGACGATTTGAGAGGAAGTGCTCAACCCTCCCCCGGAGTGGGAGAGGGATATTTATACCCCCAAAGAAAATAGAGCCGTTTCCCGCAGTTGTTGACCTGCCCGGATGATCTGGACGCATACCCGGATGATCCGGGCAATGCCCGGATGATCCGGGAAGGTCAATATACAATGTGGTGAAGTAGATACCCGGATGTCCGGGGACATAGCCGGATGATCCGGGTGGGTAGCCGGATGATCCGGCTAGCGGAATAAGCTACTGTGATGAATTTTACGAATAACCCGGATGATCCGGGCAGGAACCCGGATGATCTGGGCAAAGCCCGGATGATATGGGAGAGGACCCGGATGATCCGGCCAAACCAAACTGGTGCAGCCTAGAAACTGAAACAGGCACAACTTTTACATCCGGACTCCGATTTTGATGATCTTGGGCTCGTTTTGAAGCTATGAAAAAAACCCAGGTCCTCACATAGAGAACCACCCAAGATGAACCAAAATGGAGGATGCAAAATATGCAAAGTTTTTATCATGTATTTGGGTAACCTATTTGGCTTTGGATTTTTCTTTGGTATATAGGATATGAGTGGAATTGTGTAGAGAAGATGTCGACTTGAGAAAATCTATCATGAACCCCTTTGATCCCCTGTTAATAGTGCGGGATCCCTATAACTCAAGAATCATAAAAGGTCTACACTACATAGCTATCAAGAATCCATTCTTGAGTGTATGTGTTCCTTCGGTGTTCATCACTCCACAACACTAACGTCGAAGGAACTAATACCTTTGACTCGAGCCTTTCACTTGAGCTTGAAGTTGAAGTTTCTTCTTGGATCAAGTTGAATGGCAAGACATTGGTGAAGTCTTCAAGTAGCTCCCCCATACACAATGTGGGAAGCTTTGCTTTGTATTTATCTTCATGTGTCCATCATGTGATCATCCACAAGCTTCAAGCATGTAATCCTTCGGGATAGTTATCTTGAACTTGCCCTTGTCAACCATGATCATCAACACTTTATGTCATCCTCTCATAGACACTTGAAATCTCTCTCTCGATGCGAGCCCATGAGAATCTCCTCTCAAAAACATAGGCAACACATAGTATGGGTTAGTACACAAAACGCAATTGACAAATTCTTACCATACCACAAGATCTCACGTGGCACATGATTTGCGCTTGTGTGTTGACCATCTTTGAATTCAATCTTCGATCTTCATATTGGTCAACCTTAATCTTTGCTCCATGATTAATCTTGATGCACAACTACATGTATATGGCATTCATTCCGAATCCATTCAATATCCTTCTTGCATCACCCATGGAACAAACCTTCCTATATAACTTGATGCCATTGTTTCTTCATAGGAATTGTCATTCATTATCAAGTCTCAATGCATATATACATGTTGATGGATTTCATCCACCAATTCATCCAATATTCTTCATGCATTGCAAATGGAACTTTCCTTCAAATGTATATCTCAGTGCAAACATTAGTCCATTAGGATTGTCATTTAATTACCAAAACCACACATGGGGACTACATGTACTTTCAATCTCCCCCATTTTGGTAATTGATGACAATCTCAACAAGAGGGTTTATATAATGAATTTTTAAACGAGCATGAAATTTATCCAAGGATAAATTGTATACTTGGGATGGTTGTAGTATCATCAATACACAACACAAGCATTTGATGATAGTACACCCATAGTATATAGAGCGAACTCCCCCATAATATATGAATTTGTGAATGAACTTTGAATGTCATTGCATATATTGGTTGACATAAACTAGGAGAAGATTTCTCTATATACAAGACTCATCCATGCAATAAGAATATATAACAAGGATAGATATGCATGAGTGACAACAAGAACTAGAAAAGATATTTATCTTAAACCCTCTAAACTTCTCCCCCATTGGCAACAAATGCCAAAATGGAAGACAAAACATCTAGCAGACCAATATAGTATGAGTTCCTCCTTGATGTGTGCATATAACAAAATGTGAGTGAAAACAAATGCACATATTCAATGATAACAATTACAGGAGCTCGGAATCTATAGAATGCAATCAGATACGAAGATATGAACTTTTTCATGTATAAAAATTTCTAAGTGGCCTATAATAATCATGATATGTATCCACAAAGAAACTCGTATACACAAAAATAAAGGTTGCAATTGATAAGAACATGATATCCACAAGTGAATCCACTATTATACAACTTGAGCCTAGTCATAATAGCAGGGCACATGGCACAAAGCACATGGCACAAATTGATATCATTTGCGTAACACAAAGTGAAGCAAGCAATCAAAAGATCCGATGAGCCAAAAGGATAAATGAATACTACGATTTGGGAAGAGGAGTGTTCTAAGGAAAATAGAGAAGCTCCCCATGATTTGTGCACTATTTAGAATTTTTGTATTTGGATACAAGTGCACAAAATAGGATCATCACTCCCCCAAAATCAATATTAACACAAAACAATTGCAAGCAAGAATAGATAAGAAAAGAAGCCTAGCATTTGTAACAAACATATGGTCGAGCAACATATAAATGAGGCAACCTAAGAATAGGCACAACCAAAATGATATGTGTGAGTCACGTCAAAGCACTTGAGAAGACTAGTATAAGGATGAGAATTAAGCATCAACATAGTCTTGAGTAAATGAGATACAAGGTGCAAGACATGTCCTTCCCACACACACGAAATTAAGAAGTTCACACACACATCAAGCAAATGGGTTCACAAGCTCACTAGTATCAAATTAAAAATCAAAGCTTGTGACAACCCATGATGAAGATAGGAAATAATAGGCTTGTCAAGACAAGCACGAGGACAACAATCTTCACCAAACATGAGTGCACTAAGATGCAAAGAGGTAAGACACGCACTCATACAACAAATGCTTCCACGGAGCCACCAAAGATATAAAAAGAGAACGAAACGGTGGACATGAAAGAATAGGGATATCAACTAGGGATGTAACTTGGCTCACGTGTATAAGATTCTAGGTAGATGACAATCATGATGATATACATCCACAAAGAAGGATGTACACATGAAATAGTTACAAAAGGAAAGAATAAGATATCCAAACGGGAGACATAAAATATACCAATGAGATCTTTGCTTGAAAGTATAGCACATGGCTTAATGTAATCTTATCGTATATTAATGAACTCCAAATACACAACCATCAAACACATCACAACTAGCAACAAGAGATCATTGTTGCGATTCTTTGACAAAGGAAACAAGTATGACAAGAACGAGTCAAGAAATTCATGCCATGATGCAACCTACACAAGGTTGAATGCAAGAAGTGTATGCATGAAGTAGATACTTGTTACCGAGATAGCATTGGAATGATTTAGTAGGTAATGGTTCGAGCTTGGCTCTAATTTCCTCATAGTGCCACCACTTTCATGAATAAGCCAAGCACCCAATGCTTCACAAATGTACCTAAAACAATTTAAGTACAATATGGTCCCCAAACTTATTGGGTCCAAAGTAGTTAGCATAACTACAAAACATAGGGTAAAATCACTTAAATATGTGCATATCGATATGAATTTGAATATCATGCACATCTTAGCTATTAAGAATTTGATGGATTTACCATATATATATTGGATCAAATAAAGCAAACAAGGCATGCGAATTTACACATAGTAAATACACATGCACAAGCCTCCCAAAATCCAGGGAGATACAAATTGGACAAATGAACACATAACTGTTAATACTTCCAATAACATCACTAGTCATTCATGTTGTCCAAAATGACACAAAGTGACAAATCAACATATGATAGCACACAAAGTTCAACATATGAACCAAGGAAAAAACAATGAGCATATAAGATATGCATTGCACACATACTCATGGGAATATCTCACTCAAGTAGATATAGGACACTATAAACAATGAGATAACAAACTACCATAACTCCATACAAACTAATAAGATGAACTCGAACAAAATGGTGTTTCAATTTGACATTTCGTGTAGAAACCAAATAAGTACATGATCATCTATACTAACACAAGCATAACATGAGAGTTTAGAAATAAACACAATGCTTGGATAGCATATTATTAACATTCCAATTAGATAGATCATCATGCAAAGCAACAATTGGAATGGATCTATTCAAATGATTTTCCAAATACGATTTTTAAGATAACCATGGGCAAAACCGCACAAGAATACCATACTCAAACAAAGCATTGCATGCCACAGAGATATAAGATAATCTCAAATATAAATTCTAAGTGGCAAACTGGCAAACCTCTATTGTTAATGTTCACACGGGAAGTGATATGTACAAAGTATATCACTCCCCCATAATGTGATAATCCATGTATTATCCATAAGAGGCAAATGAAACCCAACTAAGGATAATTAATGGATGAGGATTTGAGTTTCAAATGAACTTTAGATACCACATAGTAACTAGATAATATTGCACTAACAATACTAGGTGGTATCCTACATATATACCTATTTAAGGTTTGTGATATGCGTAAATCATAGCACTCCCCCATAATGTGATGATCCATTAATATCTCAAAAACACCAATGAAGATTCAACTAATGAAGCAATAAAGGATCGAAACCACACACACAACTATATGGTGTGCATAGCAACTTACGCATGCTAGATAACACGAATCAAGTATATTAGGAAGCACAACATATACAAGCACATGCTAGTTACAAAACTTAAACACGCAAGGGACTTAGTAACTTTCAATGTACACAATGCAAGTACAAGTTACCGCAAAGAGGAGCATTGGATTGATAGATATGATGATAATCCACTTGACTTGCCATTAACCATAACATATGGTGAAAATAGTTTTTCTTCATGAAGTAGCCAAGTCTCCAATGCCCTCCACACACCTATTGATCAAGTTTGAGCTTGATGGTCCCCAACCAAGTTGGGTCCTAAGAAGTTAGTAACAATAGGCTTGGCAACCCAAATGGTCTTGTCCACTTTGAAACCACTTTGGGCATCCACAAATTTGGCAAACACATTGCCAACAATATCCTTCCTTAGTGAATAATGATTATTGACTATAGGAGGCTTAGATATGTTACCATTGGGGCATGATGAAGCTATGTGTCCCTTTTGACGACAATCATAGCAACATTTCCTCCCTTTTCTCTTCTTTAATTTCTCAACTTGGGGAGCAATAACATGTTTCATCATGGATAGTGGCTGTTCTTCAACTTGAGATTGAGCTTGAGGCCGCTTCCCATGTAGCTTCTCATATAAGCCCTTTTCTTCAATGGGCAAGATCTCACATGATGTCCAATCTTTTTGCATTTGAAGCAAGTAATGTTGGCCGAATTCTTGTAATTCCCTTGTCCCTTATTCTTGTTCTTGGACTTCTTCTTGTTGGAGTGAAAATTATGTCCAACATCACACTTTTCCAAGTCTTTCTTCAAACTAGTGACTTGGGCCTTGAGCTCATTAATTTCCTCTACATGGTTAGTTTCAACACTAGAAACAAGAGGACTAGTGGAACTAGAAACTTCATGGTTAGAGAAGCAAGACAAGGTGACCAATTCATTACGAGTGGATATAATATGAGAGGTGGATGAATTGCAAGGATTAGCACATGGCAATAAAGCATTTAGAGTAGATGTGCTAATGTTCACATGAGACTCACAAGATTTTACCTCGGAGACCATAGCCTCGTGAGCTAACTTTATCTTACTATGAGAGCTTAAAAGATCCTCATGAGTGCCTGAGAGCTTTGCATGACTTTCTTCCAATTTCCCATAATTTCTTGTTAGCAAAGCAAGTTGAGCACATAGCTCAACATTCTCCTTCAAAATTGATGCTTCACATGAAATCGAGTTAGTAGCACAAACATCATTATCAATATGAGAGGAGCAAGTAGCACTTAGTGACTTCTCACGAGTTGATTGAAGCTCCTCATGAGACTTAGAGAGTTTTATGAGCTCTCCCTTGACACTATTGCATTCAAGGAGAAGGAGCTCAAAATCGTCTTTAAGCTTACCATGAGTAACTTTAATCTCTTCTTTTGAAGACCTCAAGTCACTAAGCATTTCATGAGACTTAGCAAGTTCATGTTCAAGCTGTTCACTTTTAGCTTGCTCATTGAGAAATAAATCATTACGTTTTTCAAAGCAAGCAAGAACATCTTGGAACCTTTCATAAGTGTTATTCTTAGCTCTATGAAGAGTTTTCCCAATCTCATAGAGATTTTGAGTCAAGTCATCATCATCATCCTCATTACAACTATCATCATTATCACTAAGAGAAGATGATACCTCGTCATTACCTCTTGCCATGAGGCACATGTGAACAAAGGGGGTTGATGATGATTCTTTTGAAGAAGAGGGTTCTTCATCAGTCAAGCATGCCTCATCTTTCTTGGTTTCCTCTACATGGTTAGTCATAGAACAACAAGAGGAAACCAAGGCATTTCTATCATGGCAACATGGGAGATCAAGCATATCATCACAAATGAGCTTAACATCATCATCACAAGATATTTCTTCACTCACCATGTCATTACCTTGTGGCATGCCACATGTTGGTGAAGTGCAAGATATTGAAGTATGCAAGTAATCGGAGGTGGAAGTAATAGAGAGCTCTTCATGATTTAAAAATGTGGAGAACTCCTCCATCAACTCCCCAAATAGAATATTATCTTCATCAAGATTGGACCCACCATATATATCTTCAAGTTTGGTCCAAGTCTCATGAGCCGACTTGCAAGTCGTGACTGCCTTAAACACTTCAAAGGTTAAAGCTTGATGAATGACAAGAGAAGTATCACAATCAAGATACATATCCTCAATAGATGGAGAATGTCCATCCTTAGCAATAGAAATTCCTATAAGAACAATTCGCAAAGCATTTGGACCCATGGCCAGAAAGTGACAAAGCATGCGAATTCTCCATAGGTGATAATTTGTGCCATCCAAATCAAAAGTGTTTTTGTGCACTAGTTCACTAGTCGACATCGTTACTCTCTAGGCGGTGAAGCCTAATAAGGAGAGACCGGGCTCTGATACCAATTGAAAGGACCACGATGTCGCCTAGAGGGGGGGTGAATAGGCATTTTAAAATCTTATACGGATTTGGCTATATCCTAATGCGGAAATAAACTAAGAGGATACTTTTCAAGCACAAATCCTAAATATACCAGGCTAACTAAGTGCACCAACAACTTAGGATAAACAAGATGAGAACAACAAGGATATGAGTAAGCACAAGTAAGTTACACAAACTTACTCAATGTATATCACAAGATATATAAATGAATAATACACACAACCACAAGTAAGCAATACAGGCTTACACAAATTGTATCACAATATATGGAATCGAATGATACAATGAAACTCAAGTAAGCACTACAAGATTACACAGTCACAAGATATGGAAATGAATGTTACAAGCTAGCAATTCACACTAAGCACACGATAGAACAATAGTAGCAAGTATAAATTGCAGACTATAAAGTGTTGGCCTAGATAATCTCTACGATATGGTAACCAACACAATATAATGAGGACACCAAGATATAGTGAATGCAAGGTCAAGAGACCAAAGTAAACCACAAGTAGTGGCTAGGGTTAGAATTAACCGAAGACACGGAGACGAGGATGTATCCCGATGTTCACTTCCTTGGAGGGAAGCTAGTCACCGTTAGAGAGGTGGATGTTACCACGAAGGCACACCAACGCCACGAAGGCTCACCCTATTCTCCTTGAGATATCACCACGAAGGAGATTCTCAACCACTAGTGGTAGACCTTGAGGCAGCCTCCAAACCTTCACAAACTTTCCGGGGGACAAATCACAAGTTGATTCCTCACCGGAGCACTCCTACCGCCTAGGAGTCTCCAACCTCCAAGAGTAACAAGATCAAGGGGGAAATGCTCAAGACTTGCTCAAATCACGAATTGCTTTGGTCACAAGAGGGAGAGGGAGAGGATCTATCTTTTGATTGGAACAACTCTCAAGAACACTCACTAATCTCTCCGGGATCTAAGATTTGGTGTAGGAGAAGTGAGAGGGAGCCACTTGTGTTCTTGGGACGATTTGGGATGAAGTGCTCAACCCTCCCCCGGAGTGGGAGAGGGATATTTATACCCCCAAAGAAAATAGAGCCGTTTCCCGCAGTTGTTGACCTGCCCGGATGATCTGGACGCATACCCGGATGATCCGGGCAATGCCCGGATGATCCGGGAAGGTCAATATACAATGTGTTGAAGTAGATACCCGAATGTCCGGGGACATAGCCGGATGATTCGGGCAATTCCCGGATGATCCGGGTGGGTAGCCGGATGATCCGGCTAGCGGAATAAGCTACTGTGATGAATTTTACGAATAACCCGGATGATCCGGGCAGGAACCCGGATGATCCGGGCAAAGCCCGGATGATATGGGAGAGGACCCGGATGATCCGGCCAAACCAAACTAGTGCATCCTAGAAACTGAAACAGGCACAACTTTTACATCCGGACTCCGATTTTGATGATCTTGGGCTCGTTTTGAAGCTATGAAAAAAACTCAGGTCCTCACATAGAGAACTACCCAAGATGAACCAAAATGGAGGATGCAAAATATGCAAAGGTTTTATCATGTATTTGGGTAACCTATTTGGCTTTGGATTTTCTTTGGTATATAGGATATGAGTGGAATTGTGTAGAGAAGATGTCGACTTGAGCAAATCTATCACGAACCCCTTTGATCCCCTCTTAATAGTGCGGGATCCCTATAACTCAAGAATCATAAAAGGTCTACACTACATAGCTATCAAGAATCCATTCTTGAGTGTATGTGTTCCTTCGGTGTTCATCACTCCACAACACTAACGTCGAAGGAACTAATACCTTTGACTCGAGCCTTTCACTTGAGCTTGAAGTTGAAGTTTCTTCTTGGATCAAGTTGAATGGCAAGACATTGGTGAAGTCTTTAAGTAGCTCCCCCATACACAATGTGGGAAGCTTTGCTTTGTATTTATCTTCATGTGTCCATCATGTGATCATCCACAAGCTTCAAGCATGTAATCCTTCGGGATAGTTATCTTGAACTTGCCCTTGTCAACCATGATCATCAACACTTGATGTCATCCTCTCATAGACACTTGAAATCTCTCTCTCGATGCGAGCCCATGAGAATCTCCTCTCAAAAACATAGGCAACACATAGTATGGGTTAGTACACAAAGCGCAATTGACAAATTCTTACCATACCACAAGATCTCATGTGGCACATGATTTGCGCTTGTGTGTTGACCATCTTTGAATTCAATCTTCGATCTTCATCTTGGTCAACCTTAATCTTTGCTCCATGATTAATCTTGATGCACAACTACATGTATATGGCATTCATTCCGAATCCATTCAATATCCTTCTTGCATCACCCATGGAACAAACCTTCCTATATAACTTGATGCCATTGTTTCTTCATAGGAATTGTCATTCATTATCAAGTCTCAATGCATATATAGACGTTGATGGATTTCATCCACCAATTCATCCAATATTCTTCATGCATTGCAAATGGAACTTTCCTTCAAATGTATATCTCAGTGCAAACATTAGTCCATTAGGATTGTCATTTAATTACCAAAACCACACATGGGGACTACATGTACTTTCAACCGCCACATTTCCAGTTGGATGCAAGGAGAAAAGGAAGCACATTGAAAGACAGAGTCGAAAGATAGTTAGGTTACATTTGCAAATAGATCCTCATGTACAGTTTTTCTCAAATCTTCTAACTTCCAACTTGGATTTGCTCTTATAAGCCCGCCATATTTTGTAGCAATAACAGATGATATGACAAGATTGTTATCTCTTCTTGGAATGCAATGGTGCTCATCTACAAAGGTAAACACCTGTAGCCACTTATTTCGACTAGTTTTAGAAGCATAGATCATCCAGTTGCAACCTGGCCAAGTACACTTTGCACCAACTTTATGATTTTCATCCTTTGTGAAAGTAATATGAATATGCTTCTTAATGCCATATTTTATTAGAGCTTTCTTCATTTGATGTCTTCCTCTAAAAACTATTCCCATCTCAAATGTAGGCATTTCTGATTTGCTGTCATATTTCTTCCATTCACTTTTCCTTCTCACTAGTTGTGTGGCCCCCTCACCATCACTTTCCTCATCAAAAGAGCAGTCATCATCTGATGACACAACATCATCTTCTATATCCCATCCAGCTTCTCATCACCAGAAAATCCTTCAATCACATTATTATCTTTGATGACAGGCCCATCAGCATCCCCTAATTTCTTTGCTCACTTCTGCCTCCTAATTTCCCTTGCTAATTTCCTAACTTGCTCTGCCTCTGATTCTTCGGGAGAACTATGCTCTGACAAAGGCTGATAGTCAATGTCACTGTCATCATCAGCTTCTTCTCCTTCTTTTCCATCTTCATGTGATACTTCATTAGCACTTGTTCCAATTTCAACATGATCAAGAGAAGTTGTAGCTGGACCTACATACTCAAATTCAAAAGTTGCAGCTGGTTTTGGTCTTACTGCTCCTTTTGTCTTTGCAGAATTTGTTTTGTTTGCAATTTTGGCTCTCTCTCTCTCTACAGAAGTTGTTGCTGGAGTTGATGGACTTGTTGTACAAGCACCTGCAGCTCTGGATCTGTTGTGGTTGTTGGAGGCACCTGGATCTACTGTGGAAGCAACCGGTGCTGCTGTGGCTGCAGGTGGAGCTTGACCACCAACTTCTACAGGTATTTTTCTTCTTTTAGCTGTAAGCCTAGTTGGTCTACTTTTCTGAATCTTCACGGGACTCTCATATGTAGTAAGAAACTCATTAGCCAGATTTATTATCCTCATATTTTCTTCCTCGGCAGCTGACCTTTTCAAACCTACAACAACTTGTTGCTATGCTTCTTTTTCTGCTTGTTGATCTGACAATAACATGCCATCAACCATGTCTGTGTCCACAACATCCACATTTACCAATGCAAATTTGCTACTTGTATGATTGGAATGTGTTATAGATACTGCCACTGGAACTTCATCCATTCATGCTTCTTCATAAAATGCCACTTCCGCCACATAGATCTCTGCACTTGATCCAAAAGGTGTTGCATGCTCCATATTCTCCACAGCTGAATCATCATGAATAAACAGCAAACCATCACTCAAACTTTTTCTTGGAACAAGCCAATGCATCTTGTACCTATGATTCCCTCTGCAATGTCCTCTTTCGATATGATACATGTCCTCTGCATAGGAAAACAATGTCTGCAACTGTAGGTCTTTCCTCTCAATAGGAAATGTTATCATCATCCCTTCCTTGTATTCAACCAATCCTTGCACTGTCTGAAATTTGCCAAATAATGCAGTGACACATAAATGAATTCATCTTTATCTGTTGCCTCATCTTGATCACCTACCCAAAAAAATAAACTTTAGAACATCTTGATCAACAGCGCTAAACCCCTCCCCTGATTCTGGCAGCCAAATCTACCCCTTCCCTACACCAGCACCTGCTCGATTTGGCTGCCATGGCAGCCAAATCGACCCCTTCCAGCGAGCGGCCGGGAAGCCGGGTACCCATCTTCTTGATTTGGCGGGCGGCCGCGCGCGGGGAGAAAGAGAAAAAGAAAGAGGTGCTCACCAGCAGGCGCAGAGGTGCTCGACTCTGCCGGCGTGGCTGGCGGCATGGAGGCAAGGGCGGGCGCCGTGCTCGACGACGCCGGCGTGGTTGACGGCATGGAGGCAGGGGCGGGCGCCGTGCTCGAGGCGGCGAGGGGAATCAGGAGAGAAATCACCTAAAATCACCTGATATCACCTGATGTGTCCAGTCAGCATTGTCCAGTCAACACAGGAATAAGTCAAAACCACCGAAATCTGGTCCAAAACCACCGCGGGGGAGAATTGATCCGGTTTTAGATAGTTCGGGGGAC
>NC_041383.1:201011401-201016616 GCF_002162155.2 Triticum dicoccoides
TAAAATTTTCCGATGTATTAGACAAAGAAGGCCCACAACTCATAAAGGCGAAATGGGCCCAGGCCTGCGCATTTAACGTTCCATGCCTGTTCTCGAAGGCAAGGCCCGCATGCTGGCACGACACGTCACACTTATAAACAGGCCTCCATGTGCCGTGTCATGCGAGTCCCATTTATGGCCGGGCCGTTGGCTACTGGAAAGCCGACCAAAAACCCTCTTTCCCCCCTCTGCTCTGCGCCGGATACTCGGCTTCGAAAAATACACGACTAGCACACACGACAACGACTGAGTCTGTGAAGCGCGCCGTGTATCCAGTTCAGAGAGGGGGAAAGAGGGTTTTTGGCCGGCTTTCAACTCGAGATCCAGTGACCAACCCATCATAATTGGCGGCGGTGACCGAGTGAGAGAAGCGCGATGCCGCTTGCCGGCGCCGTCCCTCCGCCGCAATTCTTCTCCTTGTCGTCCTCTCAGCCAAGGGACGGCCGTTCAAGGGCATCGTGCCTAATAGCGGGAGAGTGGACTTGGTCGGCAACAACGTCACGGCGACGGCCGACGTGGCAGCGATATGCTACCAGAGGAGCGCCATCGACGAAGAAGCCAAGGCCAAGCAAGACGGTCATCGATGTGGCCCCGCTCGACACACAGCAAGTGAAATAATCACAAAATCTTATGTCTGCTTCAATCAACTTAACACGAGGCGCTAAATATAATTGATCAAAGTGAAATCCACTGCAACTCTATTTTGGCCACAAGTTCACGGGTGCAAACATACCAGGACGTGTGAAATTTCGCCGCGCGCGAAGTTTCGTGGAAAGTCCCACGAAGAAAAACCCCATCGGTGTACAATTTCCTCAATCAGAGACACAAATCCTATGTGGCACGCGCATTCACTCATCGAGTGTCGAAAGAGAATTGGAATCGAGGTAGTTGCGATAGGCTAGGCACTGGGTCTGGAGTTGAAGTCGAGCCGCCGGCCAAAAAACCCTCTTTTCCCCCCTGCTCATCAGTGTTCTCACTTCTCAGGGCCGGAGAAGCACAATGGCGCCGCTCGCCGGAGCCGCCGTGGCCTCCTGCATGATCCTGCTCCTCCTGCTCGTCCCCTGCACCCAGGGACAGGGGCAACCACCCGAGGCGTCGGAGGAAGCTTGGGCCGAGGGGCAACCACCGGAGGCGTCGGAAGACGCTCTGACGACGCTCTTATCCGAGGGCGGGTGCGGCGCCTTCGCCGCCCTCGTCGCCGCGACGGCCGGAGTGGGCGACGCGTTCCGCGAGCAGATCGCCGGCGACCTGGGGCTCACGCTCCTCTGCCCTGATGACGATGCGGTGCGGGCGTTCATCCCGAGGTTCCATAGCCTCACCGTCGAGGAGCAGGTCGCGGCCCTCCTGTACCACGGCCTGACGATGGCCTACTCCGAGGAGCAGCTCAGCTGGGTCCACTGGAAGGTGTCGACGCTTGATGGGGAGCAGATGCTCACCGTCCGTCACCACAGAGGCAGGGTGATACTTTCTTCGTGGCCGCCGTCGTCACGAAACGAGGCCCGGATCACCAAGACTGTCGTCGGCGACGACCATCTCGCCGTGTACCTCATCGACGCCGTGCTGATTCCGGCAGATCCCAAGCCTCAAATGTCGTTCTGGGGCGTTTTGGCAGTTATCGTCGTCCTTCTAGTACTTCTTGTCGTCGGGATCGCGGCGATGTGAGTTTTCTTTCCTCACGCCTAATTCCGCTACGATCAAATGGAAGCACATGCAAAACGCAGCACGTACGCCTGTCCATAGCTTCAGTTCATGCGATTTGTTGGTGTACTAGCTCGCTCTTGTTCCGTCCCACAGAGTTTTGAGCGCCTTCGATCGAGCTGGTGCTAGAGGATTCTATCTATGTATAAATCGTATAGTACATTTAGTCGACAGTAATTTAGATTTGGCTTTCTGTACACACATCAATTTAATGAACATTATAGACGTAAAAAATGCTTTTATATTACTAGGACGGAGTGAGTAGTTTTAATTAACTCACTATTATGCTCTCTGAACCAAACGGGTAAATTTTAAACCCCACTGTTAGTTCATTTCAGAGGGGTGTACTGAAGCAATGCTTGTACGGCTGCTTGAATTGCTCCAGCTTTTCCAAATCTCACTCTAATTATGTACGCTAACTGTATCTGTTATTTTTATCTTGCGGGCGGCTAACTCTGTATCTATGCTCATTTAACCTGCAGAGTCCTGCTGTGTCATGCACTTGTATATCTTTGTTCTCTTCTGCCCCGGCTGGGAAGATGGTGTAAGGGTCGTGTTGCTGCCTACGCTTCGGCCGCCCGTGTCACTCCACATGCGCAAGGGCAACAAGAACACTAGTCTGTGGCCGCTTCGGAGTGCCTCGACTCCCTGGGTCGTTCCCTCGTGCTTATTTCCGTTCGTGGTGACAGATTTCACGGTTGTTTTCTCCGTCTTCGATGTATATAGCGGTGTTCAGCAGGGTGGTGGCATGGTCAGTTAATGAAACTGCAGGATCTAGATCGTGTTATTTTTCTATGCATATAGTAAACTTATATATATCTTTTGCCGGGAACACTTTCTATGTATTTAGTGTTTACTTACTTATGGATCTAGGCTTCGTTTGATGTAACGAAATGCTGGTGACCATGAGTTCGATATGTAGTGGAGTAGGAGTAGCATTGGAACTTCTATTGCAAGCATCCGTCCATGGGGTTGCATTAGATGAGGGAGGAGTTCCATTTTATTATGCACCATAGTTACTTTCAACAGCTTTCAGAAAAACATATATATCATTCAAATGACATGATGCGAACCGACTTGGTGACAAATGACAAAGGAGAAGTGGTGTTGGCATGTTAGCATTGACAACATAATTTCACACACGTTTCTCAGGTTGTTCCTCCTCCCCCGTCGCTTCAGCAACCCCGTCCGTCCTCTGCCTCCCATAGCAACCCATCGGCGCTCACCTGCTTCGCTTGCCACAGGCCGGGGCACTTCCAGTCTCGCTGCACCAATCCCCCTTTCTGCTTGATTTGTCGCTCTGATGGTCACCTCACGATCAACTGCATGGCTAGGCAGAAACCTCCCGCGGTCCTCCAGTTCGGCTCGGGCCTCCCTGGTTGCGCCTTCTTCGCCTTCGATGGTGACCTTCCTGTTCGGGAGGTGGCACCTGCGCTGTCTAATGCGGCGATTGTTTCGGTCAAAGACCAGAAGATTTCGCCCCAAACTCTTCTGGAAGGGCTTCGCATTTGGGATGAGGCTGGATGGGACTGGCAAGTTGTTCAGATGTCTGATTTTGATTTCTCCGTGGTGTTTCCCTCCAAAGAATGTTTGCGGATGATTGCCTCATGCACCAGCTTCACCTTGCCTCTCAATCAATTGGTGGTTTCTGTCAAAGCGGCTTCTTACAATGGTACGGCAATTGGTCCTCTTTCTCAAGTTTGGGTTTTGATCGATGATTTGCCTGCTGGTCTCCGCTCGCCTGCTTTTCTCATGTCCTTTGGGGTTTTGATTGGGAAACCCATTGAGGTGGATGAGGCTCTCTGAACAAGGTTGGTCCTGCTAGGATGAAGGTTTGGTGTGTGGATCCTGAATGGGTGTGTGGCTCGGTTGATGTTTGCCCCTCTCCCAATGGTATTAGGCTTCGGGTGCGGGTGGAGGGGGCGGCGGCTTTCCAAGCCCCACCTCCCCCTCCTCCTCCTGCTAATCCTTCGGACAAGCATGATAAGGAAGGGGATGGATCTTTGGGTGGCCCTAATCAGAGTTTTGAGTCTAACCTTCGCTTCACTCAATCTGAATGGGATGGTCTGGCAGATTCTGAACGTGAGTTGTTTCAATCTCAAGCTCCTTTTGGTGTTGCTCCACGTGATGACCCGGTGATCCCGCCTGCTGCTCAGACTGTTTCGACTGTTGATGCTGATTTGCCAAAGTTCCCGCCTTGCTCTGCTACCGCCGTTTCTGGTGCCTTCTCCAATCTTCCTGTCCGGCCGCTCTCCCCCACTCGTTGGGGAATTGAAGATCTCCCTGTCTCCCCAGCTCGCGATATGGTGGAATCCCAGCCCCTCCCGAAGAAGAAATCCTCAGTGCGCAAGTTCTCGGCTAAAAGCCGGAACTCGTCGGGCTCAAAGCAATCCATGACGGGGATTTGTCGGCGTCTTGATCAAGATTTGGGTTCTATGTCCCGCTCCGGTCCCCATGTTGGTTCTCCTGCTGCGCGGTCGCCTGCTATTCGATCTCCGGTGTCCACGGCCCGCAAAGGAAGGCGGGTGGCGAATTCTGGTGGCTCTATCCTGGAAAGGGCGGAGAAGCGGGCTGCGGTGAAGGATCTCCCTCCCCCAGGTACTTCCCCAGCCTCCTCTGTTGCTGCTTCTCCGGTTCGGTTGGTCTTACCTTCTCTTTCTGATGATCATCTTTTAAATATTATGTCGGATGTGGGTGTGGTGGTTGATTCTTCTGTTGGTTCTCCTAGTTCGCTTCTTGCTATTATTCGGGCTAATGAGCTGGCTCAGGCAGCCATTGCTAAAGCCAAAGAGGCTGTTGCTTCTCGGGTCGAGGACTCTAGTTGTGATGCGGGGGTGGCTTCGGGTGCTAGTAGTGGCCAACCCCTTTCCTGCCTATCCAAGAAGGGCACTAATAAGCGAGCTAAACCCTGCATGGCCCCCTGCAGGTCGAGCCTCCGTATCAAGAATCTTTCTTATAAATGAGGGCGTTATTCTGGAATATTAGGGGGTTCGGTGCTAGGGGGCGCCATGACCAACTTAAAGATTTGGTTCGTTCTAATTCTATTGATTTCGTGGGGCTGGTTGAAACTTTCAAGGATTCCTTCTCCCCTAATGATTTCTCTTCTATTGTGGGCATGGACAAATTTAATTGGCAATTTTTACCTGCTTCGGGCCACTCTGGTGGGATCTTGATTGGTTCTAATAAAGATATTTTTGATTTTGTTGCTTTTGACCATGGTTTTTTTTGGGCCAGTATTTTTCTATCTCATAAAACTATGAATACCCTCTGTGAGTTTATCGTTGTTTATGGGCCTGCGGATCACTCTCTGTCGACCCTATTCCTTAATGAATTCTCGATAAAGATTGACTCTTGTAATTTACCGATGGTTATCGGGGGTGACTTTAATCTACTGCGGTGCCCTAATGACAAGAATAATGACAATTTCTCTTGGCCTTTAGCTAATGCCTTTAACGACTTCATTAGTGCTAACGCCATC
>NC_041383.1:201016932-201031948 GCF_002162155.2 Triticum dicoccoides
ATCAGGCTAACCCTATTAGATCCGTGCTTGATAGAGTCTTCCTGTGTCCCAGGTGGGATTCCTTGTTCCCTAGGACTTCTCTTAACGCCAAATGCATTGTCGGGTCTGATCATACCCCCTTGATTCTTGACGACGGTTCCATTAGCCCTAGACCTCCGGCTAGATTTCAATTTGATGCATCATGGCTGTCTGTGGATGGCTTTGTTGATATGGTTGCAGCGAAGATTTCCCAATCCCTTTCTTCCAATTCCCGCTCGGTTGGGCCTCTGGATGATTGGCACTCGTGCTCCTATAACCTGCGTAAATTTCTCAGAGGTTGGTCTCGTAATCGTGCGGCGGAGGATCATCGCACCAAATCTTTCCTCGAGAGCCAGATCGTGTCGCTAGATCATGCGGCTGATTCTACTGGGCTCTCTGACGATGGTTGGGCCGTCCGTTATAATCTTGAGGCTGCTTTAATATAGTTGCACCACCAGGCTGAGATCTACTGGCGTCAGCGGGGCAATCTTAACTGGACTCTTAAAGGGGACTCTCCTACAGCTTATTTTTCGGCGATTGCGAACGGTAGGCATAGGCGTTGTGATAATAATAGCCTATTGATTAATGGTGTGCGATCTTCTAAGCAGTCTGCTATTATGGATCATGTGGTGGAATTTTTCTCTTCGTTGTTAGGGGCTAAACCTCAATCGGGCTTCTCTATCTCTCCCTACCTTTGGAGCTCATGTCTTAAAATCACACCCGAGGAGAATGCCTCCTTGATGATCCCTCTCTCTGATCAGGAAATCTGGGATGTTGTTAACACTGCTAATCCCAATGCTGCCTCTGGGCCAGACGGCTTTTCCATTCCTTTCTTTCGGAAATTTTGGCCCCAGTTGAAACAGTTGGTATGTAATGTTATCCAGGGTTTCTGTCTTGGTACTGTCGATATCTCTCGCCTGAACTACGCTGTGATATCCCTGATCCCCAAGGTCAAGGGTGCTGATGTTATTTCCCAATTTCGGCCTATTGCTTTGATTAACAACTTTGCCAAATTCCCGGCTAAAGGCTTTTCGAATCGTTTGTCTCCGGTCGCTCATAGAGTTATTAGCCCCTATCAATCTGCTTTTATTAAAGGGCATTTCATTCTTGACGGTATCCTATCCCTACATGAGATTGTTCATGATCTTCATGTTCGGAGAGCTAAAGCGATTATACTTAAGTTAGACTTTGAGAAAGCGTATGACTCGGTTAGCTGGCCTTTCCTCAAGCAGGTCCTCCTTGCTAAAGGCTTCGACGGTGCTTATGTTCATCGTATCATGCAGTTGGTCTCGGGTGGCCATAATGTCGTTGCTGTCAATGGCTTTGTTAGCAATTTCTTTGCGAATGGCAGGGGCCTTCGCCAAGGGGATTCGGCCTCTCCTGTTCTTTTTAACTTTGTGGCCGACGCCTTCTCATGCATGCTCTCCAGGGCGGCCCGTTGTGGGCACATCGCTCCTGTGGTCTCCCATTTACTTCCGGAGGGTGTCTCCCACCTTCAATATGGTGGAGCTGGATGACACCTGTATTGCCAATCTGAAATTCATCCTGCTGTGTTTCGAAGCCGTTTCGGGTCTTAAGATTAATTTCACTAAAAGTGAGGTACTGGTGACGGGTGTAGATGGGGCGGAAGCCTTGCGGGTTGCCAGGCTCCTTAACTGTTCATTAGGCTCCTTCCCCTTCAAGTATCTAGGCCTCCCTATTTCTCCTGTCATGCTTCATGCAAATGATTTCGCTCCGGCGGTCGCTAAAGTGGGGAACAGGGTGCTCCCCTGGAGGGGCAGATATAATACCAATGCTGGCAAAGTAGCTCTTATTAACTCCTGCTTATCCTCTCTCCCCATGTTTCTTATGGGCTTCTATCTTCTTACGAATGGCGTGCATGCTGGCTTCGACAAACATAGGGGAGCCTTCTACTGGAATTCCGCGGATAGCAAAAGGAAATATAGGCTGGTCAAGTGGCAACTTATGTGTAAGCCTAAAAACCTTGGGGGGTTAGGCATTATTAATACTCGGGTGATGAACATCTATTTGCTTATCAAATGGTGGTGGAAAATTTTGACTGTTGGGGCCGATTCGTTGTGGTTTTCGATTCTTAAGGCCAAATATTTCCCTCACTCCAACCCGCTGTTTGCCACTGCGAGTCGTGGCTCTTAGTTTTGGAAATCCCTTCTCAAAGTTAGACCGATTTTTATGGAGCATGTTAAGTTCTTTGTTGGTAATGGGTTGGCAGTTCGTTTTTGGTTGGACTGGTGGTCTGGGGATGCCCCCCTAGCCGTGAGCTTTCCGGTTTTGTTTTCGTACTGTCCTAATCCGAATATCTCCATCACGGAGGTGGCTGCTAATAATTGGGATTTGGCTTTTCATCGGGCCCTGTCTCCTGAAGAGTTGGAAGATTGAAAAAAATCTAATAATTGAAAAAGTCTATCTGCCCTCTTCCCTGTGCTCTCGGAGTCGGCCGATTCTGTGGTTTGGCCTCATTCGGCCTCAGGTAGATTTTCGGTTAAGTCGCTATATTCTAGACTTATTGGTGGTACTCCTTCGGCTAGATTCTCTTGCGTTTGGAAATCCAAAGTCCCTCCTAAGATTAATTTTTTTCTTTGGCAAGCCTTTCGTGGTCGCCTCCCGACTGCTGACCAGATCAAAAAACGCAATGGGCCGGACTCAGAGTTCTGTAATTTGTGTGGGGCCTTGGAAAACTCTGATCATATCTTTTTCAATTGCGTGCTGGCCAAGTTGGTTTGGTGCTGTGTCAGATCTTGGCTTCAGGTCTCTTGGAATCCCTCCTCTTTCTCTGAGATTCGAACCCTAGCCAAAGCTTTGGTTGGGGTCACCAAGAGGGTATTTTGGGTTGGCCTGGGAGCCTTATGTTGGGCTCTCTGGACCATTAGAAACAAATTTACTATTGAGCTGACCTTCCCATCTAAGCCTGCTGACGTTCTTTTCAAATCATGTGTATTATTGCAACAGTGGAGATCATTGACTAAGGAGACTGGTCGGGATGCCCTGGACCTGCTCATCGACAAAATTCGGGCTTCGGCATCTCACATCTCCGGGAGGGTCCCTACCGTCTAATCCTGGTGCTGTTGTTTGCGGAGATTAGGTCTTTCTCCTTTCCGGCCTGCGCGCCGTGTATGGCAGTTGCCTGTATCCCTCCTGCTTTGGCTACTCTAAAACTTTTCGTTCTGTGCATGTGTGCGTGATCCTGTTAACTTGTGGTTTCCGTGACGCTGCCATGTGGCTTTATTTATAAAGTCGGGCTCTGGCCTTTTCTCTAAATCTTGTGCGTACATACAGTCAGCGGTCTTGTCAACCATATAAGCAGGCTGCAGGTTGCCAATTGATTGGTCATTAGGAAGGTACCAAGAGCTTATTTTGCAAACTAACCATGTTGTTCATGTGCACGCAGCAAACTTATACTCCTTACAATGTACTATCCGTAGCATGGACAGGTGCCATCTTTAGAAAAAAAAATTGAAACAGGAAGCAACAGATTTGCCTCATCTCATTAGTTGAGAAGAAGAAAGACAAGGTTTAAAAGGTAATGTGACCATAAAGATCACTGACCGGACGCGAAAACCGCACCCAACCAGACCTTACAAATCCGGCCCAAACGCCCAGAATGGCCGACACTCCCCATACACGGCCCATACATGGGGCGGATATAGGGACGCCCGGGCGCGCCCACTGTGTCGGCACTGACAAGCCCGACCCATCCCAAATACTCTCAAAATTGACTAGTCCTCCACTTCGACCGATATCCTCCTACCTCCATCCTACATTTCCTGCCTCTGCATCGCAGCCCACTTCCTCCCTTGCTCGATGTCCTCGTCCGCCGTCGCTGATGTCATCATCGACAACCTGTCTGCCACCATAGGCACGGATGATGCCTCGGTGGAATTGGTCGGGCTCCCCGGCTTGATGGTTCCTTGCAAAGCGGAGAACCTTGCCCGGAAGGACCACCGCTAGGGGCAGCGCGAGCGTGAGGTGGTGGCGAAGGTAACTGCAGAGGTGTCGGGTCCTAAGATGACCTTTGTGCCCGGTGCTGAGTACATGGACTTTGGTGCGACACAGACCAATCCGAAGGTCGTAGCCGTGGGGACAAACAACTTGTCGGTGGTGCCTGACTCTGTTCCGCCCTCCCAGTGGACGGGCATCCTAGATTTGAGATTTTCGCAAGCCGCCCCCCACGCATCCACGATGGCCGACTCCCCGCAACTCCAAAGGCATCGGGTGACATCAGGCAATGTAGGCTCCGGGCATGCCCACACATTGTTCGATGGAATGCCTGACCAAGAGCAAGTACAATCTTTGCCCCATTCACGCTTGCATTTGTAAATTGTTTTGTTGCACATACCATCACATCAAAGTTGTAGGACGATAGTTAAATTGTGATGCATATTGTAGGAACAAATATTGCATAACATGATAAATGATGGTCAAGAGTCTTTGCAATTTACCATGGAAGATACCAATTCCTCGGTGTTTGAAGTTGGGAAAACGTCACACACTAAAAGAAGAAGATAGTGAAGCCAAGAGGTCTAGCATTCACACAATTTAAAGATGTTTTGTTGTGTGCGAGTTGATGTAACACTAGCATGGATCCGATATGTGGAACTAAGCAAAAAAGGCAAGAAATATTGGAAAAATTCTCAAACTGTAGCATGAGAAAAAACACTACGTGAAGCCGCACCCATCCAAGATTCCGTGAGCAAATTTGTCTATTAGCAACCGTGTCTCGTGCTCTGCCCAACATAGATGGTCACTCATCCAAGATTCTGTGAGCAAATTTGTCTGTTAACTCAAACAAGTTGTTGGTCGGGACCAAAGCGGCATTGGAGTTCAAACCCATGCAGCTTTTACTGCGGCTTTGTACCATCAAGTAGAGAAGAAGACATTCACTTTTTCATATTGTTGCATGAAATTGAATGCGAAACCCAAGTGGCAAAGCTTCGTCGAGGAGATTGAAATCGGCACGAAGAAGATGAAGAAAAATGATGGGTCTGGCTCCGCTCAATCAATTGAATTTCATGAGGAGGAAGAAGAAAATGATGGGGCGGACATACAAGAAACTGTGCGGAAGAGAAATCGGCAAGTTATGGCGAACAAGTGGAAGAAGGACAGAGTGGCGCGTGAAGGCTTGGCAAGAAAAATGTCCGCCACTTGGACGGCCATTTTTTCCGCCAAGGACGTGAAGAAGGAGGAAATATACAAGATGTTCGTAGATGTGCAAAATAAGAAGATTAAGTTAGACCGGGAGAGGTTGAACTTGGAGAATAACAAAACAAATTGAGACGCTAGAGAAGATTGCAAATTGGGAGCTTCGACAAAACAGTGGAAGGAATTGACTTTGAGAGAGAGAAGTTGAGGCTTGTCAGAGAGACAAAGGAGTCAAGGATCATGTTGCCAGACATTAGCCTCTTGGATGATGAAGGCAAGAAATGGTTGCTTCGCATGAAGAAGATTATAGATGACGGCAACAAATCAAGTCATTCATTCATTCATTCGTGTATTGCTTATCTATGTATGAATTGTTCAATTTTATTTTGGCATATAATGAATTTCCATTTAATTCGTATCATTGAATTTATGATGAATTTGCGTTGTATGATGGACATGCGTGGATTAGGGTATTAAGATGTGCGTAGTGTTGTTGTGGATCGGAGGAGGAGAAAAAAGGACTTGCCTGATGCTGTCCACGAACGTATAGGGGCTCAGATATGGCAACTATGGTTGCAGATGCTCTTATGTCCCCATTATCTGAGTGGATCTACATCTGGGTATCTGGCCCGAGTGGATAAACCCCAATCATGTGAATTGATCTTCCGCTACGTGAATGACGTGGGCTTGGGCCTCAGTGGGCGTACTGTGTGAGAGATAACCACGTCATTAGCCCTCCAATCCGTCCGGATCTTGAGAGCTAAGTCTCGTGATCCGTCAGAGCCGATTGGATCTTCGTGGGAAAAGGTACTCCCTCTATCCATATATATAGGGCTAATGCATTTTTTGAGACTAATTTTGACCACATGTTAAAGGAATAATATATGACATGCAAGAGCATACCATCAAAGTCGTACGTGAAAGGAGCTTCCCATGATATAATTTTCACGCTATACAACTCATATACTATCAATCTTATCAACAGTCAAAGGCGGTTTCGAAAAACGCATGAGGCCCTATATATGGATGGAGGGAGTATCGTGAATGTTTGCCAATTCAAGGCGACTCCCGAACTTGCTAAAGAGCGATCCTGGTGGATTCTAAGAGCCAATCTTTCACAGTTCGAGACTTTCAGTACAGATTCATTAGAAAAACTTTGGTGATACTCAATCGTCTCTCGAAGGAGGTTGAGTAGTGATCCAAGCGAGGATATACCAAAAAAATCGAGTGATGGATTTAGCATTTGGGCTGATTCTCTTAGAGAGATGCCAAGCAATATCCCGGAGGAACACCAATTTTCATCAACTCAAGAACCAAACTTGTGATTTGAACACTTTGGATCCTAGAAAAAGGTCCAAACTGATCCGCGTGGGAGCATTGAGTTCACCCTTTATCGAACATTCCGGAGTAGCTCACTTCGTTTGATGGCTTCTCCTAACGGATCAGAGGTAATCATTTGTGTTCTTCCAAAAGATTTTCTGCAAACTTGCGGGGATAGCAAGAGATTTTTTTGATTCCCGAGCGTATTCTCCATGCACCGTAGCAAACGCGATAATGGGCGTTGGAGGCGCCTTGACTTGCACGCCCACTAATTCCGCTTGCTACAACCGCTTCAGTCAAGGGGAATCTGTGCACTGTAGGTCTGGTCAACGAATGGTCGAAATATCGCGTCGCTTGCTGCTTCCCTGTTATAAATAAGGGACAGAGAAAGGAGTAAATCACAACTCCCTTGTTTTATCCCCAAATTTCTCATCCGGATCTGCCGTCGCGCTAATGCTCTTCAGGTTAACCCACGCACTCCGACCGCCCGTGGAGTATATATCCCCGACCGTGAAAAACATCAAGTGAATTGAGAGAGGAAATGAGTAGGGCATCAAAGAATACCGATTTGGTTTAGATTATGGACTACAATAGCGACCCTTGGCTGGCCAGGATGACATTTGCGAACGACGGAACGGGCAGTTTTAGTGTTTGGGATAGCATTTTTGACAATAAAAAAATGTCATTTCATTTTTTAGTGCATTTTTCATCCGAAAAACCGCTACCGTTAGAACTTGATCCTGCAGCTATGGGGGGTTCACTGGGAACTTCCTCCTACGGTCGCCTAACATTCCCCTAGATTATTCCGAGGTACTTTATGTATCTTAGCTTTTGTTTTGTGCGACATCATATATTACCAAAAAATCCAGAAGAAAAAAGGAGGAGGGTGGGAGAGGAAAAAACAGGGGCCGAAGATGAGACGAACCTACCAACTTTCGTTAAACCGTACGCGTTCACTCAGCAGCACCATCTTTTGAGTCGTCACCACCACATTTCCAGTTGGATGCAAGGAGAACAAAAGGGGCACATGGAAAGACAGAGTCGACAGATAATTGGGATCGAGGGGTTGGTCACTGGGTCTCGAGTTGAAAGCCAGCCAAACCAAAAACCCTCTTCCTCCCTCTGCCGCGCACTGAACACACGACTAGCACACGCGGCGGCGACCGTGCGGGGGAAGCGCGATGCCGTCCGCAGTCCCTTCCGCCGCCCTTCTTCTCCTCGCCGTCCTCTCGGCCGAGGCGCAGCCGCTCAAGGGCCTCGTGCCCAAGAACGGGAGCGTGGTCTTGGTCGGCGGTAACGTCACCGCGGCGGCCGGCGCGGCAGCGATGTGCTACCGGACGAGCGTAGTCGAAGAAAAAGCCAAGCTGAACAAGGCGGCCCTCGACGTGGCCCCTCTTGCCGTGTGCCTCGACGACGACCTGTCTCTGCCGGGGGCGCTGCTGCTCAACGGCGCGGGCTCAGTGCCGTCACCGGCGTCAGCGCGCCAGTCCGCGCCACTGCGAATGCTGGAGGGCGCGCGCGCGCGTACGCCTGGAGCATCTCCTGCAGATGCAGATAAGAAGGGCTTGAGCGGGCGAGCAAAGGCATGGTGTTTCTGGGCCCTCGCCGTGGCGGCGACGGCCGTCGTTTTCGTTGTGCGGTCAGTTTTACTCTCTCCCGCTTGATTCATCCCTACTACGGTGCGGAGCGGAGATCTAACGAACTCAATATTGCATCCTGAGTATACTCAGGCCAGAAACGTTCCTGGTCTCGCGCATCGGCCCCACCTCCACTGACGATGACGCGCCCGTGGTCGACGGCGATGGCGAGCTCTTCGACTGCCCCATCTGCATGGAGACGGTGCCCTGCATCCTCAAGTTCAGCGTCGCCTTGTGCAGCCACGCCTTCTGCTCGAACTGCGTCGCCCAGTACGTCGCTGCTAAGCTGAGCGAGAACGTCGCTCGCGTCAAGTGCCCTGACCCAGGCTGCGAGGACGGCGCCGTCGAGCCGGAGAGCTGCTTCGGCATCATCTCCTAGGACCTGATCGACAAGTGGGGTTTCCTGCTGTGCGAGTCCGCGCTCGGTGCCAAGAGGGTGCACTGCCCGTACAGAGAATGCTTGGCGCCCCTTCTGGCCGACGGCGAGGGTGGGGCGGCGGCGATCGCGGAGGCGGAGTGCCCGCACTGCCACCGGCTGTTCTGCGCCCGGTGCGCGGCGCCGTGGCACGCCGGCGTCGGGTGCAGGGAGTTTCAGGAGCTCAGCCAGGACGAGCGCGGCCGGGAGGACCTCCTGCTGAGGCGGCTGGCCGGACGGCAGAGGTGGCAGCGGTGCCCACAGTGCAAGATGTACGTGGAGAAATCGGAAGGATGCAACTACATCAAATGCAGGTACAGCCTAGAACTCTGAATCTCTGATGATTTGTTCCTTGGAAAATGTAATTGTCGAGTTGATTCATAAACGTGAAATTGTTTAATTCGATTCTTCGATTGTAGGTGTGGATGCAGCTTCTGCTACAGATGTGCGTCCAAGGTGTCCGCCCAAACCCATTACTGCGGCATGTGCAAGCGCTAACGATTCCTTTGGTTATGGAGCGAGGGCTTTCACCAGTCACCGCCGATGCACCGAGACTATATATACAGAGTAACCAGCTAATAATACATGGCTTCATCTTGGCCATCTTTATGTCAAGCATTAAATTGAAGTCTAGACATGATAAAACTCACTAGCTAATTAGGTTGTACAGAACTACGAACATTTTTTTTTCTCGAATACGCACGAGTGTGCGTATCATATATTAAAGAAGAAAGGGGAAGAGCCCTCCACAGTTATATTACATAATTACCGGCGTTTCGTCGCCATCCGCCTAAGCACCAAACCGACTATTCGCCGTGTGCCCACTCCGGTGCTCCTATGAAGACCGCTGCAAGGTCTCCTCTCAAAATGCCCGCCTGCATCCAAGCTCTACTCTCGCTTCCTATTCGCTCCATAAGGCGTGTAACGCTTACATTCGCCCCGTCGAACACTATGGCTTTTCTGTGCTTCCATAGCTCCCACAGGGTGAGCAGACATACGGTGCGGATTGTTTTCGCGTTACGCCCGGGCGAGCCGTGCCTCGTACACCAGTCCTGCAGTGTCTCTCCTGCCTGCAGCGCACCAGCTGGCATGTTGAAGGCCGTGAAGATGCGGGCCCAAACCTCCCGTGCCAGCACACACTCCACAAGTAGGTGGCCGATCGTTTCGTCTTGCTGATCACAAAATGGGCAGGCATCTTGGTGTGGTAGCCCTCGCCTCGCTAATCTGTCCGACGTCCAGCACTTGTTCATGATTGCTAACCATGCAAAGAAACGGCATCGGAGTGGAGCCTTCGACCGCCAAGTGAAAGCCGCCGTGGGGGACACCTGCTGTCCGGCAAATCTTGCCGCGTAGGCCGATCGGGCCGAGAACTCGCCACTCCTTTCCCAAGACCAGGAGAAGGAGTCCACAATATCCTCCTGGAGCTGCACCTCCCCAATCCTGAGCCAGATGTTCATATACTCCTCGATTCCAGCCATGTCACCAATAGGCCCGATGTCCGTGGCCCACCGGCCGTGTGTGACGGCCTCAAATACTGTCAGTGTCCCTCTGATCCTTGTCATGACCGAGCCATATGCGCGCGGTGCGAGCTCTTGAATCCGATAGCCGTCGAGCCAGTGATCCTCCCAAAAAAGTGTGCCGCGCCCGTTCCCAACAGTCGCTCTTGCTGCTGCCTGAAAAAGCTGCTTGGCCTCCTTTGGCACTGAAAAGGAGAACTCCGCCCAGGGCCTGTCGCGATCCACTCTCTGTAACCATAACCACCTGGTTTGTAGCGCCACATTCGTCCAGGCCAAGTTGGGGATGCCAAGTCCACTGGACCACTTAGGCGTGCAAACCCGGTTCCAGGCCACCGCACAGGCGCCTCCGCCTGCATCCGCCTTGCCGGCCCACAAAAATCCTCGGCAAATCTTAACCATCGCGGCGATGGTCTTCGGTGGCAAGGCAAGAGCCAGCATGGAATGGATCGGTATGGCAGATAGCACCGATTGTACCAGTAACGCACGGCTGCTCTTGGGTAGGGTCGCCGCCTTCCAGTGTGGCAGGCGCATGGCCAACTGATCCACAAGCCCTTGTAGTTGCGCCGCCGTGAGCTTCCTGAGGGAGAGCGGGAGGCCCAAGTATTTGCATGGAAAGGCCGCGGCAGGGCACCCAAGCGTGTCACACACAAGAGTCAGCTGCTCCTCGGAGCATCGGATGGGAAGTGCTGCGCTTTTTGCCGTGTTGACAAGTAGACCGGCAGCCTGACCCAAGGTGCGCAGGATCAAATCACAGGCTGCCAAGTCCCTCCGCTCCGGCCTGATGAAGATGGTCACATCATCCGCAAACATGGAAACCCGCTGCCGCAGTCCACGACGTGCCAGGGGATTGAGGATGCCAACCGTTGTGGCCTTGAGGAACAGCCGATGCAGCGGTTCCATGCACAGGATGAATAGCATTGGGGATACCGGGTCCCCCTGGCGGAGCCCACGGCAGTTGAAGATCGTGTGACCGGGCACCCCATTCACCGCAATCCGCGTGGTCGACGTGGAAAGAATGCCACAAATACAAGCTCGCCATCTTCCTCCAAAGCCCATGTGCTCTAGCACTTCCAGTAGGAACAGCCATTGAATGGTGTCGAAGGCCTTAGAGATGTCCAATTTCAAGAGCACCGTGGGCTCCTGCAAAGCGTGCAGGCGCCTAGCCGTGCACTGAACCAACATGAAGTTGTCATGGAGAGACCGCCCGCTTACAAACGCACTTTGATGGTTGCCCACGAGATGCGGTAGTTCTGCCGCCAGCCTTGTTGCCAGGACCTTCTCGAAAATCTTGATTGCCCCATGAATGAGGCTCACCAGTCTGTAGTCCTTAAGCTCCACCACTCCCATCTTCTTGGGCAGAAGTGTGACTATCGCCTTATTGATTGAAGGCAGCCCCCGCATGTCTCCAAGGAAAAAATGGTCCATCGCCCGCATGATGTCGTCCCGTATAATATGCCAGCACGAGGCATAAAAGCGTCCCGTAAATCCGTCCGGTCCCGGCGCCTTATCGAGCGGCATCCCTTTCAACACTTTCTCCACCTCCTTGTGTGTGAACGGGGCCTCAAGGTGCGAGAGGCCACGCACCGGCAATCCCAAAGTATCCATGTTCAGCGCAAAATCTCTATCCGGGGCCGACGCAAAGAGCCTGCAATAATATGCGTCCACTTCCTCCGCAATCTCGTCCTGACCGGATAGCATGCGGCCGTTCGCTTACAACGACAAAATGGCGTTCTTTCACTGTCTATGGCACGCCTTCCGGTGGAAATATGCCGTGTTTGCTTCTCCATCCCTTAGTTGCAGCATCCGGGATCGCTGCCTCGCAATCATACGTTGCGATGAAGCCAGACCGAGCAGCTTCCTCTTCAACACTCTGCGTAAGCCATGCTCCTCAGCCAAGAGCATTCTGTTATCCATGGCTTGACCCAACCTCGCAATGACCTCGAGGGCGATCAAGGTTTGTAGCTTAGCGTTACCAATCCACTTATCGCTCCATCGGTGAAGGGCCTTGGCGGTGGCCCGCAGTTTATTGTCCAACGCGACAAAAGGGTTCCCCGTCCCGGGCACCGAATGCCAAGACGTGTTGACTACGTCAAAGAATCCCTCCGCCTTTGGCCAGAAGGCCTCAAAACGGAACCTCCTGCCCATCGTGAAGTCCGCGTGTAAATCTACCAGCAGGGGGCAATGATCGGACACAGCCGATCCCATCGCCATAAGCAAGCATGCGGGGTGCAAATCCTCCCAGCAGCTAGATGCAAAGACGTGGTCAATCTTCTCGAGCGTGGGTTGCTGCCTCTAATTCGACCATGTGTACCTTCTCCCATTCAAGTACATCTCACGCAGATCCAGTTGGTTGAGCTTAGTTCGAAACCTTGCCATCATCCTGTGGTTCACCACATCGTTGCTCTTGTCTTCGGGGTTAACCAAGAGGTTAAAATCCCCTACCACCGTCCATGGGCCAGCATGCAAGTCACGTATCTCCACCAGCTCCCGCATGAATTCAACCTTGGTCTCGCTTCCCTGAGGCCCATACACACCGGTTAGTCACCATTCGCCTCCCTCGATCGGCTTAACTAGTGCCGTGAGTGTGTTGTTCGTCCGGTGCGGGTTTGACACCGCCACCACGGTGGCATCCCATGCAATCAAGATGCCACCCCGTGTACCCACCGCTAGAAGGTAGAAGAAGTTCTCCATTCTATTACCGAGGCAATGCCTAACTAGTTCCGGGGATACAACCTCCATTTTGGTTTCCTGGAAGCAAACGACAGCCGGGTTGGACATAGCCACTACCTGGAGAATAGCGTTTCGCCGTGCTAGGGAGTTCAAGCCCCGCACATTCCACACGAGCATTTTGTATGGTTGTATAGCCATCACAAAGGCCCACGTACCACCAAGGCTGGCAGTCAATGCCCTGCCTCCACCGGCTCATCCTCCTCTTGCATCGGCAAGATGGACGCGTCCCACCCAAACAGGGTGAGGATCGCGGCGATCTGCTCGCTAGTGAGCTGCTTGGAGAAGAGTTCCGCATACATGAGTAGCATCTCATCCGTTATCTCCTCGCATTCATTCGCCAAGCAAAGTCGTCTCATCAACACTCTTTGTTTCTTGGACACCGCAGACCCTTTTCCCACACCCCTGGCCAGACGTGCACTCCTCCTCGGGTTAGAAACTGGCGTCCTCCTCCTTCGTGGCCTCTTCAAGTTCACTGCTGGCGCACGGCTTGCCGGTCGCGCGAGAAGGGGGGTGAGCGTGCGACGTATCTCCTTGCAAAACTGGTTTAGCTACTCCTAGTGCGGCACATCCAACCCGCGAGACCCCACAACGCCCTCGCCAGTTGCGTCCCGCGGCGAGATCGGCGATAGACTGACCATGCACGTAGTCACGTTCATGCATGCATCCACCATGGGCCCTACCATGTTGCTACCCATAGGAGAAAGCTCCTCAAGCCCCAAGGCAGAGGTGGCCCCAGATAGGCCAGGCAGGCCGGACGAATCCTCCCCATCCTTGTATTGGTCCTCGTGCGGGAGGCGCGTGGGGTCATGGCCAGACGTGGGGACGAGTACAGGGGTGTCCTGTAACAGCAGGTCCCAGGACCCAATCTGGACTGACCCAGGCGAATCCTTCTTGGTATTGTTGCCCGACACGGGATCTGGCGCCAGGCAGTCCCGTTCCACCTCGCCCTCCGATTGGGCCACGGCCACGTCTTCCAACCTCTGACGGAAAGGAACATAGAATCCGGTGCACACAGGAGTCCTATCCCCAGCTGTCGGTTGGCCCACCTCTGTTCCGGAAGAAGGAGACGACGTGGGCGATTGGACCGTGCCCAATCCCGAAGACGACCGGTCTCCTAACCTGCCCAGCGCGCCTGCCATGTGGCGCTGCACAAGTGGCCCATAGACGCTTTTTGCAGTGGCAGCCGGACCGAGCGTAGGCTGCGGCCCCACCTGTTCCCTCTGATCCACCGTGCCTTCCAACGGGCTAATTCGAATCTCCTGCCGCCGCACCGGCGGAGCAGAACCGGCTGATGAGCGCGCCGGCGGGGACGCGCCCCCAGTGTTCTGCCCTCTCCTCGAGCCAGCGCGCCGCCCACCTCTGGACCGCGAGCGGCCACGGCGACTAGGACGACCGGAGTTCTCCTCAGAGTCGGCGCCGTCAGATGGCGGCGGCGGCGGCGTATCGGGAGGCGCGAGCCGTGGGGTCACCGGCGGTGCCTCCTGGAAGATGTCCACTGGGTACCAGAGAGCATCTGGGGCGCCATCCTCCTGACGCAAAGACCGCCAGCCCGGCTCCTCCACCACCAGAATCCGACGGGCAGGAATCCGAACCGGATCGTCCTTGCGCAACCAGACGCGGAAACGAGCCATGTCCTGTCGGCTTGTCGTGCGCTCCGCCACCTTGACGACGAGACCCAAGCCCCACAGAACCGCCTCCGCCGTGCGCCTTGTCCATGCATTCGCCGGCACACCCTTGAGCGCCAGCGGCACCAGAAACGGTGTCGAGACGCCCGTGGCCTGGGCTTGCCGGAGCCATGGCCGCAGGATGAGGGAGAATTGCGCCGTGGACGCCCGGCCACCCGTCACCAGCCTGTTGTGCGTAGCCATGTCCCTGCAGAGAACCAGGAAATCCTCAGGGTAGTAGGCCCTGATGGAGATGTCCAGGGGGCTGAGCCTGTACTCCTCGATGATCGCGGTGGCCGCCGACATGGGGTCAACAGCCGGCCGGCTGCCGCCAATGGAAACCAGCACCGCCCGGGCAAGCTCAGCCTCCAGCTCCCGAATATCCTAGCCTGCCTCCAAGAAGACGCAATCCGCCGGCTCCGGCCCGGCCCCGCCCACCAGAGCGCGTGGCTCCACCGGCACGGAGAACTCGGGGCCCACCGCGCTCGCATTGGCGCTCGCACCGAACTCCGCGCTGGCAACCTGGCTCCAAGACCGCCCAACACGGATCGCACCAGC
>NC_041383.1:201032178-201048681 GCF_002162155.2 Triticum dicoccoides
ACACCACGGGTTGCGGCGGGAAGCGCACGGTCCCCGGCGGCGGCGGGCCAGGCGGTGGCGGGGGAGGCGCGGGGGGGGCTTCCGCGAGCGGATGACGAAGCCGGGGCCTGGCGCAGTGCTAGCGGCGGGCGCGGGGGCTGCGACTCCGGAGACGAGCTGCCCGGCCGCGTGCAGCCCCGTGAGGTGTGGTTGTCCCCACCACAACAAACGCAGCGCGTCGGGTTCTTGCATTCCGCCGAGATGTGGCCGTCGTCGCGGCCGCAATTATAGTAGCACCCGTAGAGAGAGGCGGGGAGCCTGGAGTCAGGGCGCGGCCTGGGCGCCGGGATGTTGAGCGGCCGGCCCGCACGCGCACGACGCGCCGGAGGGGAGCGCTGCCTCTGGCCTCCACGGCCACGGCCCCGTTGGGTCTGCCACTGATGGGGATCCGCCGCCCTCGCCGGAGGGTGAGGATCCGCAGCAGCCCCGGCGCCGCCCTAGACGATGGGACCAAAGGCCGAGCCGACCACCTGCGGGACGATGATGGAGCGAATTTGGGGCCGCCGCAGGGGGGCGGGGGAGGGTGCCTCCGACGAGGAGGAGGTCGAGAGGGAGACGCGGGACGCCATCCGCGCGGCAGGGAAGGAGGGGACGCCGCCTCCGGGGTGGAGGGCGGCGGAGAGAGGTGGCCACCGGAGCCGGGTGGCTTCCGGCGTGGAGCGGGAGGGGAGCGGGAGCGGGACTGTACACTTGTACAGAATTCTGTAACATCAACGGTGGTTTGGGTGATGTTATAGAGTGTGAACACTACAACATCACTTACAGCCCACAACTTCACCTGAAGTGTACACAAAGGATCACTCGCTACTCACCCCGACAACAACTCAAACAGACTAGTATCTAATTCACCCTTAAGCAAGTTTGCCTACTGCCAAGCTCTGCCCTCGACTACAACTCTCCGGACCACCACCTCCATGGATGGGGAGGCACCATCAAAGACTACCGCTTTCCTATGTTTCTACAGATCCCAAAGCACGAGCGTGAAAATGGCCCTCGGTTCCTTTGGTTTGTGCACACCTGTCATTCTCGTGGTGCACCAACCCTTTAGGGTATCTTGGGCCGCAGGTGACCACTCCTGCTTGCCCATGGCCGAGCACAACGTTTTCCATACCGTTCTTGCGAACACACATGTCAGCAGGATATGGTCAATGGTTTCCACTTCCTGGTCGCAGAAAGGGCAGGCATCTTGATGCAGGAGTCCACGTCGGGTGAGGCGGTCGGATGTCCAACACCTGTTTCTCATAGCTAGCCAAGTGAAAAATTGGCACCGCAGTGGGGCTCTAGATCTCCATGAGAAATTTGCGGTTGGGGCCGCCACCCTTCCGGCAAACCTAGCTGCATAGGTGGAGCGAACCGAAAACTGGTCGTTCGTCTCCCATGACCAAGATAAGGAGTCCACAACACTTTCCTGTAGCAGAATGCCCTGCAGGCATTGCCATACCTCCAAGTACTCCACCGGAATATCGAATTCCATGTCGGGGTTAATGTCCCGTATCCAGGTACCAAGTGAGACCGCCTCATGGACCGTGCGAGTGGCCTTGGCTCGCTGCAGAGTATAGAATTCCATGTCGGGGTTAACGTCTCGTTAGGTACCAAGCCAAACCGCCTCATGGACCGTGCGAGTGACCTTGGCTCGCTACAGGAGCTCCTCGGCTTACAGATAATTCAAGTGAGAGTTGATATTTTTCCTCTTTCCGTCAAATAGGAATCAGGATGCGGATTAAATGAGCTCATGTGAACACTAAAATTTGAAAGAATTGAGGTTTTTCTTCGAAAAGTCTAATTTTTTTTCATGGCAAAAATTGATTAATGTTTTAAATGCTTGTAAAGTTTCATCATAGAATACAAAAAAAGTTGCGGCAAAACAAAAAACAAATTCAGCACTCCAAAATATAACTTTTTTGGAGCATCAATTTTGTTTCTTTTGCCACAACTTTCACAAATGTGATTTTTCATGATGAAACCGTACAAGCATTGAAAATATTTGTCAAAGTTTAAAAAAAATCAATTTTCTGAATGTCTTTTCAATTTTTTGGATTTTACTGTTCACTCGAGCTCATATGAGCTCGAGCTAAGAATGACACTTTCACTATACAGACGAGTGTAAGAGCGACCCCGAGCAGCCTCCATGACGCGTTGCATACGGAGCCAAAGCATATAAAGTCAGACTCGTTATATTGACAGCCTTTATAATACTTTTTTTCATCAACTCAATAGTCGAATCACGCCTTGCTCGAGGTGGCCCGGCCGCTTGCAGGTGTAACAAGTTATAGGATCTCGGCGTGGCCCTGAGCGCCTCAAGAGCAAGGGCACTCCAGTTCCCCAGCAATCTGCTGGACTGCTCCCTCCTCCGAGCTTGGCTGCCCCGTGCGCTGCTCCCCTAGCCGCCGGTTCATCCACTGCCGTCGTGCGCGCGCATCCGGTGCCTGTTCCGCCGACTGTTGTGGTGCGCCGTGGGGTGCCACCTGCGGTGACCATGGCCTACATTCCGGGCGAGGCGTCGCGGAGACCGGCCAACTCCAGCTGCAAGGTGGTCAGCACTCCGGTCATGGAGGCGGAGGCCCACCGCCTGCGTTCATCGGCGCTCATCCTGACGGCAGTCGGGCATTGCTCTGGCATCACTGCCGACATGGTGGCGCGTGCGGTGGAGTGGGACTTCCGCTTCCCGTCGAGCGACATCGCTGTCGCGCCGTTCTTCCCCAAAGACTTCCTCCTCACCACGTTCCAACCTGCCCAGAGAGACATGGCCCTTGAGCAGCGGGGCATTGAGGTGGACAGAGTGCAGTTCAAGTTTCGCCGTAGCTTCCTCCGCCTGGTACCAGCCGCATCTAGCGCTACTACTGTCGGGTGGCCATTGAGAGGCTACCGCTGACCTCCTGGGACTGGGAGAGTGTCAAGGAGGTCCTCGGCAAGGACTGTGAGCTGGACCTGGTCGAGCGCCAATCAACCACCAAGGCCAACTTCCCCGCGCTGTTCGCCTGGCTCTAGACATGGCACCCGGATAAGATTCCCCATGCTTCTGACTTCACCGTGCTTCAGTGGCCCGATGTCGTTCGCCCCAGGGAATTTCTGCCCGAAGGAACGCCCGCGGAGGAGGGCAAGGAAGGGCCGACGTTCTCGGTGCTAATCCACTTGGATGTCGTCAAATACTACATGCCGATATCCCCAGGGCGCGGTGAGCGCGCGTAGTGGCCGCGCACATACCGCTTCAAGGGCAAGTGGCGGTTCGGCACCAAGGATGGAGAGGATAGAGCCAGGTCTGTGAGCTCTTGCGCCAAGAATATCGCTGGGCGCCGGAGCGATGAGGAAGAGGGGGATGGAGGAGGTACCAGCCGTCGCCGTGGAACGCGGGGAGGGGTGCGCAAGCGCTTCTTCCAAAACATGCGTGAGCAAGCCATGTGTCGGGACACTGCTAGCAAGGAGCCGGAGCCTCGGCGCCATCGGCGGCACGCACGCACCACCGTCGGTGAGGCCCCGGTTGGTGCTGCCACCCCGGCGGAGCTGCAGGTGGGTCAGGGTAGCCGACTGGCTGTCACGATCCTTGTCACTCCTGCTCTAGAGGAGGTCCGGGTGGTACAACCAGAAGATATGATGATGGTACAGCCGGAGGTGCATGTGGTTCAGCCTGTAGAGATGCAAATGGAGCAGCCTGCAAGGTTGGGAAGGCAAACCGACAGCCAGGACAAGCCAGATGATGGTAGCAATGAGATGCAGAGCGAGCAATTTAAGGGGTTGGGGGATGATGTTAGTGATGCCATGAGTGTGGCTACTGAAAGGGTCAAGGTGGGACAAGCTGATGCAGATTTGCTCGTGCAGGTACAACCCAGTGACCTGCCCTTGACTGTTCTTTCTGCTAGAGCGCTCTCCTTTGGGCATGAGCCGGAGGAGTGGGGAGGTGTTGGCATGGTCAACTTTAGCAACCCCACTTTTGGCATGATGCAGCTGTACTCCCCTGCCCTGCAGGGACCCTTGTTTTGCTTCAACCAGAGTGCAGCTTGGCCATACAACTCCATGCTAGATGATTCAGCTCAGGCTGCCGGAGTGGTGCCCTTCTTTGCTGCTGCGCCTGACAGTGTTGCGCCACCGCTATAGGCTGCTTCTGATGCTGCCTCCATCACAGCTACAGGAGTGACATCCTTCTTTCAGCACAGCAATAGGTTGGAGCACGCCACCACTAAGGAGGCCACTATCAGTGTCAAAACCGGAGGATCTCGGGTAGGGGGTCCCGAACTGTGCGTCTAAGGCTAATGGTAACAGGAGACGGGAGACACGATGTTTACCTAGGTTCGGCCTTCTCTATGAAGGTAATACCCTACTTCCTGCTTGATTGATCTTGATGAATATGAGTATTACAAGAGTTGATCTAGCACGAGATTGTAATGGCTAAACCCTAGAAGTCTAGCCTATGAGAATAGGATTGTTGTGACTAAACCCTAGAAGTCTAAACCCTCTGGTTTATATAGACATCGGGGGAGCTAGGGTTGTACAAAGTCGGTTACAGAGAAAGGAATCTATATATCCGAATCGCCAAGCTTGCCTTCCACGCAAAGGAGAGTCCCATCCGGACACAGGACAAAGTCTTCTATCTTGTACCTTCATAGCCCAATAGTCCGGCCAAGTATATAGTCCGACTGTCCGAGGACCCCTTAGTCCAGGACTCCCTCAGTAGCCACTGAACCAGGATTCAATGACGATGAGTCTGACGCGCAGATTGTCTTCGGCATTGCAAGGCGGGTTCCTCCTCCGAATACTTCAAAGTAAATTCCGAACACAAGGATCATGTCCGGCTCTGCAAAACAAACACCACACACAACCGTAGAGAGTATAATATTTCACGAGTCCAATCCGCTGACAACTTTTTGTAGCGTGACATCACGCCACTGCCCAGTCATTATTCGAACCATTTTTAGCCTGCCGCTCCGTATTTTGAGGTGCGGTTTCACTGGCACGTCTTGTCAAAGCAGAGATCGTGTCCCCTTATCACGGGATTCTCATCAATACGGGCATGGGTAACCCAACCGTGCCATCTGCACGGCGCTTGGGGAATAGGCAGATTTTAAGGCGAGCAGGGAGGCGCATAACTTTTACTGCCTTTATAAGGGGATAAGGATCAATCCTTATTCACCCACGCCTTCTCCTTCCTCCTCCCATCCATTCTCGAGCTCCAGCGCCCAAGCTCTAGCTTTCTCTGCCCAAAAAGCACTCCAATCATGTCCGGATCTGGAGCTGGAGGCAAGTGGATGGCTTCCTCCGTCAAGAAGGAAGACATCAAAAGGTCCGGGAGGCTGGGTACTGATAACCCACAAGTATAGGGGATCGCAACAATTTTCGATAAGTAAGAGTGTCGAACCCAATGAGGAGCTAAAGGTAGAACAAATATTCCCTAAAGTTCTATCGACCACCAATACAACTCTACGCACGCTTAATGTTTACTTTACCTAGAACAAGTATGAAACTAGATGTACTTTGTAGGTGTTGTTGGATAGGTTTGCAAGATAATAAAGAACACGTAAATAAAGACTAGGGGCTGTTTAGATAAAGACACAACTAAATTAGTAAAAGTAAAGAGCTTGTTGTCACGAGAAAGTTATTTGTCCCTAGGCAATCGATAACTAGACGGGTAATTATTATTGCAATTTTATTTGAGGGAGAGGCATAAGCTAACATACTTTCTCTACTTGGATCATATGCACTTATGATTGGAACTCTAGCAAGCATCCGCAACTACTAAAGATTCATTAAGGTAAAACCCAACCATAGCATTAAAGCATCAAGTCCCCTTTATCCCATACGCAACAATCCCTCCTACTCGGGTTTGTGTTTCAGTCACTCACCAACCCACTATAAGCGAATCATGAACGTATTGCAACACCCTACAGCGGGAATCCCTCACGCTTGCGCGACACGGAGGGCACCATAGGACAGCACCAATAATAAAACATACAACTCAAACCAATCACGATCATCAAATAGCCATTAGGACAAAACAGATCTACTCAAACATCATAGGATATCCATACATCATTGGGAAATAATATATAGCGTTGAGCACCATGTTTAAGTAGAGATTACAGCGGGTAACAGAGAGGTTACACCACTGCATAGAGGTGGGGGAAGGTGATGGAGATGTTGGTGAAGATGGCAGAGGTGTTGGTGAAGATCGCGGTGATGATGATGGCCCCCGGCGGCGTTCTGGCGCCACCGGAAGCAAGGGGGAGAGAGCCCCCCTTCTTCTTCTTCCTTGACCTTCTCCCTAGATGGGAGAAGGGTTTCCCCTCTGGTCCTTGGCTCCCATGGCTTGGGAGGGGCGAGAGCCCCTCTGAGATTGGAGCTATCTCTCTGTTTCTGCGTTTTCTGCGTTGGCAGATTCTACCCCTTCACCGTTTCCTTTATATCTGGAGACTGTAAGTCCGATAGGGGTGAATCTTTCGCTCAGATCTTCCTTGTAAAATTAGCTTTCTTGCACCAAAAGGAGAGCATCAACCGCCTTATGGGTGGACCACGAGGGTCAGGGGCGCGCCTGGGGGGGTAGGGCGCGCCCCCTACCTCGTGACCACCCTGGACACCGTTTCGCGTTGATTTTACTTCCAGAAAATCATAAATATTCCAAAAAAACATCTCTGTCCGTTTTTATCCCGTTTGGACTCCGTTTGATATTGGGTTTCTGCGAAACAAAAAACATGCAACAGACAGGAACTGGCACTGGGCACTGGATCAATATGTTAGTCCCAAAAATAGTATAAAAATTTGCCAAAAAGTATATGAAAGTGAATAATATTGGCATGGAACAATCAAAAATTATAGATACGACGGAGACGTATCAGCATCCCCAAGCTTAATTCCTGCTCGTCCTCGAGTAGGTAAATGATAAAAAAGAATAATTTTTAATGTGGAATGCTACTTAGCATAATCTTGATCATATGTCTAATCATGGCATGAATATTAAGACACGAATGATTCAAAGCAATAGTCTATCATTTGACATAAAAACACTAATACTTCGAGCGTACCAATAAAGCAATCATGTCTTTTCAAAACAACATGGCCAAATAAAGTTATCCCTACAAAATCATATAGTCTGGCTGTTGCTCTATCTTCATCACACAAAGTATTTAATCATGCACAACCCCGATGACAAGCCAAGCAATTGTTTCATACTTTAAGAATCTCAAACTTTTTCAACTTTCACGCAATACATGAGAGTGAGCCATGGATATAGCACTATAGGTGGAATAGAATATGATGGTGGGGGTTATGTGGAGAAGACAAAAAGGGAGAAAGTCTCACATCAACTAGGCGTATCAATGGGCTATGGAGATGCCCATCAATAGATATCAATGTGAGTGAGTAGGGATTGCCATGCAATGGATGCACTAGAGCTATAAGTGTATGAAAGCTCAAACTGAAAACTAAGTGGGTGTGCATCCAACTTGCTTGCTCAAGAAGACCTCGGGCATTTGAGGAAGCCCATCATCGGAATATACAAGCCAAGTTCTATAATGAAAATTCCCACTAGTATATCAAAGTGAAAGCATAGGAGGCTCTCTCTATGAAGAACATGGTGCTACTCTGAAGCACAAGTGTGGTAAAAGGATAGTAACATTGCCCCTTCTCTCCTTTTCTCTCATTTTTTTGGTGGGCTTCTTTGGCCTCTTTTTTTTATTTGGGCTTCTTTGGCCTCTTTTATTTTTTATAAAGTCCGGAGTCTCATCCCGAATTGTGGGGGAATCATAGTCTCCATCATCCTTTCCTCACTGGGGCAATGCTCCAATAATGATGATCATCACACTTTTATTTACTTACAACTCGATATCTAGAACAAAGATATGACCCTATATGAATGCTTCCGGCGGTGTACCAGGATGTGCAACGATCTAGCATAGCAATGACATCAAAAAACGGACAAGCCATGAAAACATCATGCTAGCTATCTTACGATCATGCAAAGCAATATGACAATGAATGCTCAAGTCATGTATATGATGATGATGGAAGTTGCATGGCAATATATCTTGGAATGGCTATGGAAATGCCATGATAGGTAGGTATGGTGGGTGTTTTGAGGAAGGTATATGGTGGGTGTATGGTACCAGCGAAAATTGCGCGGCACAAGAGAGGCTAGCAATGGTGGAAGGGTGAGAGTGCATATAATCCATGGACTCAACATTAGTCATAAAGAACTCATATACTTATTGCAAAAATCTACAAGCCATTGAAAACAAAGTACTACGCACATGCTCCTAGGGGGATAGATTGGCAGGAAAAGACCATCGCTCGTCCCCGACCGCCACTCATAAGGAAGACAATCAATAAATAAAATTATGCTCCAACTTCATCATAAAGCGGTTCACCATACGTGCATGCTACGGGAATCACAAACCTCAACACAAGTGTCTCTACAATCCACAACCACCCACTAGCATGACTCTAATATCACCATAATTATATCACAGAACTATTGCAATGAATCAAACATATCATATTCAGCGATCTACAAGTTTACGTAGGATTTATGACTACCATGTGAATGACCAATTCCTGTCATCTCTCTAAATAGATATAAGTGAAGCAAGAGAGCTTAATTCTTTCTATAAAAGATATGCCCACGCTCTAACAAATATAAGTGAAGCAAAAGAGCATTCTATAAATGGCGGTTTTCTATGTGAAGAGAAACAGGCAATCCAAACTTCAAATGATATAAGTGAAGCACATGAAGCATTCTATAAAGCCACACTAAAAAGATTTAAGTGAAGTGCAATGAGCATTCTATAAATCAACCAAGGACTATCTCAAACCAGCATGGTGCATAAAATAAAAATGAAAACTAAATGCAAAAGACGCTCCAAGACTTGCACATAATGCATGAACGAAACGAATTCGAAAGCATACCGATACTTGTTGAAGAAAGAGGGGATGCCTTCCCAGCATCCCCAAGCTTAGATGCTTGAGTATCCTTGAATATTTACTTGGGTGCCTCGGGCATCCCCAAGCTTGAGCTCTTGCCTCTCTTCCTTCTTCTCACATCGAAACATCCTCGATTAGACACTACATCCACACAAAACTTCAACAGAAAACTCGGTAAGATCCGTTAGTATAATAAAGCAAATCACCACTCTAAGTACTGTTGAAAACCAATTCATATTTTGTTTTTGCATTGTTTCTACTGTAATATAGCTTTTCCATGGCTTAATCCACTGATATAAATTGATAGAATCATCAAAACAAGCAAACTATGCATCAAAAACACAATCTGTCAAAAACAGAACAGTTTGTAGCAATCTTAACAATCACAATACTTCTGTTACCCCAAAAATTCTACCAAAATTACGAAAACTAAACAAGTTGTGTATCAATACAGTGCAAAAATAATTAGAACGAATTGATGTTCCAGTTAAAAATGTAAAATCGCGCACTACAGCCAAAGTTTCTGTCCAGCACCATACAAACCAACAAGCATTGTAAACATCCTAAAGGCAAACCTTGGCACATTATTTTTATAATACAATGAAAATGTACAAGGGGATAATTATTTTTGATGAAAAGTTTCTGTAATCAAGATTCACAAAGTTTTCGTGAGCATGAACAAAGTTCAAGGAGCTCTCCCACTTCAACAATGCTTGTCTTTCTCACTTTCACTTTCCTTTTTGAAAAGTTTTGGGTTCCCCTCTTTATTTTTGTGTTTTTAAACTATATGAAAGCACTCAACAGAAATAAATGACTTTCTAAAACTTCTGGGTTGTCTCCCTGGCAGCGCTTTCTTTAAAGCCATTAAGCTAGGCATATAGTGCTCAAGTAGTGAATCCACCCGGATCCCAAGGTATATCAAAGCCAATTTTAATTAACAATGATTTGTAATTTAGTAATGAGAACAAAGTAACATAAATCAAGCAACAACGAAGTCTAACTCTCTTCCTATGCATCGGCATGTCATAAAAGAACAATTCATGCACACCAAGTAAATGCCAATGCATAGTATAAGCAGTTTCTTGCAATTTTATCGTATTGGAAACATAGAGAGGTGGAGACATAGTTCCTCTCTCATAATAATTGCAAGTAGGAGCAGCAAGCACATGCATATTACATTCATCAAAATCATCATGTGCAATGGTAAAAGGCAACCCATCTATATAATCCTTAATAAGCACAAATTTCTCCGATATGGTGTAGTCGGGAGAATTCAAAAAGATAATAGGACTATCATGCGTGGGTGCAATAGAAATAATTTCATGTTTAACATAAGGAACTATAACAAGTTCATCTCCATAAGCATAATTCATATTGGCATCTTGGCCACAAGAATAGCAAGCATCATCAAAAAGGGATATTTCAAGAGAATCAACGGGATCATAACAATCATCATAGCAATCATCATGGCAATCATCATGGCAACCATCCTTCGGTAAGCACGAAGGGGAATTAAATAATGTATGAGTTGGAGGGTTACTCTCATTAGAAGGTGGGCACAGGTAGCTAATCCGCTCCTCCTCCTTTTGTTCTTCGCTCTCCTCATCATCTTTTTCATCCAATGAGCTCACAGTTTCATCAATTTCTTCTTCCATAGCTTCCTGCAAAATATTAGTCTCTTCTTGGATAGCGCTTTCTTAATAAATTGTTTAACATAGGCATTAGAAGCATAATTCTCATAACAATATTCAAGTATGGCAAAAATTTCAGATTTGTAAAGAGTAGCATCATACTTTTCAATCAAAGTAGCAATTTCAAAAGCACCCTTAAAAGCAACAAATTCTTAGATTTGTTGAACATCATAGTAACTATAAACACCCTTAGCATATGAAGATAAGATCCCATTATCAATAAACTCACATTGGTAGGGAAGGTGTTTTTTAGGGTTTTCAAAACAACAAGTAAAATCATATTCCCAACATAAATTCCAAGCATAGCATTGTAAACGTTGAATTTGACCCCATAATAGTTTCCCTTTTTGAGATATACAGTGTCGCACATAACAAGCATGATCATCTAAAGATTTGCCCTCAACTAAGCTAGTTGGGGTTTCAGCACGAGCACATAGGGATCGAAAATGATCCAAGTAATAAGCTTCAGCAGTGTGATAGATTTTGAGTGGTTCTTCAACCATTGGTTTAGCAGGTACAACTAATTTTTTTGGTATTTTGCGTTTCCTACCCATAACTAAAGATAGAGAACAACTAAGAACAACAAATAAAAATTACTTAGTGTTAAAGCAAACAAGCACACAGGAGAATATTCACCCCCCGCTATGACTCCCCAGCAACGACGCCAGAAAAAGGTCTTGATAACCCACAAGTATAGGGGATCGCAACAGTTTTTGATAAGTAAGAGTGTCGAACCCAACGAGGAGCTAAAGGTAGAACAAATATTCCCTAAAGTTCTATCGACCACCGATACAACTCTACGCACGCTTAATGTTTACTTTACCTAGAACAAGTATGAAACTAGATGTACTTTGTAGGTGTTGTTGGATAGGTTTGCAAGATAATAAAGAACACGTAAATGAAGACTAGGGGCTGTTTAGATAAAGACACAACTAAATTAGTAAAAGTAAAGAGCTTGTTGTCACGAGAAAGTTATTTGTCCCTAGGAAATTGATAACTAGACCGTTAATCATTATTGCAATTTTATTTGAGGGAGAGGCATAAGCTAACATATTTTCTCTACTTGGATCATATGCACTTATGATTGGAACTCTAGCAAGCATCCTCAACTACTAAAGATTCATTAAGGTAAAACCCAACCATAGCATTAAAGCATCAAGTCCCCTTTATCCCATATGCAACAATCCCTCCTACTCGGGTTTGTGTTTCAGTCACTCACCAACCCACTATAAGCGAATCATGAACGTATTGCAACACCCTACAGCAGGAATCCCTCACGCTTGCCCGACACGGAGGGCACCATAGGACAACACCAATAATAAAACATACAACTCAAACCAATCACGATCATCAAATAGCCATTAGGACAAAACAGATCTACTCAAACATCATAGGATAGCCATACATCATTGGGAAATAATATATAGCGTTGAGCACCATGTTTAAGTAGAGATTACAGCGGGTAAGAAAGAGGTTACACCGCTGCTTAGAGGTGGGGGAAGGTGATGGAGATGTTGGTGAAGATGGCGGAGGTGTTGTTGAAGATCGCGGTGATGATGGTGGCCCCCGGCGGCGTTCCGGCGTCACCGGAAGCAAGGGGGAGAGAGCCCCCCTTCTTCTTCTTCTTCCTTGACCTTCTCCCTAGATGGGAGAAGGGTTTTCCCTCTGGTCCTTGGCTCCCATGGCTTGGGAGGGGCGAGAGGCCCTCCGAGATTGGATCTATCTCTCTGTTTCTGCGTTTTCTGCGTTGGCAGATTCTACCCCTTCACCGTTTCCTTTATAACTGGAGATCCGTAACTCCGATTGGGGTGAATCTTTCGCTCAGATTTTCCTTGTAAAATTAGCTTTCTTGCGCCAGAAGGAGAGCATCAACCGCCTCACGGGTGGACCACGAGGGTCAGGGGCGCGCCTGGGGGGGTAGGGCGCGCCCCCCTACCCCGTGACCACCCTGGACACTCTTTCGCGTTGATTTTACTTCCAGAAAATCATAAATATTCCAAAAAAATCTCCGTCCGTTTTTATCCCGTTTGGACTCCGTTTGATATTGGGTTTCTGCAAAACAAAAAACATGCAACCGACAGGAACTGACACTGGGCACTGGATCAATATGTTAGTCCCAAAATAGTATAAAAAGTTGCCAAAAAGTATATGAAAGTGAATAATATAGGCATGGAACAATCAAAAATTATAGATACGACGGAGACGTATCAGGTACCTGGCCAAGGATATCACTCATCGACTTCCAGCCAAAGGACATATCGTCCCCACCCCGGAGCCACAGGAGAGGGTGGTGTTTCTCACCCATTTCGTCCGTGGGCTGGGATTTCCCCTTCACCAGTACGTCCGCGGACTAATGTTTTATTATGGGCTGGACTTCCATGACTTGGCCCCCAACTCCATCCTCAATATCTCGGCATTTATTGTCGTGTGTGAGGCCTTCCTCCGCATCCCACCTCACTTCGGCCTATGGCTGAAAACCTTCAATGTGAAGCTAAAGGTGGTGAGCGGGGAACAAGCGGAGTGCGGAGGCGCCATGGTGGTAAAATGCCCAACGTCGTCTGGCCTGAAGGCTCCTTTGTGGAGACCATGAAGGGGTGGCAATCGGGGTGGTTCTACATCACCGAGCCGCGCGGCACCAACTGGGCGGCGACCCCCGAATTCAGATTCGGAGTACCAATGCGGCTCACCTCCTGGTAAGAGAAGGGCCTGGCATGGGGCTCTTCGGACAAGCTGACGGGGCTCCAGACGTGTGTCAAGAACATGATAAGCAAGAAAATTAAACTCGTCAATGTGGTCCAGGTTATGCTCTTCTGTTGGATCCTTCCGTGCCAGCGCCGGACTTGCAATATGTGGGAGTTCGACCCGGCCAAGCACCAGACGCTGCTAGAGCTCTTCGGCACGACGCACGAAGACGTCTGGAAGGTGCTTTTCAAGTCCGGCGAGGTACCACCGCCTACGACCAAGGACCGTGGGCTTAGCTCAAAACTGGGCTAATGCGGTAAGTTCTTTTTCCCAAGTTTTCAAGGTAAATCCTTCACTGGCATATCTGAGGGAGGAATCTAAGCCTCCCTTCCAATTTTTCAGGCCTGGTTAGAGATAGCGGAGCAGATTAACTGTCCGGCTCCGCAGCCCGAAGACCCAGAGGCGCCTCTTCTGACGAAGATGCTGTTTTCGGCGCCTTATGAGGTGCTGAAGAAGAAGGCCAAGAAGAAGGCCCCGGGGACCAGAGGTGGTCTCCGTCGCAAGGGTACTTCGGACGTGACGTCTGAAGACACCGAGATGCCCTCCACCATCGAAAACGAAGAGGAGGAGGAGGAGGAAGAAATCCACCCCCTGCCGGGGGGAGAAAGAAGAGGAAGGCCTCCACCCATGGCGAGGCCGAGGCGTCCAAGAAGGGGAAAACTTCCCTTCTAGACCACTCCACAGCAGCCACCAACAGCGGCGGAGAGTGGGAGCCTAGGGTCAAGCCCCTAGCCAACTCGTAAGTGTCCGGACACGGTAATATATCCAACATTTTTATTTTATTGTTTTTAACGTGCTGGATCATGCACTTGCATCCCGGTTCAGTCCAACATCACGCTATCCTCCTCTTCGGAGGGGTTGCTAGACCCATCGGCGATGAACAGCACATCCCTTCCGGCGGCCTCCTCCCCCAAGGCTGCGTACAACACCGAGGTGTTGTCTTGAAGGATCCTAGGCCCGGGAGAAGCTCAGGAGGCCGTCCCGGTGGTGCCAGAGGGTGAAGCCCAGGCTACCGGACACGTGGGGGATCGACCCCCATGGACACCGACGATGGTGGGGGATCGACCTCCTTGTCTTGACTCAGCTTGGAGACTGTTATTATTTCGCTGTTCATCTATGACGAACATCAAAGTTTGTTGGGCAATCGATGCCATGTGTGAGACCTGGATATTTCAATGGGCGCAAATCCAAAAGTGCACAACACACAACGGTACACTGTATCACAATCCAATAAGGTCACACGAACACCACAGCACACCACAACGGTACAACGTATACAAGGACGGCACACACTCTGTGAAAACGATCGATTCTGAGTATCATCATGTGACGGCCCTCGTCGTCGATCACGGCTCATCGGCCTCCGGCTCGAGCTCGGGAAAGCTGAACCCGGGAATCGTAGGCATCTCGGGCATGGGGGGCAGCTCGACCTTCGGGAACGACGGCAACCCCGGGAACGGCGGCAGCAGCTCGTGCTCCGGCGCCACCTCGGGCGCCTCGGCCGGGTAGTCGTCCTCAGGCGCCGTCTCCTCCAGGCCCCGTGCCGCGCTGGCCATTGCGGCGCACGAGAGCAGCAGCACGGCCAGGAAAAGAAGCGCGGTGTTCTTGGAGGAAACCATGCCGAATGGAGCTCGATCGATGGCTTTCTTGGGGCGCTTGTGTTGATCTCTGTGATGCGATGTTCTAGTGCGCACTCGTACTTATTGGACGTGACGGAACGATAGATGGTGCGTCAGCGTGAGATTTCTGTTTCAGAAAGTGTTTTTTTTTTTAGGTTCTGGCCTCTCGGTTGGTGATCCGTCTGGTTTTGAGGCTGGGCCCTGTGTGTTTGGGAGGTTTTGGCGTGGGTGCGTGTCCCGCGGTTTGGTTGGAAAACTGACGGGTGATCACGGTTCGGTGAACGAACCATCATTTTCTTGTACGTAGCCCGAAGACCATCTTCACGTATCCACTGGTGCATACATCTTCGAGATTCCGAACCTAAGAGCATCTCCAGCTGTTCGGCGCCTCAGGGACAGAAATAGCGCCTTCTGAGGGCTAGACGGCGCTATTTTGGCCATGGAAGCGGCCGGGTTCCCGACCACGGCCCCAGGTCAGGCCCCAGGCGCCGATTTTGAGTTGAACTTCGGCTAAAATTAGACGGAAAAGACACAAATGCGGCTAATATCCGGCGGTTTTTCATTCATATTTGTACATAATAAAGAAGACATAATATAACAAAAACAAACTCCAAGCGCGGCGAGTTGACGGCCTCGATGTGCTCGAGGATGGCTTTGAGGGTGCGCCCTGGGACGCCCCACCATTGACGCCGCCCCTCGGAGTTGAGGTGTCCGTGGGGTTCGACGCTGTTCGTGGCGGCGAGCTGGTCGGAGTGGCGGCGGTCGAACTACGCCGTCCACAGTGTGTGGATGTCGGGGGCGTACCTCGGCTGGATCCGCGCGCTCTCTGGCAGCGACGACCGGATCCGCACGATCTCGGCACGCCGGTCAGCACCAGAGGGCGGCGGTGGCACCAGGACACCGCCGGCGCTAAGCCTCCACGAGCCCGGCACCCGCATGTCCGGTGGCGCCGGGTAGTCCGCCTCATAGAGGAGGCAGGCCTCGTCCTCGTGCAGGTGGCGGCGGCCGAAGCCGTTAGCCGCCGCTCCGTCGCCGGGGTAGCACTCGGCCATGGTCACGGTTCGAGAGACGAGGAGAGAGAGGGCTTCGGCGGCGAAGAAGAGAGAGTCGGCGGCGAGAGAGAGGCTGTAGAGTGTGCGTCCAGCGGGGAGGGATGGACGGCTTTTATAGCGGCGAGTGGGCGACAAGTGGGCGGCAGTGGTGTGGACGTGTGGCGGGGAGGGGGCGGGACGCACAACGGCGCACCTTCACTGCGCCGCACGTGAATCAATGGAAGGCTGACCGGCGGCAGCCTTCGCATTGATTCCCGCGGGAAAACGAGGAGATGAGGATGACGAAGATTCTCAACGACGCGCAGCGGCTGACTAGGCGGGTCCACCAAGCTTTTGCACGAAAAACGATTCCCCCGGTGTCCCCCCAACGCGCTGGGTTCGGTCTGCGTCTGTCGGCGCCAATTTCGGCCCTAACCGGCGAAAACTAGGATTTTGGGGGCGCGGTTGGGCCGATTT
>NC_041383.1:201049062-201152785 GCF_002162155.2 Triticum dicoccoides
GATGCTTTGCGGATTCATGTGGTGTTTTTCCTCCATGAGCAACCTGTAGGGGTGCGGCTATGTGCTGCTTGCTGCGACGTCGAAGCTTGTCTCTTCTTGCGATTTTCTTTTCCTAGATACTGTCTTAAAATTCATCATCGATTTCTCAAAGATAGTGCATCACTGAACATAACAAATTAAGAAAAGAGGACATAAAATGATGAAAATGTACTTTGACAGTGTACTAAATGTATTTTCAATAGCTTTTTGACAGACAAGTTCACGCAATGCTTTGAGAAAATTGCTCATAGCTGAAAAAATGCTCATCACCGATTTCCTGAGGGATTATAACTCAAATGGTTTGAAATTCTACATTTGGTTCTAGCCATCGTTTGTAATTCTTGTAACTAACCTCTGTCTTCTAAAGCTATGGTACGCTCTTTGCATACTCTTCAAAAAAAAAATAACTGCAATGGTGGAAGTTGCACAATCACTTAACTAGAAGGGTTCGTTCTACATTTCCTATTACAAATTGGAAGATGCTTCGGTTTTCATATTTTGAAGTGATGAAAAATACTCATGTTTGATAATCTATTCTTGCTTAATTCACTAGATGCAGAGCCCGCATTAAAGGTTTAATTAAAGTTCAGTTCAGAGGTACACCACATTTGTTGTTCGAAAAAATGTTTCGGAATTGAATTGCAAAATAAAAGTTAATAGTCAATAATCTTCTTACATATTTATCCAGAAATTCATTGACAAATGGTAGTGCTTGTAAATTCAGCCGAGAAACAAAAATGTATTGGAGAAATCAGCAAGCAAGTTGAAAACTCAAGCAATAAGCTAATTATGCATAGAAAATGAGATTTGCTTTTGGAGGAAGCAAATGAAAAAGAACAATTAATACTACTTATAGATGGAATTTGAATAACATGAAACGATGGTACCAATGTTTGAAAAAAAAATAAGTCTGGATTCCATTGTAGGTTGAGAATGCACTTCAAGACATAAATACCCGAATCATTTCATTTTTTGTGTTGCCGACAAAAAATGTTAGAATACAAGGCATAATTTGTATCAACAGACCAACTGAGCTAAAAGGTTGTAATACTATTGGCCTCTGAACAAGAAGAATCAAACTTGTTTTTCAACTTTGGTGCTTGCACATGTCTCATTTGAAAATCTCGAATGTTGAAAAAAGGACAGTGAGGATAGTTTCTACGCAAAGAATCTTGGAATTATACACTACAACTGAAATTTTGGACAGATATATGTATGTATTATGATCTGGATTTAATACATTGAAACTCTTGTCAAGAAAATTTGCCGCAACCAAGAACTAAATAGTTTGCCCAGTGGAATGTTTTTGTACTGGACAAGGGATATGTACCTGTGTTTGTGCAAATAATTAAGAGAATGAATAATTCATAGTACAAAAACACAAGAAGGGTGAACCAGTTCTATTCTAAGGGACGAGTTTCATTAGCTTACCAAACCAGCTCTCTTTAGTATCAAACCAACTTTAGCCTTTGTGAAAACTTTTTTGTTGCTCGGAATGGTCCAATCTTGGATTCATTAGAAGAGACTGCAACAAAATAGCAGGAAACTAAAATAAAAATGTAGGGAATGCATAACCATGAATTTGATAGAAGAGCGTCTTTGAAGTAAAAAAACAGAATTATTGTCAAGTCTGAATCTATAACAAAGATCTGTTATAACAAAGAGAGTACCTTTATTCAAGTTTGCCCATAAATGAAACCCATATAATATGCAGCTCATTCTCGATTAAGCTAGAGAAGAAGTTTTCTGTCGAACTAGAATCCCTTGTTTTATAGAAAGATCTGTCTAATTTCAAACTTCCTTCGGCACTTCTATTGATTGCATTTGTCTTATTACTGACATTTTTTCAAATTGGTCAAGTGCCTCGAGAACAATTGTGTCGGAAAGAGGAGAAGCACAATGTACTACTGGTAACTGTTGGATACTAGTAGAACCAGATGTCGGTGTCAAAACCGGTAGATCTCGGGTAGGGGGTCCCAAACTGTGCGTCAAAGGATCGAAGGTAACAAGGAGGCAGGGGACACGATGTTTACCCTGGTTCGGGCCCTCTTAATGGAGGTAATACCCTACTTCCTGCTTGATTGACTATAATGAATATAGGGGTTACAAGAGTTGATCTACCTCGAGAACGTAATGGCTAAACCCTAGATGTCTAGCCTGTATGATTGTTATCTTGCCCTACGCAGTAAACCTCTGGTTTATATAGACACCAGAAGGATCTAGGGTTGTACAGAGTCGGTTACAGAAGAAGGAAAATACATGATCCGAACGCCAAGCTTGCCATCCACGCAAAGGAGAGTCCCATCCGGACACGGGGAAGGTTCTTCTATCTTGTATCTTCATGGCCCATCAGTCCGGCCCACATCACATGGCCCGGACACCCGAGGACCCCTTAGTCTAGGACTACCTCAGTAGCCCTTGGACCAGGCTTCAATGACGATGTGTTCGGCACGTAGGTTGTCTTCGGCATTGTAAGTCAGGTTCCCTCTCCGAATACTTCAACGCAGTCCTCCACGCAGAACAATTGTATCTGCCTTTATTAAACAATTACGGCTTTAAGCTGTAAGGGCAAAAACATTTTAAATGGAATAAACCACGTCCACAAGTGATTTTTTCGGCGAGGCGTTATGTCCTGGTCGGGTTAGAATTCTGAACCATCACAACCTCGTTTTGTATTTCGAGGCACAACCCTTGACGCGTCTTGTCAAAGCAGAGATCGTGTCCCCTTATCATGGGATTTTCATAATGAGGGTTTGGGTTATCCAACCGTGATGTTCACATGTCCCCTTGGGAATAGGCGAGATTTAAGGCTTGTGAGGGGCGCTTCACATCCACTGCCTTTATAAGAAGATAAGGGTCCGTCTTTTTACCCCCACGCCTTCTTCCTCCTTTGCCTACATACCATTCGAGCTCAAATGCCCAAGTATCGATCCTTTCCCTCGCCACCAAGCAGTCCTAGCCATGTCCGGATATGGAGCGCAGGGCAAGTGGATGGCCTCCTCTGTTACAGAGGAGAACATCACGGAGCTCTGAGAAGCTGGGTACCTAGCCACGGACATAGTCCACCAGCTTCCTGCCAAAAAGCAGATCGTTCCCACTCCGGAGCCGAACGAAAGTGTAGTGTTCATCCCCCATTTCCTTCGCGGACTAGGGTTTCCCCTCCATCCTTTTGTCCGCGGTCTCATGTTCTACTATGGGCTAGATTTTCATGATCTAGCCCCAAATTCCTTCCTCAATCTCTCGGCGTTTATCATTACGTGCGTGGCATTCCTCTGCGTCCTTCCCCACTTCGGCCTATGGCTTAAGATCTTCAATGTGAAGCCAAAGGTGGTCGAGGGCCAACACGCAGAATGCGGCGGCGCCATGGTGAGCAAGCTCCCCAATGTCAACTGGCCAACAGGAACCTTTGTGGAGAGCGTCAAAGGATGGCAGCAGGGGTGGTTCTATATCACGGAACCCCGCCATGCCACATGGGCGGCCGCTCCTGAGTTCAAATCCGGCCCCTCAATGCGGCTTACATCCTTGCTTAATAAGGGCCTAGATTGGGAGTCGCCTAACGAGGTGACGGCGCTGGAGAGCCGCATCAAGGGTGTGATAAATAAGAAAACCAGCCTCCCCAGCGTGATCCAGGTGATGCTTTTTTGCCGGATTCTTCCTTGTCAGCGACGGACTCGATACATATGGCAATTCGACCCGGACGGTCCTTGGACTCTACAGCGGTTCTTCGGCCCGACGCACGAAGATATATGGAAGCTGCTCTTCAAGACTCAAAAATCGTGGCCAGAGTCAAACCGAAGACCGTGGCTATAACTGCGCGCGTCCAGCCACTCCCGTAAGTTTTATAATAAATTTTGTTTGCAATTCCAAGGAGTATATTGAACCCTCTTATTACTTCCGCAGGGCTGGACAAAGAAGGCGGAGCAGATCAACTGTCCAGCTCCGCTGCCCGAGGACCAGGCCACTCCCTTGCTGGCCAAGATGCTGGTTTCGGCGCCATATCTGGCGCCGGAGAAGAAGGCCAAGAAGAAGGGCAAGGAGACCAGAGGTGGTCTCTGTCATAAGGGTACTTCGGACGCTATGTTTGAAGACTCCGAAACCTGATCCTCCCATGACGAAGACGTAGAGGAGGAAGAGAGTTACTCTGCCCGCAAGGGGGGAAGAAGAAAAGAGGGGCTCCCGCGGATCTGGAGGTGGAGGCGGCCAAGAAGGGAAAACCCTCATTTTTGGACGATTCCGAAGGGGATGTCGATGCCACCCCAAAGCGGCGCCCCAGGTCGAAGCCCTCAGCTGAATCGTAAGTATCCGAAGACACCGTATACATATCCGATTTCATACCTTATTATTTTTTACCATACTGAAGTGTGTAGCCCGGCTTGTGATCTCCCCCAATGATCATTGTCATCTGGGAACTCGCTAGGGACGAATGCGATGGAGAGCTAGTCGCCTCCGCAGATCTCTCCACCCACTGCCCAGGATAACATCAAAGTTTTGTCTCGGGAGGCCGTGAAGGTGGCGGCGGAGGGTAATACCTCTGTTGCCGAAGAGAGGGGGAAATCCACCCCCACGGAGGCCGGTGATGGGGGCAATGCTCAATTCGTCCCCCAACTGAATATTATTCCGGAGACCCATACAGCTCCAGAATTGGAACAACAACCTTTTTCAAGAGATGGGGGCACACCTTCTCCACCGGCGTCCTCTGTCAATCCGGAGGCGCCGGACATTCTGATGGGAACGCTTCAAAGTGCTTCCATTGTGGAGGAACACCGGTTGTTGACAAGGTTCGGTCCGCGAAAAGCGGATTGAACCAAGCTTACACCAACCTTTTAACAGGCTTTAAGGTATGTGAATTAATGTATTTTTGGTTATTTTCAGAAGGAATAAATGTGTGTAGATAGTAGCCCCTGAGACTATGTTCGACGTTTCTCAAAGAAGGGCCGAGCAGAGGATCGAATAATATACCAAAGGAGCTAACATATATGTCTATGTTGATGAGCAGGCTGCAACAAGTTGGCAGCAGCCTTGCATGGAGCCAAAGTCTCTGAACTAAAGCGGAGGCCGGAGGCAAAACAAGGTATGTTGTATTGAAGCATATCTGAACTGACATGAGTTCCCATTTTTTTATCTAACTAAGCTTTATGTTTATGCTCATAGCGGACACGTCTGAGGTCCAGGCCCGCAAGAGTGCGCTGGCCGCAGCTGATACATCCATTTTGCATCATGCTTTTATATCAATATTTATTGCATTATGGGCTATTATTACACATTATATCTCAATACTTATGGCTATTCTCTCTTATTTTACAATGTTTACCATGAAGAGGGGGAATGCCGGCAGCTGGAATTCTGGCTGGAAAAGGAGCAAACATTGGAAACCTATTCTGCACTGCTCCAAAAATCCTGAAACTCCACGAAACTTATTTTTGGAATTAATAAGAATTATTGAGCGGAAGAAACACCTCAGGGGGCCCACACCCTGGCTAGGAGGGTGGGGGCGCGCCCACCCCTACTGGGCGCACCCCCTGTCTCCTGGCCCCCCTGGTGGCCCTCCGGTGTCCATCTTCTGCTATATGAAGGCTTTTATCCTGGAAACAATCATGGGCAAGCTTACGGGATGAAACTCCGCCGCCACGAGGAGGAACCAATCTAGGGCTCCGGTGGAGCTGTTCTGCCGGGGAAACTTCCCTCTGGGAAGGGGAAATCATCACCATTGTCATCACCAACGATCCTCTCATCGGGAGGGGGTCAATCCCCATCAACATCTTAAGCAGCACCATCTCCTCTCAAAACCCTAGTTCATCTCTTGTATCCAATCTTGTATCCAAACCACAAATTGGTACCTATGGGTTGCTAGTAGTGTTGATTACTCCTTGTAGTTGATGCTAATTGGTTTACTTGGTGGAAGATCATATGTTCAGATCATTTATGCATATTATTACTCCTCTGATTATGAACATGAATATGCTTTGTGAGTAGTTACGTTTATTCCTGAGGACATGGGTGAAGTCTTGCTATTAGTAGTCATGTGAATTTGGTATTCATTTGATATTTTGATGAGATGTATGGTGTCTTTCCTCTAGTGGTGTTATGTGAACGTCGACTACATGACACTTCACCATTATTTGGGCCTAGAGGAAGGCATTGGGAAGTAATAAGTAGATGATGGGTTGCTAGAGTGACAAAAGCTTAAACCCTAGTTTATGCATTGCTTCGTTAGGGGCTGATTTGGAACCATATGTTTAATGTTGTGGTTAGGTTTACCTTAATACTTATTTTGTAGTTGCGGATGGTTGCAATAGGGATTAATCATAAGTGGGATGCTTGTCCAAATAAGGGCAGTACCCAAGCACCGGTCCATCCACATATCAAATTATCAAAGTACCGAAAGCGAATCATATGAGCTTGATGAAAACTAGCTTGACGATAATTCCCATGTGTCCTCGGGAGCTCTTTTCTCATTATAAGAAATTGTCCAGGCTTATCCTTTGCCACAAAAAGGATTGGTCCACCTTGCTGCACTTTATTTACTTTATTTACTTGTTACTCGTTACAATTTATCTTATCACGAAACTATCTGTTACCTACAATTTCAGTGCTTGCAGAGAATACCTTACTGAAAACCGCTTATCATTTCCTTCTGCTCCTCGTTGGGTTCAATACTCTTACTTATCGAAAGGTCTACGATAGATCCCCTACGCTTGTGGGTCATCAAGACTCTTTTCTGGCGCCGTTGCCAGGGAGTGTAGCGCTTTTGGTGAGTGAAACTTGGTAAGAAAACATTTATATAGTGTGCTGAAATTTTCTGTTACTTGTCAGTATGGAAACTAATCCTTTGAGGGGCTTGTTTGGGGTATCTTCACCCTGGCCAGAAGAGCAAAGAGTTGCTCCTCAACCTACTGAACTTTTTGAAAATATTTACTTTGAGATTCCTTCGGGTATGATAGAGAAACTGCTAGCTAATCCATTTGCAGGAGATGGAACATTGCATCCCAATTTACACCTTATCTTTGTGGATGAAGTTTGTGGATTATTTAAGCTTGCAGGTATTCCCGATGATGTTGTCAAAAGGAAGGTCTTCTCTTTATCTTTGAAGGAGATGCATTGACATGGTATAGGCTATGTGATGATACGAGATCTTGGAATTATAAGTGATTGAAGTTGGAATTTCATCAGAAGTTCTATCCTATGCATCTTGTTCATCGTGATCGTAATTACATATATAATTTCTGGCCTCGCGAAGGAGAAAGCATCGCTCAAGCTTGGGGGAGGCTTAAATCAATGTTATATTCATGCCCCAATCATGAGCTCTCGAGAGAAATGATTATTCAAAAAGTTTATGCTCGTCTTTCTCTCAATGATCGCAACATGCTCGATACTTCCTGTGCTAGTTCTTATATGCTGAAGACTATTGAATTCAAATGGGACTTATTGGAAAGAATTAAACGCAACTCTGAAGATTGGGGTTCCGACAATGGTAAGGAGTCATGTATGACACCTAAGTTTGATTGTGTTAATTCTTTTATGGATACCGATGCTTTTTGTGGATTTAGCGCTAAATATGGACTTGACTCTGAGATAGTAGCTTCTTTCTGTGAATCTTTTGCTACGCACATTGATCTCCCTAAGGAGAAGTGGTTTAAATATAATCCTCCCATTGAAGTAAAAGTAGTTGCACCTATTACAGTTGAAGAAAAGACTGTCACCTATAGTGATCCTATTGTTCCTACTACTTATGTTGAGAAACCTCCTTTTCCTGTTAGGATAAGGATCATGCTAAAACTTCGACCGTTGTTCGTAAGAGTAATACTAGGACTTATACACCTCCTGAGCAAATCAAAGTTGAACCTAGTATTGCTATGGTTAAACATCTCTTGGATGATTATTTAGATGGGCATGTTATTTATTTCTGTGATGAGACTGCTAATATTGTTAGAGCAGATGCTAAGATACATAGACCTGTTGTAGGCATGCCTGTTATTTCTGTTAAAATAGGAGATCATTGTTATCATGGCTTATGTGATATGGGTGCTAGTGCTAGTGCAATACCCTATGACTTATATAAAGAAATTATGCACGACATTGCACCCCTTGAATTGGAAGGTATTGATGTTACTATCAAGCTTGCCAATAGAGACACTATTTCACCAGTTGGGATTGTTAGAGATGTTGAAGTCTTGTGTGGGAAGGTTAAATATCCCGCTGATTTTCTTGTTCTTAGTTCCCCACAAGATGACTTTTGTCCCATTATTTTTGGTAGACCCTTCTTGAATACTGTTAATGCTAAGATTGATTGTGAAAAGGATACTGTCACAATTGGCTTAGATGGTATGTCTCATGAGTTTAATTTTGCTAAGTTTCATAGACAACCTCGTGATAGAGAATCACCTAGTAAGGATGAGATTATTGGTCTTGCTTCTATTGTCGTGCTTCCTACTAATCCGTTAGAAAAATATTTGCTAGACCATGAAAATGATATGTTTATGAAGGAAAGAAGGGAAATAGATGAAGTGTTCCTTAAATAGGAACCAATGCTGAAACACAACCTTCCAGTTGAAATTCTTGGGGATCCCCCTCCACCCAAGGGTGATCCCATGTTTGAACTCAAACCATTACCTGGTAATCTTAAGTATGCTTATCTCGATGAAAAGAAAATATATCATGTTATTATTAGTGCTAACCTTTTAGAGCAAGAAGAAGAAAGATTATTGAAAACTCTGAAGAAGCACCGTGCTGCTATTGGATATACTCTGGATGATCTCAAGGGCATTAGTCCCACGTTATGCCAACACAAGATTAATTTGGAGGCCGATGCTAAACCAGTTAGAGATCCTCAACGACGACTGAATCCCAAGATGAAAGAAGTGGTAAGCAAGGAGATACTAAAGCTCCTTGAGGCAGGTAAAATTTATCCCGTTGCTGATAGTGATTGGGTAAGCCCTGTCCATTGTGTTCCTAAAAAGGGAGGTATTACTGTCGTTCCTAATGATAAAGATGAATTGATCCCGCAAAGAATTATTACAGGTTATAGGATGGTAATTGATTTCCGTAAATTAAATAAAGCTACTAAGAAAGATCATTACCCTTTACCTTTTATTGATCAAATGCTAGAAAGACTATCCAAACACACACATTTCTGCTTTCTAGATGGTTATTCTGGTTTCTCTCAAATACCTGTGTCAGTGGGGGATCAATCAAAAACTACTTTTACTTGCCCTTTTAGTACTTTTGCTTATAGACGTATGCCTTTTGGTTTATGTAATGCACCTACTACCTTTCAAAGATGTATGATGGCTATATTCTCTGACTTTTGTGAAAAGATTTGTGAGGTATTCATGGATGATTTCTCCATTTATGGATCCTCTTTTGATGATTGCTTGAGCAACCTTTATCGAGTTTTGTAGAGATGCGAAGACACTAGTCTCGTCTTGAATTGGGAAAAGTGCCACTTTATGGTTAATGAAGGCATTGTCTTGGGGCACAAGATCTCCGAGAGAGGTATTGAAGTTGATAAGGCTAAAGTTGGTGCTATTGAAAAGATGCCATGTCCCAAGGACATAAAAGGTATAAGAAGTTTCCTTGGTCATGCCGGTTTTTATAGGAGGTTCATTAAGGACTTTTCTAAAATCTCTAGGCCTCTGACTAATTTATTGCAAAAAGATATTCCTTTTGTCTTTGATGATGATTGTGTAGAAGCATTTGAAATACTAAAAAAGCTTTGATCACTCCACCTATTGTTCAGCCACCTGATTGGAATTTACCTTTTGAAATTATGTGTGATGCTAGTGATTATGATGTAGGTGTTGTTCTAGGGCAAAGAGTAGATAAGAAATTGAATGTTATCCAGTATGCTAGTAAGACTCTTGATACTACCCAGAGAAATTATGCTACTACTGAAAAAGAGTTCTTAGCAGTTGTGTTTGCATGTGATAAGTTTAGACCTTATATTGTTGATTCCAAAGTTACTATTCACACAAATCATGCTGCTATTAAATATCTTATGGAAAAGAAAGATGCTAAGCCTATACTCATTAGATGGGTTCTCTTGCTCCAAGAATTTGATTTGCATATTATTGATAGAAAGGGAGCTGAGAACCCCGTTGCAAACAACTTGTCTAGGTTAGGGAATGTTCTTGATGACCCACTGCCTATTGATGATAGCTTTCCTGATGAACAATTAGTGGTCGTTAATGCTTCTCGTACTGCTCCTTAGTATGCTGATTATGCTAATTATATTGTTGCTAAATTTATACCACCTAGTTTCACATACCAGCAAAAGAAAAAGTTCTTTTATGATTTAAGACATTACTTCTGGGATGACCCACACCTTTATAAAGAAGGAGTAGATGGTGTTATTAGACGTTGTGTACCTGAGCATGAACAGGAACAGATCCTACGCAAGCGTCACTCCGAATCCTATGGAGGACACCACGCTGGAGATAGAACTGCACATAAGGTACTGCAATCTGATTTTTATTGGCCTACTCTCTTCAAAGATGCTCGTAAGTTTGTCTTATCTTGTGATGCATGTCAAAGAATTGGTAATATTAGTAGTGAAGGAAATATGCCCTAGAGGCAATAATAAAGTTATTATCTATTTCCTTATTCCATGATAAATGTTTATTATTCATGCTAGAATTGTATTAACCGGAAACATAATACATGTGTGAATACATAGACAAACATAGTGTCACTGGTATGCCTCTACTTAACTAGCTTGTTGATCAAAAATGGTTATGTTTCCTAACCATAGACATGTGTTGTCATTTGATTAACGGGATCACATCATTAGGAGAATGATGTGATTGACATGACCCATTCCGTTAGCCTAGCACTTGATCGTTTAGTATGTTGCTATTGCTTTCTTCATGACTTATACATGTTCCTGTAACTATGAGATTATGCAACTCCCGTTTACCGGAGGAACACTTTGGGTACTACCAAACGTCACAACGTAACTGGGTGATTATAAAGGAGTACTACAGGTGTCTCCGAAGGTACATGTTGAGTTGGCGTATTTCGAGATTAGGTTTTGTCACTCTGATCGTCGGAGAGGTATCTCTGGGCCCTCTCGGTAATGCACATCATTATAAGCCTTGCAAGCAATGTGACCAATGAGTTGGTTACGGGATGATTCATTACAGAACGAGTAAAGAGACTTGCCAGTAACGAGATTGAACTAGGTATTGGATACCGATGATCGAATATCGGGCAAGTAACATACCGATGACAAAGGGAACAACGTATGTTGTTATGCGGTTTGACCGATAAAGATCTTCGTAGAATATGTAGGAGCCAATATGGACATCCAGGTTCCGCTATTGGTTATTGACCACAAATAGTTCTAGGTCATGTATACATAGTTCTCGAACCCGTAGGGTCCGCACGCTTAAGGTTTTGATGACAGTTATATTATGAGTTTATGAGTTTTGATGTACCGAAGGAGTTCGGAGTCCCGGATGAGATCGGGGACATGACGAGGAGTCTCGAAATGGTCAAGACGTAAAGATTGATATATTGGACGACTATATTCGGAGTTCGGAAAGGTTCCGAGTGATTTGGGTATTTATCGGAGTACCGGAGAGTTACAGGAATTCGACGGGGAGAAGTATTGGGCCTTATTGGGCCATACGGGAAAGTGAGAGGGGCTCCCTAGGGCAGGCCGCGCGCCCCCCATGGCCTAGTCCGAATTGGACTAGGGGGAGGGGCCGCACCCCTCCTTCCTTCCCTTCTCTCTTCCCCTTCCTTGTCTCCTACTCCTAATACATGGAAGGACTCCTAGTTGGACTAGGAAAGGGGGAATCCTACTCCCGCTGGGAGTAGGACTCCCCTAGGGCGCGCCATGGAAGAGGGCCGACCCTCCCCTTCTCCACTCCTTTATATACGGGGGTAGGGGGCACCCGATAGACACACAAGTTGATCTTCGTGATCGTTCCTTAGCCGTGTGCGGTGCCCCCCTCCACGATATTACACCTCGGTCATATTGTAGCGGTGCTTAGGCGAAGCCCTGCGACGGTAGAACATCAAGATCGTCACCACGCCGTCGTGCTGACGAAACTCCTCCCTGAAGCTCTGCTGAATCGGAGCTCGGGGTGCGTCATCGAGCTGTACATGTGTCAAGAACTCGGAGGTGCCGGAGTAACGGTGCTTGGATCGGTTGAACCGGGAAGACGTACGACTACTTCCTCTATGTTGTGTCAACGCTTCCGCTTCGGTCCATGAGGGTACGTAGACAACACTCTCCTCTCTCGTTGCTATGCATCACCATGATCTTGCGTGTGCGTAGGAAATTTTTTAAAATTACTACGTTCCCCAATAGTGGTATCAGAGCCAGGTTTTATGCGTTGATGTTATATACATGAGTAGAACACAAGTGAGTTGTGGGCGATATAAGTCATACTGCTTACCAGCATGTCATACTTTGGTGCAGCGGTATTGTTGGATGAAGCGGCCCGGACCGACATTACGCGTACGCTTACGCGAGACTGGTTCTACCGACGTGCTTTGCACACAGGTGGCTGGCGGGTGTCAGTTTCTCCAACTTTAGTTGAACCGAGTGTGGCTACGCCCGGTCCTTGCGAAGGTTAAAACAGCACCAACTTGACAAACTATCGTTGTGGTTTTGATGCGTAGGTAAGAACGGTTCTTGCTCAGCCCGTAGCAGCCACGTAAAACTTGCAACAACAAAGTAGAGGACGTCTAACTTGTTTTTGCAGGGCATGTTGTGATGTGATATGGCCAAGACGTGATGCTATATTTTATTGTATGAGATGATCATGTTTTATAACCGAAGTTATCGGCAACTGGCAGGAGCTATATGGTTGTCGCTTTATTGTATGAAATGCAAACGCCCTGTAATTGCTTTACTTTATCACTAAGCGGTAGCGATAGTCGTAGAAGCAATAGATGACGTAAACGACAACGATGCTACGATGGAGATCAAGGTGTCGCGCCGGTGACGATGGTGATCACGATGGTGCTTCGGAGATGGAGATCACAAGCACAAGATGATGATGGCCATATCATATCACTTATATTGATTGCATGTGATGTTTATCCTTTATTCATCTTATCTTGCTTTGATTGACGGTAGCATTTTAAGATGATCTCTCACTAAAATTATCATGAAGTGTTCTCCCTGAGTATGCACCATTGCCAAAGTTCGTCGTGCCCACACACCACGTGATGATCGGGTGTGATAAGCTCTACGTCCATCTACAATGGGTGCAAGCCAGTTTTGCACATGCAGAATACTCAGGTTAAACTTGACGAGCCTAGCATATGCAGATATGGCCTCGGAACACGGAGACCGAAAGGTTGAGCGTGAATCATATAGTAGATATGATCAACATAGTGATGTTCACCATTGAAAACTACTCCATCTCACGTGATGATCGGTTATGGTTTAGTTGATTTGGATCACGTGATCACTTAGATGACTAGAGAGATGTCTGTCTAAGTGGGAGTTCTTAAGTAATATGATTAATTGAACTTAAATTTATCATGAACTTAGTCCTGGTAGTATTTTGCAAATTATGTTGTAAGATCAATAGCTTGCGTTGTTGCTTTCATATGTTTATTTTGATATGTTCCTAGAGAAACTGTGTTGAAAGATGTTAGTAGCAATGATGCGGATTGGATCCGTGATCTGAGGTTTATCCTCATTGCTGCACAGAAGAATTATGTTCTTAGTGCACCGCTAGGTGACAGACCTATTGCAGGAGCAGATGCAGACGTTATGAACGTTTGGCTAAGCTCATTATGATGACTACTTGATAGTTTAGTGCACCATGCTTAACGGCTTAGAATCGGGACTTCAAAGACGTATTGAACGTCATGGACCATATGAGATGTTCCAGGAGTTGAAGTTAATATTTCAAGCAAATACCCGAGTTGAGAGGTATAATGTCTCCAACAAGTTCTATAGCTAAAAGATGGAGGAGAATCGCTCAACTAGTGAGCATGTGCTCAGATTGTCTGGGTACTTCAATCGCTTGAATCAAGTGGGAGTTAATCTTCCAGATAAGATAGTGATTGATCGAATTCTCTAGTTACCATCACTAAGTTACTAGAACTTCGTGATGAACTATAGTATGCAAGGGATGACGAAAACGATTCCCGAGCTCTTCGTGATGTTGAAATCGACGAAGGTAGAAATCAAGAAAGAGCATCAAGTGTTGATGATTGACAAGACCACTAGTTTCAAGAGAAGGGCAAAGGGAAAGAAAGGGAACTTCAAGTAGAATGACAAGCAAGTTGTCACTCCCGTGAAGAAGACCAAAGCTGGACCAAAGCCTGAAACTGAGTGCTTACACTGCAAAGAAAATGGTCACTGGAAGCGGAAATGCCCTGAATATTTGGTGGATAAGAAGGATGGCAAAGTGAACAAGGGTATATTTGATATACAGATTATTGATATGTGCCTTACTAGTGTTTATAGTAGCCCCTGAGTATTTCATACTTGTTCGGTTGCTAAGATTAGTAACTCGAAACAGGAGTTACAGAATAAACAGAGACTAGTTGAAGGGAAAGTGACAATGAGTGTTGGAAGTAGTTCCAAGATTGATATGATCATCATCGCACACTCCCTATACTTTCGGGATTAGTGTTAAACCTAAATAAATGTTATTTGGTGTTTGTGTTGAGCATGAATATGATTTGATCGTGTTTATTGCAATACGATTATTCATTTAAAATCAGAGAATAATTGTTGTTCTGTTTACATGAATAAAACCTTCAATGGTCATACACCCAATGAAAATAGTTTGTTGGATCTCGATCGTAGTGATACACATATTCATAATATTGAGTCCAATAGATGCAAAGTTAATAATGATAGTGCAACTTATTTGTGGCACTGCCGTTTGGGTCATATCGGTGTAAAGCGCATGAAGAAACTCCATAAAGATGGATTTTCGGAATCACTTGGTTATGAATCATTTGATGCTTGCGAACCGTGCCTTTTGGGCAAGGTGACTAAAACTCCGTTCTCCGGAACAATGGAACAAGCTACTGACTTATTGGAAATAATACATACCGATGTATGCGATCCAATGAGTGTTGATGCTCGTGGCAAGTATCGTTATTTTCTGACCTTCACAAGATGATTTGAGCAGATATGGGTATATCTACTTGATGAAACATAAGTCTAAAATAGTTGAAAGGTTCAAAGAATTTCAGAGTGAAGTGGGAAAATCATCGTAACAAGAAAATAAAGTTTCTATGATCTGATTGTAGAGATGAATATTTGAGCTACGAGTTTGGCCTTCATTTTAAACAATGTGGAATAGTTTCACAGCTCATGCCATATGGAACACCACAACGTAATGGTGTGTCCAAACGTCATAATAGTACTTTACTAGATATGGTGCGATCTATGATGTCTCTTATCAGTTTACCACTATCCTATTGGGGTTATGCATTAGAGACAACTACATTCACGTTTAATAGGGCACCATCTAAATCCGTTGAGACGACACCGTATGAACTAAGGTTTAGCAGTAAACCTAAGCTGTCATTTCTTAAATTTTGGGGCTGCGATGCTTATGTGAAAAAGTTTCAACCTGATAAGCTCGAACCCAAATCGGAGAAGTGCGTCTTCATAGAATACCCAAAGGTAACTATTGGGTACACCTTCTATCACAGATCCGAAGGCAAGTTATTCGTTGCTAAGATGGATCCTTTCTAGAGAAAAAGTTTCTCTTGAAAGAAGTGAGTGGGAGGAAAGTAGAACTTGATGAGGTAATTGTACCTTCTCCCTTATTGGAAAGTAGTTCATCACAGAAATCAATTCCAGTGATTCCTACACCAATTAGTGAGGAAGTTAATGATGATGATCATGAAACTTTAGATCAAGTTGCTACCAAACCTCGTAGGTCTTCCAGAGTAAGATCCGCACCAGAGTGGTACGGTAATCATGTTCTGGAAGTCATGTTACTAGACCATGACGAACCTACGAACTATGAGGAAGCGATGATGAGCCTAGATTCCATAAAATGGCTTGAGGCCATAAAATCTGAGATATGATCCATGTATGAGAACAAAGTATGGACTTTGATTGACTTGCTCGATGATCAGCAAGCCATGTTAAATAAACGGATCTTTAAGAGGAAGACGGACACTGATAGTAGTGTTACTATCCACTAAGCTCGACTTGTTGCAAAAGGTTTTCAACAAGTTCAAGGGGTTGAATACGATGAGATTTTCTCACTCGTATCGATGCTTAAGTCTGTCTGAATCATGTTAGCGATTGCCACATTTTATAAATCTGGCAAATGGATAAACAAAACTGCATTCCTTAATGGATTTATTGAAGAAGAGTTGTATATGATGCAACCAGAAGGTTTTGTCAATCCTAAAGGTGCTAACAAAATGTGCAAGCTCCAGCGATCCATCTATGAACTGGTGCAAGCATCTCGAAGTTGGAATATACGCTTTGATAAGTTGATCAAAGCATATAATTTTATATGGACTTACGATGAAGCCTGTATTTACAATAAAGTGAGTGGGAGCACTACAGCCTTTCTGATTAGTATATGTGAGTGACATATTGTCGATCAGAAATGATGTAGAATTTTACTGCAAAGCATAAAGGAGTGTTTTAAAGGAGTTCTTTAAAAGAAAAGACCTCAGTAAAAGCTACTTACATATTGAGCATCAAGATCTATTGAGATAGATCAAGACGCTTGATAAGATTTTCAATGAGTACATACCTTGGCAAGATTTTGAAATAGTTCAAAATGGAACAGTCAAAGAAAGAGTTCTTGCCTGTGTTGCAAAGGTGTAAAATTGAGTAAGACTCAAATCCCGACCACGGCAGAAAATAGAAAAGAAAATGAAAGTCATTCCCTATGCCTCAGTCATAGGTTCTATAAAGTATGCTATGTTATGCACCAGACCTATTGTATACCTTGCTCTGAATTTGGCAAGGGAGTACAATAGTGATCTAGGAGTAGATCACTGGACATTGGTCAAGAATATCCTTAGTAAGGACTAAGGAAATATTTCTCGATTATGGAGGTGATAAAAGAGCCCGTCGTAAAAGAGTTACATTGGTGCAATCTTTTACACCGATCCAGATGACTCTAAGTCTCAATCTGGATGCATATTGAAAGTGGGAGCAATTAGCTAGAGTAGCTCCGTGCAGAGCATTGTAGACATAGAATATTTGCAAAATACATACGTCTCTGAATGTGACAGACCCGCTAACTAAGCTTCTCTCATGAGCAAAACATGATCACACCTTAGTAAACCCTTTGGGTGTTGGTCACATGACGATGTGAACTATGGGTGTTAATCATATACAGATATGATTATTGGTGTTAAATCACATGGCGATGTGAACTAGATTATTGACTCTAGTGCAAGTGGGAGACTGAAGGAAATATGCCCTAGAGGCAATAATAAAGTTATTATTTATTTCCTTATTTCATGATAAATGTTTATTATTCATGCTAGAATTGTATTAACCGGAAACATAATACATGTGTGAATACATAGACAAACATAGTGTCACTGGTATGCCTCTACTTAACTAGCTTGTTGATCAAAGATGGTTATGTTTCCTAACCATAGACATGTGTTGTCATTTGATTAACGGGATCACATCATTAGGAGAATGATGTGATTGACATGACATAATCCGTTAGCCTAGCACTTGATCGTTTAGTATGTTGCTATTGCTTTCTTCATGACTTATACATGTTCCTGTAACTATGAGATTATGCAACTCCCGTTTACCGGAGGAACACTTTGGCTACTATCAAATGTCACAACGTAACTGGGTGATTATAAAGGAGTACTACAGGTGTCTCCGAAGGTACATATTGAGTTGGCGTATTTCGAGATTAGGTTTTGTCACTCCGATCGTCGGAGAGGTATCTCTGGGCCCTCTCGGTAATGCACATCATTATAAGCCTTGCAAGCAATGTGACCAATGAGTTGGTTACGGGATGATGCATTACAGAACGAGTAAAGAGACTTTCTGGTAATGAGATTGAACTAGGTATTGGATACCGACGATCGAATCTCGGGCAAGTAACATACCGATGACAAAGGGAACAACGTATGTTGTTATGCGGTTTGACCGATAAAGATCTTCGTAGAATATGTAGGAGCCAATATGGACATCCAGGTTCCGCTATTGGTTATTGACCATGAATAGTTCTAGGTCATGTATACATAGTTCTCGAACCCGTAGGGTCCACACGCTTAAGGTTTCGATGACAGTTATATTATGAGTTTATGAGTTTTGATGTACCGAAGGAGTTAGGAGTCTCGGATGAGATCGGGGACATGACGAGGAGTCTCGAAATGGTCGAGACGTAAAGATAGATATATTGGACGACTATATTCGGAGTTCGGAAAGGTTCCGAGTGATTCGGGTATTTATCGGAGTACCGGAGAGTTACGGGAATTCGCCGGGGAGAAGTATCGGGCCTTATTGGGCCATACGGGAAAGAGAGAGGGGCTGCCTAGGGCAGGCCGCGCGCCCCCCCATGGCCTAGGCCGAATTGGACTAGGGGGAAGGGCCGCACCCCCTCCTTCCTTCCCTTCTCTCTTCCCCTTCCTTGTCTCCTACTCCTAATACATGGAAGGACTCCTAGTTGGACTAGGAAAGGGGGAATCCTACTCCCGGTGGGAGTAGGACTCCCCTAGGGTGCGCCATAGAAGAGGGCCGACCCTCCCCTCCTCCACTCCTTTATATACGGGGGTAGGGGGCACCCCATAGACACACAAGTTGATCTTCGTGATCGTTTCTTAGCCATGTGCGGTGCCCCCCTCCACGATATTACACCTCGGTCATATTGTAGCGGTGCTTAGGCGAAGCCCTGCGACGGTAGAACATCAAGATCGTCACCACACCGTCGTGCTGACGGAACTCCTCCCTGAAGCTCTGCTGGATTGGAGCCCGGGATGCGTCATCGAGTTGTACGTGTGTCAAGAACTCGGAGGTGCCGGAGTAACGGTGCTTGGATCGGTTGAACCGGGAAGACGTACGACTACTTCCTCTATGTTGTGTCAACGCTTCCGCTTCGGTCTACGAGGGTACGTAGACAACACTCTCCCCTCTCGTTGCTATGCATCACCATGATCTTGCATGTGCGTAGGAATTTTTTTGAAATTACTACGTTCCCCAACAAGTAGACGTCATGAAATGCCTATGAATTATTATCTTGTTATTGAACCATTTGATGTTTGGGGCTTTGATTATATGGGACCTTTTCCTGCCTCTAATGGTTACACACATATTCTAATTGATGTTGATTACATTACTAAGTGGGTAGAAGCTATTCCAACTAGTAGTGTTGATCATAACACCTCTATTAAAATGCTTAAAGAAGTTATTTTTCCGAGGTTTGGAGTCCCTGGATATCTTATGACTGATGGTGGTTCACATTTTATTCATGGTGCTTTCCGTAAGATGCTTGCTAAGTATGATGTTAATCATAGAATCGCATCTCCTTATCATTCGCGGTCTAGTGGTCAAGTAGAGTTGAGCAATAGAGAGCTCAAATTAATTTTGCAAAAGGCTGTCAATAGATCTAGAAAGAATTGGTCCAAAAAACTTGATGATGCATTATGGGCTTATAGAACTGCATACAAAAATCCTATGGGTATGTCTCCGTATAAGATGGTTTATGGAAAAGCATGTCATTTACCTCTAGAACTTGAACATAAAGCATATTGGGCTATTAAAGAGCTCAACTATGACTGCAAACTTGCCGGTGAGAAGATGTTGTTTGATATTAGCTCCCTTGATGAATGGAGAACACAAGCCTATGAGAATGCCAAGCTATTCAAAGAAAAAGTCAAACGCTGGCATGACAAAAGGATACAAAAGCGTGAGTTTAACGTAGGTGATTATGTGCTATTACTCAACTCTCATTTAAGATTTTTTGCAGGAAAACTTCTCTCTAAATGGGAAGGTCCTTACGTTATCGAGGAGGTCTATCGTTCTGGTGCCATAAAAATCAACAACTTCAAAGGCACAGGTCCGAGGGTGGTGAACGGTCAAAGAATTAAACATTATATCTCAGGTAATCCTATCAATGTTGAAACTAATATTATTGAAATGGTAACCCCGGAGGAATACATAAGGGACACTTTCCAGAACGTTCCAGACTCCAAAAAGGAATAGGTATGTGGTACGGTAAGTAAACCGACTCCAAAACAACTCTAATGGCAATTTTTATCAATTTTGGAATATTTAAGAATATTAGGAAGAAGGAAGTGGTCCAGGAAGGACACGAGGCCTCCACGAGGGTGGAGGGCACGCCCACCCTTGCTAGGCACGCCCCCCTGTCTCGTGGCCACCTCGTGTGCCTCCCGGACTCCATTTTCTTGCATGTTACGTATTTTGATCGGTAAAAATTCATTATATAAACTCCCGAAGGTTTTGACCACCGTATCACGCAAATATCCTCTATTTTCGTTTCGAGCTGTTTCTGTTTCAGATCTAGAGCATCATGGCGTCTCCAAGCGCTCCCAAGGATAAGTTTTTCGAGAGGGTTATCAACCCCTATCTCGCGGAGGTGCTGCAACACCCTCAAACCATTGAGATGCGAGAGGGGGTGCTGCACATCCGCGATGTGGAGGGACCAAGGCGTACCAGAAGCATGGAGACAAAGCTTGAAGCCATGGAGCAGCAAGTTTTCAAGTGCCAAGGGATGGTGGAGCGTGGACTCAACGCCATCCAGATGATGATCACGGAGTTCACCAACAACCACAAGCTAGATGCCAAAGTCATTGGGGAGACCATCTTCAAGCTTCAAGACAAAATTGAGCACCTCCAAGCCTAGATCTATGACCTGCAAAACCAGAACTGTGAGTATGAATATAGATTCAAGAGGATGAGTTTGGCTGCAGATTTAAGGATCCCGGAGACTCGATCATCCTTCTATGATGGTGAGCCTATGCCTTGGAAGATGGACGACAAGCCTACATCATCAACAACTCCTACTTCACCACCTCCGAGGACATAATTACATGGGTATGGGCACTCCCCTTGGCAACTGCCAAGCTTGGGGGAGGTGCCCCGGTATCGTATCACCATCACAGTCATATCTTTACCATTTTATTTAGTTCGATCCTTTTAGTAGTATCTTGATCTAATAGATTGAAGTTTTAATATCAAGTAGTTTTGAGTTTTGCTTTGTGATATCTTTATGTAATCGAGTCCGTGAGCTATCTATAATAAAGATTAGTGTTGAGTCAAGGGCTTTGGTATGTTGCTATGATCTTGAGAAAGTAGAAAATACAAGAGTTCATATTGATCTTATGGTTAGTGATGACTTCACACACAGAAAGTATAAGGCATAAAAGTTGTTGAGATTTGATAAACGTAGTTTTGGTCATCGTTGCAATTAATAGGAAGTAATAAGGAAAGAGAGGTTTACATATAAATATATTATCTTGGACATCTTTTATGATTATGAAGCACTCATTAAGTATGACATGCTAAAAGAGTTGATGTTGGACAACGAAGACAACGTAATGGTTTATGTTTTCTCACATCTCAGTTAAAGTATACTGTCATTGACCTTCCAAACATGTTGAGCTTGCCTTTCCCCCTCATGCTAGCCAAATTCCTTGCACTAAGTAGAGATACTACTTGTGATTCCAAATATCCTTAAACCCAGTTTCGCCATGAGAGTCCAACATACCTACCTATGGATTGAGTAAGATCCTTCAAGTAAGTTGTCATGTTGCAGGCAATAAAAATTGCTATCTAAATATGTATGACTTATTAGTGCAGAGAAAATAAGCTTTATACGATCTTGTTATGGAAGCAATAAAAGTGACGGACTGCATAATAAAGGTCCATATACAAGTGGCAATATAAAGTGACGTTCTTTTGCATTAAGATTTCATGCATCCAACCCTAAACTCACATGACAACCTCCGCTTCCCTCTGCGAAGGGCCTATCTTTTACTTTATGTTTTTACTTTATGCTTGAGTCAAGGTGATCTTCACCTTTCCCTTTTTCATTTTATCCTTTGGCAAGCTCCTCGTGTTTGAAAGATCATGATATATATATATCCAATTGGATGTAAGTTAGCATGGGCTATTATTGTTGACATCACCTAAAGGTGAATACGTTGGGAGGCAACACAATAAGCCCCTATCTTCCTCAGTGTCTGGCTGAAACTCCATAACCACAAGTATTGCGTGAGTGTTAGCAATTGTAGAAGACTACATGATAGTTGAGTGTGTGGACTTGCTGAAAATCTCTATTCTTGACTCTTTCTGATGTTATGATAAATTGCAATTGCTTTGATGACTGAGATTATAGTTTGTTAGCTTCCAATGAAGTTTCTGAACCATACTTGACATTGTGAATTGATCGTCACTTGAGTATAAGAAATCATATGATTGAATCTATTTATGTTGCTGTTATAAGAATGATTATGATGCCATCATGTCCGTATTTTATTTTTATCGACACCTCTATCTCTAAACATGTGGGCATATTTTTCGATATCGGCTTCCGCTTGAGGACAAGCGAGGTCTAAGCTTGGGGGAGTTGATACGTCCATTTTGCATCATGCTTTTATATCAATATTTATTGCATTATGGGATGTTATTACACATTATATCTCAATACTTATGGGTATTCTCTCTTATTTTACAAGGTTTACCATGAAGAGGGGGAATGCCGGCAGCTGGAATTCTGGCTGGAAAAGGAGCAAACATTGGAAACCTATTCTGCACTGCTCAAAAAATCCTGAAACTCCACGAAACTTATTTTTGGAATTAATAAGAATTATTGAGAAGAAGAAACACCACAGGGGCCCACACCCTGGCCAGGAGGGTGGGGGTGCGCCCACCCCTACTGGGCGCGCCCCCTGTCTCCAAGGCCCCCTGGTGGCCCTCTGGTGTCCATCTTCTGCTATATGAAGGCTTTTACCCTGGAAAAAATCGTGGGCAAGCTTACGGGACGAAACTCCGCCGCCACGAGACGGAACCTTGGCGGAACCAATCTAGGGCTCCGGCGGAGCTGTTCTGCCGGGGAAACTTCCCTTCGGGAGGGGGAAATCATCACCATCGTCATCACCAACGATCCTCTCATCGGGAGGGGGTCAATCTCCATCAACATCTTCACTAGCACCATCCCCTCTCAAAACCCTAATTCATCTCTTGTATCCAATCTTGTATCCAAACCACAAATTGGTACCTGTGGGTTGCTAGTAGTGTTGATTACTCCTTGTAGTTGATGCTAATTGGTTTACTTGGTGGAAGATCATATGTTCAGATCATTTGTGCATATTATTACTCCTCTGATTATGAACATGAATATGCTTTGTAAGTAGTTACGTTTGTTCGTGAGGACATGGGTGAAGTCTTGCTATTAGTAGTCATGTGAATTTGGTATTCGTTCGATATTTTGATGAGATGTATGTTGTCTTTCCTCTAGTGGTGTTATGTGAACGTCGACTACATGACACTTCACCATTATTTGGGCCTAGAGGAAGGCATTGGGAAGTAATAAGTAGATGATGGGTTGCTAGAGTGACAGAAGCTTAAACCCTAGTTTATGTGTTGCTTCGTTAGGGGCTGATTTGGATCCATATGTTTAATGTTGTGGTTAGGTTTACCTTAATACTTATTTTGTAGTTGCGGATGCTTGCAATAGTGGTTAATCATAAGTGGGATGCTTGTCCAAGTAAGGGCAGTACCCAAGCACCGGTCCACGCACATATCAAATTATCAAAGTACCGAACGCGAATCATATGAGCTTGATGAAAACACTAGCTTGACGATAATTCCCATGTGTCCTCGGGAGCTCTTTTCTCATTATAATAAATTGTCCAGGCTTATACTTTGCTACAAAAAGGATTGAGCCACCTTGCTGCACTTTATTTACTTGTTACTCATTACAATTTATCTTATCACAAAACTATCTATTACCTACAATTTCAGTGCTTGCAGAAAAAACCTTACTGAAAACCGCTTATCATTTCCTTCTGCTCCTCGTTGGGTTTGATACTCTTACTTATCGAAAGGACTACGATAGATCCCCTACACTTGTGGGTCATCAGCAGCCAAGAAGGAGGCGGACAAAGAACGAACTGCCCACCAAAAGCATGAGGTGAGGTTGGATGAAGTCCAACAAGCGCTCACAGATGCTATAAGGAAATGTGAGTCTTTGGAGCGCAAGGTGTCGGATCAAGAATCCGACTTACTGCGGCGCTCCGAAGTGCAAAGGAGGCCTGGGTTGAAGCCCACGGTACCTATCAAGAGATCCGCGAGGCCAAGAATATTGTGGCTGGTAAGACTTTTAATATGTAGAGCAAATATGTAAGGAGACAATATACCTTCTTGACACGCATTTGGAGTTCTCCAGGAGCGTTTGTGGATTTGGCCCGAAGTGTTGCAGATGCTGCGGATTTCTTCCGAGACGAAGAGGGGAGCTCAACAGAGAAACTGTTCTGGTCACAATACCATGAGCCATAGTAGCCTTTTCCCCTCAGCGATCAGCTGAAACAGCTGACCAGCTGCATAGGATGGCCGAGCTGGCCATGAAGGATGTCATAATCCGTCTTTGGCGAGCCAAACCATTACCTAATAGCTACTTTGGGCTTGTGAAGCGGCTGGTCGATGCCTGCCCAAGGCTAGATGCTATAAAGCGGTCGGTCTGCAGTGAAGGTGCCCGGATGGCCTTCGCCCGTGTCAAGGTACAATGGGCAAAGATGAATGCCACTAGTCTTGCAACCAAAGGATCGCCCGCAGGCAAGGAGCATCGTACGCCGGGGAAGTACTTCAACGACGTCCTTGAAGGATCCCGTATTGTAGAGGGCCTGAAGGGCGTTATGTTTGAATGAATGTATCCGCAATGCCCAAGCTGTGTAATGAAAACAATGCATTCATATAATGTTAATCTTGTTTCCTCTGAATTTATGTATCATCCGTTGTGGCCGTTTATTAAATCTAAGAGTTGGCCAGTCGTCGGCTTCAGCCCCTCACGTAGGTACTACGGGGGTGTTCGGAACGGCACAGAAACACACTTGACCCAACAATTTGGTCCTTGAAGGAGGTGCTAGTGCGGCGAACCAGGTAATTGGACTATACGGCTTTATCACTATCACTTAGCCATAGGAGTTTGACGATAGAATTATAAGCGCAGCCCCTGGTATTGATCGGTGATCCGAACTCGGGCGCTGTAAACACCTGACCAGGTTAAAAGTAGTCCTTCGTATGACACGGAAAAAATTGCAAGAGATTTATACTGAGTCACCGAATAGCTGACCAGCTCTCGCCGCATCATGATAGTCAGTTTTCAGCTTTCTCTACTGAGGTGTTTGTTCGGCCAACCAGAAACACAATCGCAGTAGTTCTCCCTTTACTTCCTTAGCCGAACAATCAGAATGTAAGGTAGTAATCACAGGAGCCGGGCAACCCAACTATTGACCCAAGACATGATTCGGAGCTGATGCATATAATGCTAAATTCGGGACGCCGAATTGCACTTGTGAAAGTGTTCGGACTTATAATAAATTTAGTAGATGCATGTGGCTGAATGGAGCCCCTTGCGATTTAGGTCGGGCCGAGGTGTACATGGCGATCAAATGATAAGAAAGAATACGGAAGAAGGAATAAGTCAGTACCAAGTAATTTGGGCGAAAAACTGCTTCCATTATAGTCTGATTGATACGTCAAAACATATTTGTATAGATAATGTTATAAGCATCGAGGCTATTTTGCATGCCGAGTGCAAGGGAAAGTTGTGTACAAGTATTTAAGAACATTGGGGGAGGTTGCTACGTCTTTAGCTTGCGTTGGTTTTCCTTGAAGAGGAAAGGGTGATGCAGCAATAGTAGCATAAGTATTTCCCTCAGTTATTGAGAACCAAGGTATCAATCCAGTAGGAGGCTCCTCAAAAGTCCCATGCACCTACACAAACAAGCAAGAACTCGCAACCAACGCAATAAAGGGGTTGTCAATCCCTTCACGGCCACTTGCGAAAGTGAGATCTGATAGAGATAATATGATAAGATAAATATATTTTTGGTATTTTATAATATAGATTGGAAAAGTAAAGATGCAAATAAAAGTAGATTGAAAGGTTATATGATAAAAGATAGACCCGGGGGCCATAGGTTTCACTAGTGGCTTCTCTCAAGATAGCATAAGTATTACGGTGGGTGAACAAATTACTGTCGAGCAATTGATAGAAAAGCGAATAATTATGAGATTATCTAGGCATGATCATGTATATAGGCATCACGTCCGTGACAAGTTGGCTGACCCTGCTTGCATCTACTACTATTACTCCACACATCGACCGCTATCCAGCATGCATCTAGAGTATTAAGTTCATAAAGAACAGAGTAACGCATTAAGAAAGATGACATGATGTAGAGGGATAAACTCATGCAATATGATATAAACCCCATCTTTTTATCCTCGATGGCAACAATACAATACGTGCCTTGCTCCCCCTGCTGTCACTGGGAAAGGACACCATAAGATTGAACCCAAAGCTAAGCACTTCTCCCATTGCAAGAAAGATCAATCTAGTAGGCCAAACCAAACTGATAATTCGAAGAGACTTGCAAAGATAACTTAATCACACATAAAAGAATTCAGAGGAGATTCAAATATTTCTCATAGATAAACTTGATCATAAACCCACAATTCATCGGATCTCGACAAACACACCGCAAAAAGAGTTACATCGAATAGATCTCCAAGAAGATCAAGGAGAAAATGGTATTGAGATTCAAAGAGAGAGAGGAAGCCATCTAGCTAATAACTATGGACCCGAAGGTCTGTGGTAAACTACTCACAACTCATCGGAAAGGCTATGGTGTTCATGTAGAAGCCCTCCATGGTTGATTCCCCCTCCAGCGGAGCGCCGGCGAAGGCTCCAAGATGGGATCTCGCGGATACAGAAGGTTACGGCAGTGGAAATAGTTTTTCGGGGTCGCTTCTGATGTTCTCGGGGTACGTGGGTATATATAGGAGGAAGAAGTAGGTCAGTGGACGCCCGAGGGGGCCACGAGATAGGGGGCGCGCCCAGCAGGGGGGGCGCCCTCCAAATCGTGGCCTCCTCGATTGTTTCTTGACTTCCAATCCAAGTCCTCTGGATCACGTTTGTTCCAAAAAGATCGCTCCCGAAGGTTTCATTCTGTTTGGACTCCGTTTGATATTCCTTTTCTTGGAAACACTGAAATAGGCAAAAAAAATAGCAATACGGGTTGGGCCTCCGGTTAGTAGGTTAGTCCCAAAAATTATATAAAAGTGTAAAGTAAAGCCCATAAACATCCAAAACGGATAATATAATAGCATGGAACAATCAAAAATTATAGATACGTTGGAGACGTATCAAGCATCCCCAAGCCTAATTCCCGCTCGTCCTCGAGTAGGTAAATGATAAAAACATAATTTTTGATGTGGAATGCTACCTAGCATAATTCTCAATGTAATTCTCTTTATTGTGGCATGATTGTTCAGATCCAAATGATTCAAGATAAAAGCTTATAAAACAAAAAAATAATAATATCGTATTATGTGTTATGCTTGGAATCTTTGTGAAATTTGTGATATTACTTGTTGCTCTAAGAACCCTAAAAACACCTTCCCTACCTATGTGAGTTTAATGAAAACAAAATCTTATCTTCTTATGCAAAGGGTGTTTATAGTTACTATGACATCGAACAAATTGAAGAATTTGTTGCTTTTAAGGGTTCTTATGAAGTTGCTTCCTCGATTGAAAAGTATGATATTACTCTTTATGAATCTGAAATTTTTGACATACTTGAATATTGCTATGAAAACTATGCTCATAATATCTATGTCAAAGAATTTATTGAAAGAATGACCGTTGCTTCTAAAGAAAATAATGATATGCATGAATCTTTAGATAATTGTGATCCCGATGATTTGATTGAAATATCCCTTGATGAACATGATGCTTGCTATTCTTGTGGCCATGATGCCAATATTTTTGAAGACGAATTTTCTATAATTCCTTATGTTGAACATGAGATCGTTGCTATTGCACCCATACTTGATAGTTCCTTCGATGAAAAGCATGATTGCAATGATTTTACTATAAATTCTCTTGATGTTAATTGTGCTAATAATATGCAAAACCCTAAGCTCGGGGATGCTAGTTTTGCTATGTGTACTACTTGTTGCAATGATCATGATTGGGGTGATTCTCCTTATAATCTTGAAAATTTATTTAAGCCCCATGATGAATATGAGATTGATAATAGTGTTTGCAATAATATTGAATGGGTTTGGAAGAGTGTCAACTTTAGATCCCACATATTTGAAGTATGTTCAATCTTATGATATTTTTGATAAAAGTGGGTTTGGAGAGGTCATGACTTTATTTAATGTTAATCCCACTATTTTGGAAGAGTGTCAACTTTGCATGCATGTGGGTCGTGTTGAGAATATGTTTTGTGATAGCTATATTGTTGAATTTTCTAATGATCCTACATATAATTATTATGAGAGAGGAAAATATGGTTGTAGAAATTTTCATGTTACTAAATTACCTCTCGTCATGTTGAGATTGCTATCGTCTCTTTCTTCTTCCTTGCATATGCTAGTTTTTGCTTGCCTTGCAAATTTGTTTGCTTATAATATGCCTATGCATAGGAAGTATGTTAGACTTAGATGTGTTTTTCACATGTTTCATGATGCTCTCTTTGCGCTTCAATTCTTGTCTTTCATGTGAGCATCATTAAAATTATCAATGCCTAGCTTGGGGTGTTAAACATTAGCGCTAGTTGGGAGGCAACCCAATTTTATTTGTGTTTTTTGTTTTTGCTTCTGTTTAGTAATAAATTTTGCATCTACTTTCTGTTTAGATGTGTTTTTATGTTTTAATTAGTGTTTGTGCCAAGTAGAACCTATAGGATAACCTATGGTGATAGTTAATTTGATTCTGCTGAAAAACAGAAACTTTACACGCACGAATATAATTTTAGTAATCCACAGAAACGTGATTTTGCGTTGATTCTTTTTGCTGTAGATCAATAGATAAATTTCCCAGGACTTAATATTTTGGTAGGATTTTTAAAGTTCCAGAAGTATTCGAGAGTTATAGATTGCTACAGACTGTTCTGTTTTTGACAGAATCTGTTTTTCGTGTGTTGTTTGCTTATTTTGATGCATCTATGGCTAATATGTAAGGGTATGAACCATAGAAAAGTTGAAATACAGTAGGTTTAACACCAATATAAATAAATAATGAGTTCATTACAGTACCTTATGTGGTGGTTTTTCTTTCTTTCACTAACGGAGCTTATGAGATTTCCTGTTGAGTTTTGTGTTGTGAAGTTTTCAAGTTTTGGGTAAAGATTTGATGGACTATGGAATAAGGAGTGGCAAGAGACTAAGCTTGGAGATTCCCATGGCACCCCAAGATATTCAAGAATAGCCAAAAGCCTAAGCTTGGGGATGCCCGGGAAAGCATCCCCTCTTTCGTCTTCGTTCATTGGTAACTTTACTTGGAGCTATATTTTTATTCGCCACATGATATGTGTTTTGCTTGGAGCGTGTTGTATGATTTTAGTCTTTGTTTTTTAGTTTACCACAATCATCCTTGCTATACACACCTTTTGGGAGAAGCCCACTTGGGGAAATACATTTTTTGAGAACCAAGGTATCAATCCAGTAGGAGGCTCCTCAAAAGTCCCATGCACCTACACAAACAAACAAGAACTTGCAACCAACACAATAAAGGGGTTGTCAATCCCTTTACGGCCACTTGCGAAAGTGAGATCTAATAGAGATAATATGATAAGATAAATATATTTTTTATATTTTATAATATAGATTGGAAAAGTAAAGATGCAAATAAAAGTAGATTGAAAGCTTATATGATAAAAGATAGACCCGGGGGCCATAGGTTTCACTAGTGGCTTCTCTCAAGATAGCATAAGTATTACGGTGGGTGAACAAATTACTGTCGAGCAATTGATAGAAAAGCGAATAATTATGAGATTATCTAGGCATGATCATGTATATAGGCATCACGTCCATGACAAGTAGACCAACTCCTGCCTGCATCTACTACTATTACTCCACACATCGACCGCTATCCAGCATGCATCTAGAGTATTAAGTTCATAAAGAACAGAGTAACGCATTAAGAAAGATGACATGATGTAGAGGGATAAACTCATGCAATATGATATAAACCCCATCTTTTTATCCTCGATGTCAAAAGTACAATACGTCCCTTGCTGCCCCTACTGTCACTGGGAAAGGACACCGCAAGATCGAACCCAACGCTAAGCACTTCTCCCATTGCAAGAAAGATCAATCTAGTAGGCCAAACCAAACTGATAATTCGAAGAGTCTTGCAAAGGTAACTTAATCACACATAAAAGAATTCAGAGGAGATTCAAATATTTCCCATAGATAAACTTGATCCTAAACCCACAATTCATCGGATCTCGACAAACACACCGCAAAAAGAGTTACATCGAATAGATCTCCATGAAGATCAAGGAGAACATGGTATTGAGATTCAAAGAGAGAGAAGAAGCCATATAGCTAATAACTATGGACCCGAAGGTCTGTGGTAAACTACTCACAACTCATCGAAGAGGCTATGGTGTTGATGTAGAAGCCCTCCATGGTTGATTCCCCCTCCGGCGGAGCACCGACGAAGGCTCCAAGATGGGATATCGCGGATACAAAAGGTTACGGTGGTGGAAATAGTTTTTCGTGGTCGCTTCTGATGTTCTCAGGGTACGTGGGTATATATAGGAGGAAGAAGTAGGTCGGTGGACGCCCGAGGGGCCCATGAGACAGGGGCACGCCCAGCAGGGGGGCTCCGTCCACCCTCGTGGCCTCCTCGATTGTTTCTTGACTTCCACTCCAAGTCCTCTATATCACGTTTGTTCCAAAAAGATCGCTCCTGAAGGTTTCATTCCGTTTGGACTCCGTTTGATATTCCTTTTCTTTGAAACACTGAAATAGGCAAAAAAACAGCAATACGGGCTAGGCCTCCGGTTAGTAGGTTAGTCCCAAAAATGATATAAAAGTGTAAAGTAAAGCCCATAAACATCCAAAATGGGTAATATAATAGCATGGAACAATCAAAAATTATAGATACGTTGGAGACGTATCAGAGGTGATCTTGAAAGATCCTTTAGGTACTCCATCGTACATCTGCCCTTCTTTTCGCCTTGGTGTGTGATCCTTTGAGAGGATTAATGAATAAGTTTTCATAAGGGGCCGGAAAAGGGGCCCTTTGACACCGTAAAAAAGGGCGATGTAGGTTGTAACGATCCTGAAAAGGAAAACGGAGTTAACAAAAAGATAGATGGGGGTCCGGACACGGTTGAGCCACATTGTGGACCTCATCCTCGAGGCCTCCATCGTCGCCCATGGTATTTTTAGTGTGTAATTATGAGCACGTGGTGCATACGCCGCCGTTTGGTTGGGGCAAAGACAGAGGCCGGATTGCTAGTTGAGCTCCTGATGAGCTAGACTATCCTTCTGCTGTGTATTCCAGACTCGTTTGGTAGGGTCTGGTGGCTTAAATGCCGATGTGGAGCTCGGCTTGATAAGGCTGTCTTATACTTCCGCTGCTAGGGCCGCGGTGTGTTCCTCAGTACAGAGGGAACGATCCATGTTTCCGTGAACTATTATAACACCACATGGGTCTGGCATTTTAAGTTTTAGATAAGCGTACTGCGGAACCGCATTGAAGCGGGCAAATGCGGTTCATCCGAGTAGTGTGTGATAGCCACTGCGGAAAGGGACGATGTCGAAGATGAAGTCTTTGCTTTGGAAGTTGTCCAGCGAACCCAATACGACCTCCAATATGATTGAGCCCGTGCAGCGGGCCTCTACACCAAGTATTACTCCTTTAAAGGTAGTTTTAGTGGGTTTGATTCTTGACGAGGCAATGCCCATTTTCAGGACTGTGTCCTGATAGAGCGGATTAAGACTACGGTCGCCGTCCATGAGGACTCTTGTGAGGTGGAATCCATCGATAATTGGATCGAGGACTAATGCAGCTGAACCTCCATGCCAGATACTGGTCAGATGGTCCCTGTGATCGAAGGTGATCGGGCATGTTGACCACGGGTTGAATTTTGGGGCGACTGGCTCTATCGCATAGACGTCCCTTAACGCGCGTTTGCGCTCCCTTTTTGGGATGTGTGTAGCGTATATCATGTTCACCGCCTTGACTTCTAGGGGGGATTTCTTTTGTCCCCCTGTGTTTGGTGGGCGAGGTTCCTCATCGTCGTCCTCGTTGGGCGACCCTTTCCCCGTGTGTTCGGCGTTTAACTTGCCGACCTGTTTGAATACCCAACAGCTTCTCTTGGTGTGGTCAGCAGGCTTGTCAGGGGTGTCGTGAATCTGGCAAGGTCGATCGAGTATTCGGTCCAGGCTAGATGAGCAGTCCTTGTTTCTTTTGAATGGCCTCTTCCGTTGATCGGGCTTGGAGCCACTGAATCCGGCATTGACCGACGTGTCTTCGGTATTGTCAGTGTTGCTTCGACGCTTGTTTTTGTTGCATCGGGGCTTGTCGTTTCTGTTCTTTGCTTCGGAAGTGCCAGGATTGCTGGTACTGTTGCTGCTGCATGCAAGCCAGCTATCTTCGCCCGTGCAAAAGCGGATCATAGTAATGTGAGGGCTGCCATAGACTTCGGCTTTTCTTGGCCGAGGTGTCGGGCAAGCCATTCGTCACGGATGCTGTGGTTGAAGGCTGCTAGAGCCTCAGCGTCCGAATAGTCGATAATTTCGTTCTTTTTGACTAGGAACCGGTCTAGAATTTTTTGGCTGACTCTCCGGGCTGCTAGACTATGTGACTAAGGTCATCAGCATCCGGGGGCCGGATATAAGTTCCCTAGAAGTTGTCTCTAAAGGCATCCTCCAGGTCTTCCCAGCTCCCAATAGAGATTTCTGGGAGGCTTTTTAACCAGTGCCGAGCTGGTCCCTTAAGCTTGAGAGGGAGGTATTTGATGGCATGTAGATCATCACCGTGAGCCATGTTAACGTGGAGAAGGAAATCTTTGATCCACACTGCGGGATCCGTCGTGCCATCGTATGATTCGATGTTCATGGGTTTTAACCCTTCTAGGAATTGGTGTTCCATCACCTCATCAGTGAAGCATAGGGGGTGTGTGGCGCCTCTATATTGGGCCACGTCACAGCGCAGTTCGGATGGAGTCCGTATGCGGTTTTTAGCCCGGGTGAAGTTGTGCTTGTCGCGCCAGGCTTGATGGCCATCTTCTCGCGCTGGGGCTCGGCCCCTTGATCCGTATATTGATCTGGTCTGACTAGCTCTATTATCCAGGTCCTGTCATAGGTCGTAAGTGTATCCTGCAGCTGCTGTCTCTTTACCTTTACGGCGGGGTGGTGCAGGCGGGTGTTTGGCTTGAGTTGCCACTCTGTCTCGGCCACGTGGTGGTCGGTCAGGTCCGGCAGTAGCATTACACTTGGGCGGTATAGGCTCTGGGGCCTCGTCGTCGAATTGGGGTAGCAGCTTGCGCTTAGGGTAACTCTTGGTTGGGCGTCTGAGGCCGTATTCCTCGGCTGCCAGGACATCAGTCCATCTATCATTGAGCAGATCCTGATCAGCTTGAAGCTGCTGCTGCTTCTTTTTCAAGCTTCTTGCAGTGGCTATTAGCCGGCGCTTAAAGCACTCTTGTTCGAAGGGTTCCTCTGGCACGATGAATTCTTTGTTGATGAGGCTCTCGTCTTCTTTGGAGATTGGTATGTAATCATCATCCTCCGAACCCTCGTTCCCGATGGGATTGTCGGGGTTGACTTGCCCCTCCTCCCAATCATCATGTTCGGATGTTGGTTCGACCGGGGCTTCTTGGCCTTCGGCGTTATCCGGAGTATTGTTGTCTTCGGTGCCGGTATTGATGTCTTTTTCTCGGCGCGGTTTAGAGCGGCGCCGCTGACGATGATGCTTTGGTGGTGCCTCAGGAGAATTATTCTCGACTGGGTCCTTCCCACCTTTGTCGTCATCCTCTTTGGGTGTATCCACCATATACACGTCATACGTAGAGGTAGCCATCCAGTGTCTGGTAAGCGGCGGGTTCTGGCCTTGTTCTTCTCCGGCATCGTCGTCCTTGCCGTCGATGTCCTCGGAAGCGTAATCGAGCATGTCGGTTAAGTCCTCGACAGTGGCTATGAAGTGGGTGGTGGGTGGGATGTAAAATTCCCTGCTCTCAGCCCGTAGTGCGGGCTGGGCATAGTTCGGCAGTGATTCTTCCGTAATGGCGAGAGATCACATTAGGTCCAGAGTCTCTTTTAAGGGCGAGGTATGGACAAGGAAGCGAGAATCCGTGGAGCGGGGCGGGACAAGAGTTCCCTGGCCTAGCTCGTGCAACACAGACCTCGAGAGTTCAGAGTTGGTGCGCGGAGGTGAGTCCGGCTCGGTGAGGATAAATGGAGCCAGGAGTGATTCTGGGCCAGCCGGTGAAATGATTCCCTCCATATCTCCGGTGTTGTGCTCTATGGCTGTGAAGAGCCCGGCGGGTTCTAAACTCCCGTCTTCGGACTCGATGAGGAGTTCTGGATCTGAGGCCGGAGCAGCGGTTGAGGCCATGAGCCCTTGGAAGATTAAGTCTCCTCGGATATCGGCGACGTAGTTTAGGTTTCCAAAACTAATCTGATGACCAGGGGCGTAGCTGTCGATCTGCTCCACATGGCCAATCGAATTGGCGCGCAGTGCGAAGCCGCCAAATACGAAAATTTGGCCGGGGAGAAAAGTCTCCCTCAGGGCGGTGTTGACGTGGATGGTTGATGGAGCCATCGAGCCTTCTGGTAACGACATAGTGGAACTCTCAATGAAAGCACCAATGTCGGTGTCAAAACCAGCAGATCTCGGGTAGGGGGTCCCGAACTGTGCGTCAAAGGATCGAAGGTAACAAGGAGGCAGGGGACATGATGTTTACACAGGTTCGGGCCCTCTTAATGGAGGTAAGACCCTACCTCCTGCTTGATTGACTATGATGAATATAGGGGTTACAAGAGTTGATCTACCTCGAGATCGTAATGGCTAAACCCTAGATGTCTAGACTGTATGATTGTGGCCTTGCCCTACGGACTAAACCCTCCAGTTTATATAAACACCAAAAGGATCTAGGGTTGTAGAGAGTCGGTTACAGAAGAAAGAAAATACATGATCTGAATGCCAAGCTTGCCATCCACGCAAAGGAGAGTCCCATCCGGACACGGGGAAGGTTCCTCTATCTTGTATCTTCATGGCCCATCAGTCCGGCCCACATCACACATGGCCCGGACGCCCGAGGACCCCTTAGTCTAGGACTCCCTCACCAGACACTAGGGATATGTTGTGAGTAGGACTTTGATTTGAAGAACTTAGTTTCTGGCTACTCGAGTTTTGTTGGTTGTTTGAAGAAATTCCGACATTTGTGTTTGGAATAAATCTGATTAGGACCAAAAAGGGCTCATTGAGGGAAAGGCCCCACTTATTGCCTGTGTAGAATGGAGACTTGTTGCTTTTCCAAGTTGAGTTGCTTCTATTACTCACATTTATGTTTGTTAGTTGCGCTTGACAACTTGCACTATTTTGTTGTAACTCAGGATGTGTTCCTACAAATGTTGTCCAATAAGCCTATGTTACTAACCTCCTATGATAAGTTAATAGCTTGGCCAATAGCTGGATCCTAGATTGAAGTTGAAAAATAGCAGAATGGGAGTACAAGCCCATACCATAGGGAGAAACAATGGGAGTTTCAGAGTTGAAATTCGTCCATGTGAGTTTCTACAGAAGTAAAAGCTTGTTTCTTGCTTCTTTTGAGAACAATTGTTAAAAAGGTTTTGTCAAACCAGATATAAAAAGTTAGTTCAACTACTTCACTATTGTTCTAAAGACTTGTGAAAAGTAGGAAGAACAACAGGAAAGTTGTACTCCCTCTGGCCTCTGCGTATCAGATTTTTTTTCAAGTCAAACATGGCAAACTTTGAACAAATTTATATTAAACAATATCAACATCTACAATATTAAATATATATACTATGAAACCACATTTCGAACGGATCTAACAATATTAATTTGGTATTGTGAATGTTGATATCTTTTTCCATATGTTTGGTCAAAGTGAAGATACTTGGACTTTGGACAAAACTTATATGCAAACTAAAAAGTAACGAAGGGAGTATCATCTATTATACCAATTTCGCCATTGTACTTGTATCCTTCAAGATTGCCAACTGTAGTGTTTTCTTCAACATGGATTTCTATCAGCTTCACACCTAGAAGATGCTCTATGGTTTCAGATGGTTGAAGTAGATGTAAACTCTCATTGCTTATTGTAAATTTTTTGACCATTTGTGCCAGTACTTCTTTAATGAGGGGCTGATTAGTTGGTTCTTGGACAATAGGATGCACTATAATTTCTAAGTAGAAATTCCAAAATATGTTTGAAAATCTATGGAAGGAGAAGCTGATGTGCTTTTTGGTAAACACATGTTTCCTAACTGTTTGACATAGATTTTTTTTAATTGAAACTACCAACAAAAGATCATCTATGTATGTTTTCACTGTTGGGATAGAATTCTCAACCATTCTTTGGAAGAATCTTTGTGATAATACTTGCAGGTTGAGTTTGGCATGTTGGCTATATTTAAATTAACAGACAATATGGTTAAGTAATATGCAACAACAAATTTAAACAAAACAGTAAAGTTGCAACCAATCAACTTGAAGAAGGGTAACTCGACACCATATTCAATTGGCATTTTTTCATGAATGTATTTCTCGATGTTGGTTGGTTTAGTGTAATGATCCCTGGTTTGCAAGTGATATCCTCCAAAAAGGGTTGCGGAAATGTGTTTTAACTAGAGTTGATAGGAAATTAGTAAGCAGTGAAATCACAAAGATAAGAAAAATAAAGCTTCTAAAAATTGAGGAATAATAATACTTACTGCTAACCTCCCAAATGTGTTGTTTGAAGTAGGTTGAGAGTCAGCAGAGTGTATGATATGATTATGTTGGTAGACCAAACATTGATCCTTGATTTTTCTTTGCCTGGACTGAACTCATAAGTTATGATAAATTCAAAATATGAGGTCTGTAAAGAAGTAAAATATGTCACTATGTGTGACGTAATCAATATAAATTACTTGTGCTATTTTAGGACAAGAGATGCAATACACTGAAATAGAGCCTACTACTAGAAGAAAACCACAACCACCTGCAATGATTTCACTATTTTGTGTTAATGCTAATTTGAACTTTTCTATTTCAATAACAAGCCACTCAAGAACAAACAAACAGAGGTTGGTATCGGATAAAGAGCCTAGTAGAAAGACAGCATTACAATAATTTTTCCTTGGCAAACAATTTGTAGAAAGGCAAAGAAGGGAAACTATGGCAACAATAAAGAATACCTCTAAGAATAGCTCTAGAGGAATATCTGGTTTGAGAGGTGATTTCCTATGCATGGTGGTAGCTACGCACGCATGGTGGCAGCTACACACCCTTTGGCGTAAGTGCCTTTTATATATATATGGGGTGTTGGGTTTGTTATGACATTGACACAAGTGCATTTTTGTTGTACATAAATGACTTTTTCTCATATCTCTTTGTTTTTATTACCTTTTTGATACAAGTGCCCTTTTGTCGTGTAGGAAGGGCATTTTCTCACTTATCGAGGTCTTTTTGCTTGCCTTTTTGGCACAAGTGCCTTTTTGCTTGGTTGGCTGGTACAAAGTCACGATATTTTCGTTACAATTACTTTCATGGTCCAAAATAGTTTACCAAAATAATTAGAGATAAAAATTAGGGACATGTGTAGCTACCACCATGGGTAGCAAATTATTGCCGTATCTGGTTTTACGAGCGAACACAAATCTTTGTTAGAAGCACTATAGCCTTTCCAACTGACTAATTGGTGAATTAAATTGATGTTTTCTTGAGAACAATTGTTCTCCATTTTCCTATTGGCAATAGGAATTCCTAACATGGTGTGAATGGTGTTGGTTGTAATAGTGACAGAAAACTCATTCTCAAGAGTTAGTGTTCTTGTAAATGTATCACATTGGAATGCAAGCTAGTGGTAAATGTCTGTAGGCGAAAAGAAACAAGCCAATTCCAACAAATGACCAAGATCCATTTGTCTGGTAACACTTTTTTGATCCTTTATGAATGATTGCATCAGGTTGAAGAATAATTGAAGTGGATCAAAATCAACACCCTGCTTTGGAAATGAAATGAAAAGACAACAACTGTAAGTAGCACTTCATCTGGAACTATATCTGCGATTAGCAGAAAATAAGAAACAAGAAGAAAAAAGTAACTAGAAGATCAATGTTTATACCTTGTTTCTCTTGTTATGATGAGCAGAATAATATGAATAACGATTTCTCAAACTGGGCTTCCAAGAGAAATGGGTAAATCTGATTATGCAATGTGTATCCTCTGTGGAATACCTGGTTCGTTTTAATACCAAAGAAACCGAGAGTTTTAAACCCACTAGAGGATTTTTAGGCAAGGAGATCCTCTCTCTTCATACTTATTCTTATTATGTATGGAGGGACTGACTGCCCTTGTAGCAAATGCGAAGGAGAATGGAAATATTTCTAGGATAAAGGTCAGTGTAGATGCACCCTCGGTTTCAAACCTTATCTTTGCTGATGATTTCCTGATCCTTATGAAAGCAAATGCTAGGAATGATGAGGCTTTGAAATCAGTATTGGATTCATATTGTGCCTCCTCGGGCCAAATGGTAAGTGCTGAGAAGTCTATTGTATTCTTTAGTCCCAACCAAAAGGTGGAAGATAAGGCGCAAATTTGTATAATTCTGAATATTATGACTGAAGCACTCAGTGATAAATACTTGGGTTTGCCTGCAAATGTGGGTATGGACAAAAGTGATTGTTTCCAATTCCTGATCGATCGAATTATCATGAAAATAAGTGGATGGAAAGAAAAATTGTTATCCACTGATCAAAGGAAATATTGCTCAAATCTGTTGTACAAGCTATCCCAGCTTCATGATCGTCTTTAAAATTCCTCAAAAAATTGTAAAGGAATCATTGACGCGATGTCGCAGTTTTGGTGGGGTGACGAGGACAACAAGAAGAGAATTGGATGAATGGTGGAAGATGTGTGCACCAAAAAATCAAGGAGGTGTGGGTTTTAGAGATATACATTGTTTCGTTCTGCCTTTGTTAGCCAAACAGGCATGGCGCCTGATTGATAATCCCGAATCCTTATGTGCGTCTATCTTAGGAGCTAAATATTTCCCGGAAGGAGATTTAATGAATTCAAATATAAGAAAGGGCCCCCTTTTACTTGGCAAAGTATTATGGCGGAAGTAAACTCGCTAAAAATTGTTATATCTGGCGGGTCGAAAATGGACAAAATATTGATATTTGGATAGATGCATGGATCCCGAATTGTGCGAATAGAAGGGTCATTACTCCGAGAAGGGGGAACCTTCTGTCAAAGGTTCCTGACCTTATTGGTCCAGTCACAAGTTCTTGGGATGGAGATTTGGTGAGACAAATGTTGTGGCCAATTGACGCTCAAAGGGTGCTCGCAATTCCCCTCCCAGTGCATAATACATCGCATTTCATTGCTTGGAGTTATACAAAAATTGGCTTTTTTTCACTGTACATTCAACTTATTTGGAGGAATGGTACAAGCAACATGGGACAAAATTGCAACATGCTAATGGTATAGGAAGAACCAATGTTAATCCTATTTATGGTAAGATTTGGAAATTATCTTGTTGGGTGATGGTAAAAATTTTCATCTCATGTACGTTGCATGGAACCCTCCTGTGCCATGTTACATTTACTAATAGGCACATGAAAGTATCACCCACTTGCCCATCATGCTCCAATGGGGCACATGATACAAAACATGTTTTATTCATGTGTCGAAAGGCAAGTTAGGATTGCATGAGGTGATCAATAAAGCTTGTGTTGTTGATCGTGCCGGAGAGACGGTATTGGAATTCTTACTGCTTATGACAGAACAAGATTTAGCGATAATGGGTTCTCAAAAAGCACATGAACTGATTGCGGTTACAACTTTGGTATTTATGGTGGGATAGATGTAAACTGATTCATGAAGAAAAGGTTCAAGATGCACACCAAACTGCCATGGGTGCCCGGGCTATAACAGCTAACTTTGTTAATGCACACTCCCCTAAGGCAACTAGTCAAACGGGGGATGGAGCAGACCTCCTATGGGTTTTGTTAAGCTTAATGTTGACGCCTCTTTAACCATGATTTACTTAAGTGCACAACTGGGGATATTCTTGGAGATGATAATGAAAAATTCATTGTTGGTGGAGCCTGGAGGATTGATTGTTGTGCTGATGTATTAACAACAGAAGCTTTGGCTCTAAGGTACAGCCTATTCCTTGCACAAAAGACGGGTTGCAATCGTCTTGTCGTTCACTCTGACAATATGAAGGTGATTGAAATAATGAAGAATGAAGGACATTCGGCGAGAGCAGCGGCAACAGTGTTCGATGATTGCTATTTTATAGCTTGTGATTTTCCTCTTGTTAGGTTCGAACATTATAATGGGGAAGCGAATAAGGGGGCTCATGAACTTGCTAGGCTAGCAAAATTTCCCGTCACTAAGGACTGGTTTGAGGAGCCTATAAGTGACATTGTACATTTACTTATTGACGATGTAATAATTATTTCTAATCAATAAAGTACATGTTTATTTCAACAAAAACATTGATTGTCCCTTTTTTTTGCTACACTCAACTTCCATCTAAAGCTAATAGGAAAAGTGTAGATTCAGTTTCTAGCCGTCATCTTACTAGCTAAAACACAACAAAGTTACTAGCCTCATCTTACTCCTAGCTATCACTAGAATTGTTGGAGAGAAATCAATTTGATGGACAAAAATGAATTTCTCTCAATGTGTTCCTCCAGTCCATTCAAGAAATTTGAAGAAGAAACCTACTAGCGACACCCGTTTGAGCTAGCATGCATACCAATTAAAAAATTATCAGCAGAACACAACGTTTGATATATAGCCTAGCAACAATAACAATGGGATACTGCCTTGTCGATGGTATCTATCCTTAGTGAATGGTGTTTGTGAAGATTGTATTCAGTCCCCCGAGGTAGAAAACAATGTTTTTTTGCACAAATGCATGTAAGTGCCAAGAAAGATGTGGAGAGGGCATTAGGAGTGCTTCACGTTCCGTCAGGTATTGTTCGTGGAGCTGCAATGATGTGGGAGCCGGTGACACTTTGGCAACTGACGACATGCTGTGTAATGTTGCCCCGGTAACACATCCACTCGCCAATTCTGCCAAAAGCTTCGTCGGGAAGGGGAGCGAGCGCCGTCACACTTATTCCAAATGGACACCGTCATCCCCAACTCAACACCGCCGCCAAGACCACTAACAGGGAGGGAACCACCGGTCTGCTAGCGGCGGACTGGCAGAATTGGGTAGCCTCCTTTTTGCCCTTTTGCAGCAGAACGAGGACCGCTTCGTATGAGGGTTGCTTATTTCATTTACTATTAAAGTTGTGTATATGTGTAATGATCGACGTGTATGTGTTTGCATGGATATGGGGTTTCAGATATGAAAGTTATGATCACAAATGAGGACTGTGAGTATATTGATTACTAGGAAAGATGAGATAGACTAAGATTTGGTCTTGCCTTGTTTTATACTCCAAGTTGATCATTGTACTCCTATATATATGCCCACGAGGCTCAAGCAATACAATGAACTATTCCATCAAATATCTCTCCCCCTTCTAGGGTCGCTCGGGCCTCGCTGCCCGGGCACCGGCGCTGCTTTGGCAGCCTGGGTGTCGGTGCTAATACGCTCGTTTGTACGACGTCCCACGCCGTCCGTCGTCGCCGGCCTCATCCTGTACTCCGCCGCCATCACGCCTCCACCGAGCGGCGTCCCGAACCTCACGCGCGATCGGCTTGATTACCCGCTCGCTGCCGCGATCCGCCCCATCTACGCCGCGCGACCAACCTGGCCCATCGGTTGCGCGCGCCTCCGCAGGTCCCGTGAAGATTGTTCCCGAGTTCAGCATGCCCCTCCGCCGATCGAGCAACGGGCTGCTGCTGCGTCGCCCCGTCGGGCCGCAGCACCGCCGCCCCGCGGTTCTCCTCGCGACAGCATCGACCCGTGCGTTGCCCCTACGGGTCGTAGTGCGCGATACGCGGTCCCAGCCGCCGCCCCAAGGTCGTCCCCGTGGTTGCACCGACCCGCGCTCCGCTGCTGCACCGCTCCTTCGGGTCATAGCGCCGCGGCCCGCGGTCCCCGCCGCCGCCCCGAGGTCTTCCCGTCATCGTCCCGACCTGCCCGCCGCCGCTGCGTCGCCCCTTCGGGCCGTAGCACCATGGCCCGCAGTCCACTCCGTCGTCACCGCGCGTCGACCTCCCGTGGCATGCGCCGTGCCATCTCCCTTGGCGCGGGAATGCCACCGTCCGCGCCGGTCTGCGTCGTGCTGTCAGGGTTCTTCACCTACTTCGAGCACCGCCACCGCACTCCTAACCTAGCCGCCACCGTCAGGCCGCTATCGCCGCTCTTCTTTGGCCGCTGCCGCCCGTCCACCCCCTTCGTCTTCGTCCAAGCACCAACCCGTCGCCAGCGTCGTCGTCATCTACCCCAACCACTTCGTCTATCCGACCACCGTTGGTGACATCGGGCCCGCGCCGATGGACGCCGCAATTGTCGTCGAGTTCTTCTCTGCTAGCCCCTCCGACTTCTCCGACATGGCGTACAACTCGTGCAGGTCCCTCGTCCACGCATGCCTGGTGCTGGCAACACCGATGCGTGCCTTCACCCATGACATGTCTCCGGGTCTGGCAAGCCTGGTCGGCGCTTCGTCAACTTCGTCTTTGTCCATCTACGCATGCGCGGTACTGGCAACACCGGTGTGTGCCTTCGTCCACGATGTGTCTTCGGGCTTGGCAAACCCGCCGCAACGCGTTGTCAACAACATCTTCTTCCCAACGCACCACTACTTCGACACCACTGCGCCCATGCTAACTCGGCGCCCCCCTTGCGCCTGCGGCAACACGGCGACATCCTCGACACCGGCTACCCCGACTCGACATCGACCATGGCATTCTTTGCACGGCTACCTCGACCACGGCTACACCACCCTACGCTCTCGGCTACATCGACATCGGCACAAAGGGCTACCGCCTTGCTTGAGCAACCTCGTAGGTTTCCACTCTAGCCACGACTTCCGCGATGCGTCGACCGTTACGAGTGTGGGAGGGTGTCCGCCTGCTTGTCTTCGGATTCTTTTTTTTGAGGCACTGACCGTAGAACAATTGTTCTATGGTAATTTTCATTAATAAAATATATACAAATTACAAAAACAGCAAAGGACCTGTCTAATCTCAACCAATACCAGTTTTATGAAACATGAAATTTAGAAGTGTTGTTCTAACCAAGTCCTGATCCTTTGTGCTTTAGCTTGTTTGGATCTAATTTGCACAGCATTGAGCCCTTCCTGAAGATAGTAGCTCCATCCTTGGATATGTGAGGCAGCATGTCTGAAGATTTTGTCATTCCTGACTGACCAGATACCCCAACAACCCATGATAACAATCTCTAGGGCTATGCTATGTGGCAGATGAAGGAGAGCCAGTTGAATATCATCAAGTACTGAGATGCCTCTATTCCTATTGGGGATGATCTTGTCCCAACAAAGCAAAGCAAATGATCTTGTCTTCGGATTCTTCTCCAGTCTCACTGTCTGCGTCGCTACCGTTGTGACTGCGGGGGGATTTTGAGTATATTGATTACTAGGAAAGATGAGATAGACTAGGATTCGATCCTGCCTTGTCTTGTATTTCAAGTTGATCATTGTACTCCTGTATATATGACCACAAGGTTCAAACAATACAGCGAACCATTCCATCGAATATCTCTCTCCCTTCTAACAAGGACGTTTGAGGGACCAGTCGGCGCTGTCTAGGAACGTGTAGGGGGCAGATTTCCTCAATACCATTGTGCAAAGTGAAATCCACTGTAGCTGACGTGTGCGAACATGCCAGGACGTGTCAAAGTTCACCGCACACGATGCTTCGTGGAAGAGTCACAAGGCTTGATAGGTTCATGGATTTTGATTTCACTGCACACGATGCTTTTTTTTTCTACCCGCCAAAAAAAAGATTTGAGGAAATTGGTGATATGGGATGATTTTTGACTCCCTCTGATGATGCAAGAGCAGCTGTGCTTTTGAGTTTGTTGCTGGAGTTAATTGTACAGAAGTACCACAATTCGGGCATCACATACAGATTGGTACCACGATTGCTAATTTTTACATGTCAGTACCAACATTGGTCCGGGTTTTTGCAAATTAGGCTAAAACGCGTATTTATACGTATTGACAGTGTATCTGACTGTTCGGGCCCGTCTGTCAGGTGCCGACGTGGCATATTTTTTGCAAAAAAACCCCTTGCTTTATACGTAATCACATAAATACCTGTTATTTTTGCGGGAAAAATGTTAACGTGAGAGAATTGTTTTTGTTCAGACTTGTTTGAAAGTTTCCAACGAACTGGACAAATAAATAAAGCAAACGAAAAGTCGCGCGCGCCAGGTTTTTTTTTTTTTGAGGAAGGTAAAGTACCCCTCCAGACATTATATCACAAGAGTTCTAGGGATACATAAGCCCTCAGGCGGATCTAGTAACCAAACAAACCGGCCAACATTATACCTAAGTGATGATCGAGCAAGCCTGTGAGCTTCAAAGTTTGAACTACGTTTCTCGTGACAAAAAACAAAGCCATCCAACTGCGCACCTCTGGCCTTAATCTCCTGTGTGATGTGATAATATACTGGTTTGGAGTCCTCATTCATAGTATTGATCACCCTAAGGCAATCAGAAGCCACCTTAACTCTTCGAGTAAGCAAGTCGTCCGCCAATGAGAGAGCCTCCCTTATCGCAAGAGCTTCAACGGTTTCTACATCTGAAATTCCTGTGAAGACAACAGAAGAAGCTCCCAAGAATTCACCTTCACAGCTTCGTGCTACAGCTGCAACGGCAGCCTTGTCATCAAGTTTTCCCAAGGCTCCGTCCACATTTACCTTCGTCCAGCCGGCCGGTGAGGGGATCCATTGCTGGACATTGGTCTCCACTTGTCTTGCTTGTACCTTGTTATTCATCTTGCTCTGTACCACACCTAGATCTTCCATGAAACTCCTGATGAAGCAATGAGTAGATAATGGACTTTGGAATAGATTTTCATGAATTACCTTCCGCCTTGCGTGCCAGATAGCCCATAGGGAGACAAACGCCTCTGTCATTTCACTAGAGGGTAATTTTTCAATGAGCTCAAAAATCCAGTCCCTCGCATTCCCTTGCTGCGTCATGGAGACCTGTTCCGCAACCTCCACTGATGCCAAAGCCCAAATGCATTTAGCCATTGTACACTCGATCAACGAATGCTTCCACGAGTCATCTTCTCCACACACTGCACATTTATCTTCCACTGCCATATTTCTATGTTTAAGAACATCACTCGTCGGGAGAGAGTGCTTTGCTAGCCTCCATAGAAAAACTTTTATTTTGGATGGAACTTGGATTCGCCAAAGGGAAGTCCACTGTTTTTCTACCTTTTTTGTATCAGACGAAGCAGCTGACCCCTCCAGCCAAGCTTCCCTTGTTGTCTTGGTATGCACAAGCATCTTGTATGCTGATCGAACTGTAAAAACCCCTTTGCGGTCATAGTGCCAAGCCCACTCGTCCTGCTGGTTCCTGGTCGACAAAGGGAGGTTCAGAATCGCCTCCACATCCATCGGCAGGAAACACTCCTTAAGCTTCTCACAGTTCCATGTTGCTGACGTACGATCAATGAACTCACTCACCCTGGAAGGGGCATGCGCCGCCAGGCAAGCAATAGGTCGTAGTCTCCCATCTCGGGGCAGCCAGTTATCATTCCATGGATCGGTAGCTTCGCCCGTACCAATTCTCTTAATTATCCCTTGCTTCAGAGTATCTCTCCCATCAAGGATAGCTCGCCATACCTGCGACGGTCGCGAGCCCAAATCTGCTTGCAAGAACTCTGTTGCTGGGAAGTATCTCGTTTTGAGTATCCTCGCACTCAAACTATCTGGTGATTGTAGAACCCGCCATGCTTGACGAGCTAAAAGAGCTAGGTTGAACAATTCTATGTCCCTAAACCCTAGTCCTCCCATGTACCGTGGCTTTGTCATATCCGACCATGCCACCCAACAAGCTTTTCGTTCACCAGCTTTACATCCCCACCAGAACTTACGTAGGATGGAATGCGACCTGCAGCACGCGGGCATAGCGCGCTAGCGACCCGGCCAAGGGGCTACTCGTGTTTCTGTCCAGGCAGGACTTTATTTATAAAACAGATGAATGCTGGCCGGTGGTTGGGCCAACCAAGGCCTGTAATTGTTTTTTCGTTTCGCCTTTTACTGACGCGCGTGCTGGGCTCGTTCGCCCGCATTTCTTTTCTATTTATTTATCTTATTATGCTTTATTTTTGTTTCTGGTTTTGGCTTATTTTTAGGTTTTTTCTTTTTTTCTTCTTTTATTCACTGGGTTCGTTCTTCTTCTGTTTTTAACATGCTTACTAAATATTTTTTTAGATAGGCTTCAATACATGATGTTTTCAAATACATGATGAACATGTTTTCGAATTTGCATGAACATTATCTTAATGTACGCTGAGCACCTTTTCTGCGTATAGTGATCATTTTTTAATGCTTGATGAACTTTACTTTGCAAACAGTGAGCATTTTTTAATATATTGAACTTTTAGGTTGAACATTTTTTTAATATATATGATGAATATTTTTGTAATTTAGGTTGCTCATTTTTTAATATATACGGTGATCATTTTTGTAATATAGGTTGAACATTTTCTTAATACATGATGTATTTTTTTGACAATGTGTATTTGAGAAAATGTTCAGCATGTTTTAAAAACTTATTGCGTAAAATCATTCTAGCATTTCGAGAAACACATCAAATTTTTTAATAAAGGTTGCACTGTTTTAGTGCACTAATATGTAATCGCAAAAAAAGTATTAATATTATGATTAAAAAATAAGTGATTCAGGGCAGTGCCAACTATAATATAAAGGACGACCCGCCTCTAACCTAACACGAGCTTCGCTGTGGCCTGGTGGCTAGTGCGCTCCGCCCGCGTGCTGCAGGTCGCAGGTTTCGAAACGTGGCGCACGTGACTTTTTGTTTACTTTATTTATTTGTCCAGCGATTTTTTGTTTACTTTATTTATTTGTCCAGTTCGTTGGAAACTTTCAAACAAGTCCGAACAAATAAAAAATTCTCTCACGTTAACATTTTTCCGGCAAAAATAACGGGTATTAATGTGATTATGTATAAAGCAAGGGGGTTTTATGCAAAAAATATGCCACGTCGGCATCTGACAGACAGGCAAGGGGGTTTTATGCAAAAAATATGCCACGTCGGCATCTGACAGACAGGCCCCAACAGTCAGATACACTGTCAATACGTATAAATACGCATTTTTGCCTAATTTGCAAAAATTCGGACTAATGTTGGTACTGACATGTAAAAATTAGCAATCGTGGTACCAATCTGCATGTGATGTCCGAATTGTGGTACTTCTGTGCAATTAACTCTTGTTGCTGTGGTATACCTGTGATGCTACCTTTGATGCCCTTGGCATGTCTAATTGAATGAGCTGACTGCTAATTTTTTGCCAAAGGAGGAAGGGAGTAACTGAGCAGGATTCAAGACAAAGGGAGTTGTGGTGAGGGTGTTGGCGGGGGGTGGGTGACATGAGGGGATTCACCCAATCCCTGGAGGAGTTGGTTCCCCGTGTGGATGGAACTCGGCCTGAAAGCCAAAAACCCTTCTTCCCCCACCCTCCTGCCCCGAGCCCCTGAAAGAGCTCGGCCAAGCCAGAACACCAGCCGAGAGAAACCCTGTCCACCGTACCTCCATTATTCTCGCTTCTCAGGGTAAAGAAATACCACCAGCTAGCTTGGGCGAGCAGGGGAATCAAGCACAATGCAGTTCGCCGGAGCCATCCTGCTCCTCCTCCTGCTCGTCCCCTGCGCCGAGGGACAACCGCCCGAGGCGACGCCGGCGGGGGGCTTGGCGATCGAGCAGATCCTGTCCAAGAACGGGTGCGGCGCCTTCGCCGGCCTCGTCGCCGCCACGGCCGGCGTGGGCCAGGCGCTCCGCGAGCAGGGCGACGCGGGGCTCACCGTGTTCTGCCCGGACGACGGCGCGGTCGCGGCGTTCGCCCCGCGCTTCAGCAGCCTCACCGCCGCCGGCCAGGCGGCGCTCCTTCTCCACCACGGGCTGGCGGCGCGCTCCGCCGAGTTGGAGCGCTTGCTGACCCACGGCCACAGGCATATTGAGGTGCGGACGCTCGACGGCGGCCGCTGGGGGTACGGCGTGGTCACCATCTGGTACTACGGAGGCGCCATGGAGCTCTCCTCGTCGCCGCCGTCGCTCACGACGCCGGTCGAGGCCAGGGTCACCAGCACGGTCGTCTACAACGACCGGCTCACCGTCTACCTCATCGACGCCGTCCTGGTTCCGGGACCGCCGGCGCTGTTCGACTACTCGGACACCTTGGTGACCATTTGCGTCATGCTCGGGCTCTGGATGTTGTGAGTACTACTACTATTTCCTCGAGGTGTTTGCCTCTTTTTTTACTCAGCAGATCTTAGAGAATGGACGATGCTGGTGCTTGAATTGCTTCTAGCTTTCCAAATCTTAACACGTGAATAACTGTATCCATGTCTCGTCTGCAGAGTCTTGGGGTCGTGTGGTGCCATTTGTTCGTGAATGAGAAGATCGTGCCAGAGTTGCGCCATAGGTGATCTCCGTCCTTGATGCACACGCTGGTGCTCAGCGCAGTGGGCAAAGGGCACTGTTGGTGGAACTTTTCCTATGTATATTAGTGTTTAGTTACTTTTGGATCTAGACTCCATGTCATGTAAGAAAATGTTGTTGGCCATGAATTCTTCTGTACCTAACTTAGTACTCTGATCCATTATTTGTCCCTCAATTAGTACAATTTTGTACTATAGTCGTACTAAGTGAGCAACAAATAACATTGATCCAAGGGAGTAAGTGGCAAAAACATTATATTGCTAGCTCAAGGATAAAACAGGAAACCTGCCCACACCTGCAAGCTTAAACAACTGCCATACATTAGACTATTGATTGATCGAGGAGGATAACAGAGGTACACATGACAGATTAGGCAACCTTTGGTACGTCAACGTTTTTACAGATCACAGAATCGCCACTGCAGTGTTTGCACCAGGAAACAGGTGCGGATCAGCGAACTCGGGAACTCAGCACAGCAGTTGACAAACTAAAGCACACACTAACAAAGCACTGAAATGCCTTGTCACCCCACACAGAATTGACTGTATAAACACCGCAACCTGAACGAACCAGTCCAGCTACAAGACTTGCTCACTAACCCTGTCTGTTATTTCCACCGTCTTGCGCTCCCGAGAGCTCAGCTGTTCTCAATGGAGGGCTCAGCTGTTCTCAACGGAGGAATCGGCATCGCCCTTGTCCTCGAGCTTCTCCATCGCTGAAGCAAGATAACTGTCGCAGAAGCCAGGGGGCTCGTGGATGAAGCAAGAGATCACGTCTCGCAGTGTCACAACACCAACCACCTCAAAGTCACCATCCACCACGTATATCCGGTGGGTTATCCTCGATCCGATGCTGTCGATCACGCTGCCCATAGAGGCATCAGGTGCACAGGTGAGCGGCGGCTTCACCAGTCCGTTGCCCCCTGAATCAGGAAGAGTGGAACCTAGAGCATTCATGAACTCCAAGACGGTAAGATGCCTGTGTGGATCAAACATATCATTAGAGACATTTCACAAAAACACACAGGGAATAAATCATTTGGTTGGGTCGCTTCGTACCTGAAATCAGAAAATAAGTCAGGCCTAAGCAACAGGAAGCGAATGTCCCTTATGCTCACACTACCGACCAGTTTCCTTTTGGGACCTTCTACTACAGGTACGCCGCCAATTTTGTTATCCTTCATGCACTTGAAAGCTTCTAAGATTAGATCATCACTGTTAACCGTAATAACCTGAAGAAAATACAATATCGTAAATTTCTCATTAAACAGTTCTTATAACACAGTCAAAGCCTATTCAAAGGTCCTGCTTCAGGTGTTGCAGCCTGCAGATCTAAATTAATCGGGATAGCACAGAGGATTAGACCTTACACTACCAAGACAAGAGTTTAACTAGAGAGGCAGCAAAGTGAGACAAATAACCTCATCAAGAGACATGAATGGAAGCCCCAAGTCTGAAAGAGGGAGTGCCGAAATATAGTCGAACCAATCCCTTCCTTTACACTGCTGAAGTCCTTTAACAACACCAGTCTGAGTAATGAAGTTCTTAATAACTGGCTTATCAGGTTCAATCACAGGGACATTCCTCAACCTGTACTTGGAGAGCAACAGTAGTACAGCAAGCATTGAACTGTCAAGCGTAACAGGCACAAAAGGAGACCACGGGTAGGACTCAACAATTGACCGAACCTACAACAAAAGGAGAAAGGATACAAAGTTAACAGGGTCTACAAGAGAAGATATTCATACAATGCGAAATTAAAGGGTCGGAACAGATAACCAAATAAACCTTAGCAACAAATTTTAGTGCAGGTTCAGTCAAAAAAAACAAATTTTAGTGCAGCTGAAATACCACAAAGACAAGCAAGACTGTATGAATTATGTCAGGTTGGATGGTATAACCATCACGTACAAAACGAGAGAAGACAATTAACAGAAAAACAACCGTGAAAATGGCGGCAGCCCACCAATTCAAACAATCCCACGGTGGTTAAAAAACCACATTTAAATAATTCACATAAATTAGTTCATATACTTATATGAACTTATATGCACAAATATATCATTTAGCTCTCAACCACAAAGAATCCTAACCAGATTACTTTCAGGGCCATAGCACACAGATCTGTGGAATGTGAGGAGGCCCCCAATCACAAATTGACACTAGCAAAAAAAAGTGCTTTCTCAACCAGGCTTGAAATTAGAAACCGGACTAAGGTTCGGGTCTTTTTTGTCAGAATGCCTGTCCCATCTGGTTTTGAGTACTGGGTTCTAACTCAAGTGTAGCTGAGCTTTGTTTTAGCAAAATAAGAAAACATTAAGTCGATTACGTTGCCCCTGGTGCATGGATTCAATGCTTGATCAACATAACAAAACAAAACAAAAAAAGCTTCAACATAGAGCAATTGCCATACTGTAGTCGATTTGAAAGGTTCTTGCTGAAGCAGAACTTTGTAGAAATCTTCCCCTAAATGATCAGCAGCAGTTACTCCATCCTTTGCAACACCCTTTCAGCAGTTAACCCGCCAGCAACAGCGGCCCCTACTGCAGCAGCAGTCAATCCAGCGACAGCTGCCGGGCCAGTTGCACCTAATGCTGCCACACCCACTGCACCAACAGCCCCCATTCCAACTCCTGCAGCAGTTGCTGATCCAGCTGACAGAGCTACGGCTGCAAGATCAGCATTATCTAGTACCCAAAGGATGATGGCTGAGTACTCAATGATGCCAAGATACCTCCCTTGCCAATCAGCCGGAGCACCAGGTTCAGGGTTAAGCACTGGCGCTGCCCTTATGTTGTGCTCAGATAAAATTCTAACAGCATCAAGAACAGAAGTTTCTCCAGGAATTTCAGTCACTACAGTACAGACAGAACATCAGTCGTTACAAACACCGAAACATATATGTGACAAAAAAAATATAAGGCAGAAAGAATATACAGATTGAGTGGTTTCTTTTGCAGAAGTGCATACAGCATACCCCGGCCACTAGGAACATCAGGAAACGACGCGACTGGGATCTGAGCAAAGGCAGCGGTCAGAGACTCTTGCAAAGCTAGCGGGAGCTTCTTCTTGGACTGGATAGTGTCAAAGTAGGCATCACAGCTAGGGAATTTCGCGTTTTCCTCAGGTCGAGCCATTTCTACAGCAAATTGATGAACGATTTATCAAACAGGAAAAATCTGCCCACAAATCATCACCAAATAAGGAAGTGCATTACACACAGTGGGCGCAGAGCATCTAGAAGTAGTTCTCTGACAAATAATTATACTCGAACATAAGTATATTAGTAGCAATTCTTAGCTGCAATAACTAGGAGCACACGGTTTGGGCTTGTGAATCAAAAGAAACTCTTACAGTTGGGCGTTTCGTCGGGCGAAACCCCTTAATTTGCATTACAACAAACAGCTCATAAGGAAGGCATATGCATATACTAGTTGCAAGTAGCTTCAACTAATTAGCCGAGCAAAATCAGAGCCTCTCGGTCTCGGGGAGAAGCAAGGCAGCAGACGGAAATCCACTAAATTTGCAACCTACCGCATCAAAATCAAAACTCACACAGCAGCATGGATGGACGAACGAATTTAACGAAAAAGAGCAGGGAGTTTATTTATCACCTTGGCTGCGACTTGCGGGAGTGGTCGGCAGGAGAAGCAGGCAGCCTCCAGGTGCAGGGCTGCGGCGGGGGAGGAAGCGGTAGAGGCGGAATGGATCGGAGGCGCTGGTTTCGGAGGATCTATGGTCTGCTTTTCTTGGCTCCCAATCCAGGGGGCGGGCGGTGGAGGAGTCGAATACGGCGAGAGATGGTGCGGTGCTCGCTTGCCAAGGGCACACTGGCACGTGTACACGGCACGGGGCCACGTCGCCACACCCCACCCCCCCACCCCAGGGGAAAGTAGGTACTCCCGTTCTATGTGTACTCCCGGTGCTTCAAATTCAAAAAATACATTTAGAAATGTGAATGTTCATAAGAAATGGGACTACAACTCTCAAATCAGATCCAAACTCGAAATGCGTATTGAGAAACAAAAGGGTGAAATCCAGATGTGAATAGGGTCAACGTTGCTTTTGTCTTTTTTTTTCTTACACTATTCATCCTAGATTTTATATTCAGTTTTGCTAGAACTCATTTAGATGAGATATAATTTGGTCTCATTCACCTTTTATAGCCATTGGATGTGATGCTATAAGATGTGCGTATGCTGACGTGGATTGTATTTGTTCTTATTTTCAAAGTGAATGAGACCAAATTATATCTCATCTAGATGAGTTCTAGATACTTCCTTTTATATTTTTGTTTCTCAATATGTGTTTCGAGTCTGGACCTGGAATTTTTAGGGGTTGTAGTCACATTCCTTGTGAACATTCATATTTTTTCAGAATTTTTTGTTACATTTAAGGAAAAAAATTGAATTTGGAGCACGGGAGTACTCCAAGGATGAGAGTACCTGATACTTTCCCCACCCCGAGAACGTATCATGTGCATCCGTTGAACTGGTGCACCAGGTGCTCCAGAGGAATCTAAGCCATTAGATGTAGAAGTAAGGGGCAGGGTATCAACGAACCTGCAGGTACATTTTCAAAACAACCCCGACCCCGCAAAATCGGGGGAATCCACTTCGCAACATAGTTCATCTCTATCCTTTCGCCATCTCCTGTACCAAGCTGAGCTAGGGTTCCATAATTTGGGGAATCATCCATCTTCGTCTCCCTCCTCTCTCGCGCGTGTCCGGCGTCTCTCCACTCTAGCCGGAATCCTCATCTTCTACCACTGACTTTCCCATCACAATTCCTCGGTCAAGCTTCTTCTCCCCCCTCCCCCACGTCGAGCTATCTCTCTCGCCGCGAACTTGTTCGGGTCAGCGTCGACGGGCGAGGGGGAGATGCTGGAGTCCGAGCATCCGCGGCGCCCAGAGATCAGGAGGAGGAAGAGGAAGGGTGAAAGGACATGCGTTGCCCCCCATGTTTGGTTTTGGTAATTGATGAAAATCACTATAGACTAATGGTTGCCTTGAGTTATATTCGTAGGTTTTGTCCATAGGCTTTTCTTGAAGTCCATTTGTTGGTTTCAAGGAGTTTATGTGTTGGCCAGGGTGCTTTTCAAGGAATTATCCAAAGATTGGTCCTGTCAGAGTTGAGCTTATTGTAAGCATGTCTTGAAGAAGAAGAAGATTGTATGATCATTCATATTTACCTTCAAGACATCATCCAAATGAGAGTTGGAAAGATTCAAGGTTGATCAAGACTAAGAACAGAGAGTGATTCAAGTTGATCAACACACAAAACATAGAAGATGTACCGAGTGGGATCATGTGATTCCACGGTATGGTAAGTATTGTCCATTACACTTTGTGCACTAACCCATGGTCTACGTGAGAGTTCTATGTGGGGTTAGGTATGGTTCCAGGGGTTTGCACCAACCGAAAGATCTCATACAACCCATGGAGGATGACATCAAGTGGTGATCGTCATCAGGATTCCCGTGTGCAAGTTCAAGTGGAGCATCACTAAGATATCAAGTGCTTGAAGCTTGCCATCCATTGTGTTGACAATGGACTTGTGAAGATGTGCCAAAGAGTGGCTTACCCATAGTGGAGTATGGGGGAGCAATCAACTAGTCTTCATCGAGCCAACGCAATCAAGAAAGGTGGTCCAATTTTAGGGAGTCAAGATCGTCATCATCTAGCTCAAGTGGACTATGTGCAAGGCAAAGTTTTTCCCTTGATAGGTTTTCTATTTTACCGGTCTCATGGTGGTAGTTGGGAGATTGGGTTATAGGATCGATTGACGTACTATCAAGGGGGGCTCTCAAGTTACTATCTTGATCGTATCATTCGTAAAGAGATCAAATCATTGCAGCCTTGCATCATCTTTCTTGGTTCTTGTTTAGTGTTTCTCTTTGTGAGTTTTAGAGCTTATGGTCATCTTCATGACAAGCTCGAGTTCATCGAAAACAGAGTTCACATGCATCTTGTATGATGTTTTCGATGTTGAAGGTTATGCCGGTTCTTCTTCGTTGGAGGTTTCACTCTTCTATTTCTTAGGCATAGCTCCCCTGCCTCTTCTTACTATAACTAGTCCCTGTTGGATGCTACTCGTCGTCATCTATCCAACAAGTTTGAGTTTGCTCAATTCGGAGTTCATGTGCAGAAGTTGTGGCAATTTAGGCTTTATTTGCATCCTCTGTTTTCTCTGTTGTGTTCCTGAAGGTCTCAAGAGGTAGTACTGCTCTCTAGAGCAGTAGTACCGCGGCCCTGTGCCGCGCGTAGTACCACTGCTTTTGGGGATGCATTTTTTCGTGTCGGGTTTCGCGGTAGTAGAGCGGTAGTAGAGCAGTAGTACCTCTTATAAGCGATAAGCGGTACTACCTCTACCCATGAGCGGTACTACCTCTCCGGGAGGTACTACCTCTGTCCAGAGCGGTACTACCTCTCTGGCAGAACTACAACTCATGTTTTTCTCTCTTGTTGGGCTGTTTTGACCGTGCTAAGCGGTAGTACCGCTCCTTCGAGCAGTAGAACCGCTTTGTGCACGACCTGAGTGCATAACGGTTGGATTCGGGGGTGCCTATAGAAGGGGGTCTTCTTTCCCAATGAATCTTATCTCTTTAGCTCATGTTCTTCCCCCATTTTTGACCTTCTTCGAGCTCGCTATCTCTCAATCCCTCCATGGAATCTTGCTAGTTTTGGGGGGGGGGAGAGAGAGGAGATCTAGATCCACATTTCCACCAATCACTTTCTCCTCTATGTGAGGGGAACCCCTTGGATATAGATCTTGGAGTTCTTGGTGTTCTCCTTCTTGTTCTTCCTCTCATTTTCCTCCATAGCTTTCGTTGCTTTGGTGGGATTCAATAGTGAGGGACTTGGGCACTCTATGTGCCCTTGCCATTGCAACTGGTGCATCGGTTTGAGTTCTCCGCGGTGATACGTGGAAGTGAAGTTGAGAAGCTTATTACACTTGGGTGCTTGGTATCCTTGAGCTTGTTCCTCTTGGGTGCTTGGGCGCCCTAGACGGTTGGTGGTGCTTCGGAGCTCAATCATTGTGGTGTAAAGCTCCGGCAAGCGTCGGGGTCTCCAATTAGGTTGTGGAGATTTCCGCAAGCAATTTGACGGGTACGGTGACCGCCCCCAAGGGTTTCCAAAGTGTATGGGTTCGGTGACTGCCCCAAGGGTTGCCATTTGTACGGGTTCGATGAATGCCCTCAAGGATCCCTTAGTGGAATCACGACATCTTGCATTGTGCGAGGGCATGAGGAGATTACGGTGGCCCTAGTGGCTTCTTGGGGAGCATTGTGCCTCCACACCGCTCCAAACGGAGATTAGCATCCGCAAGGGTGTGAACTTCGGGATACATCATCGTCTCCACGTGCCTCGGTTATCTCTTACCCGAGCTCTTTACTTATGCAATTTACTTTGTGATAGCCATATTGTTTCATGTCATATATCTTGCTATCACTTAGTTGTCTATCTTGCTTAGCATAAGTTGTTGGTGCACATAGGTGAGCCTAGCCATTTTAGGTTTTGTGCTTGACAAATTAAACGCTAGTTTTATTCCGCATTTGTTCAATCCTAAACCGTAATTATTTTAAAGCGCCTATTCACCCCCCCTAAGCGGCGTCCACGATCTTTCAAAAGGGGACCAGCGCGCAGCGGGGCTGGGCATTTACTCAGGTTTGCCCCTTTCTAGTATCTCTCAGCTAACATTTCTTTTATCTAATGGCGATCACTTATACCTTGCCATGATAAAGATACATAATCGTGAATTAGCTATAATGGGACAATACTAATAAAATAAAGAATCAACATATCTCCTCGGGTCTGTTGATGAAACTAAATGTGAGGAAGTGTTTTCTTCAAATTTGTAGCCCGTAAATTGGTAAACACCGAATTGATGTTTCAGATGTAGATATAATGGTGAAATTTTAGTAGTATCCATCAGTGCTAAAAAGATGAGGGGATGTGCCCTATGTGTATACTTCAATTGTACATGGAAATGGCATTTACTATGTCCAGGTGAACTTTCTATGTAGTTAGTAGTTGTCCATGTTCCTCATTTTGTCTCACTGCAACTACAATCTACATTGTCGCTATGCTAAGTAAAAATCTTGGCGTTTTGAAGGTAAATTTGGATGAAATAGTCATCGATGGAGTCCATGGGAAGTTATGATCTAAGCATTGGGTCATCTATGCCAATGGGAGTTGAAGATAATGACAATAGCTTTGCCATGGTAATTTATTTATTGTATTGGTCACAGGCTTATGTCACACAGTTATTGTCACGTGATGGTTTTCCTCGAAATTATAGGGCATGATCCAGCTAGCCTAAAATGATGGAAATAGCTACACACGCCAATGCAAACTAGAAGTCTTCCATTTTGTGTAAGTAGATTTTGTCTCACATCCAATGCATGAGCTGTAGTTTATTAATTGAACATATTTTTATTTTGGATATCCAGGGGTCAAATATGAGCTCGAGTGTGATGCTAACTTACAACCTGTATTTGGTATGCACTTTGACACCTGGGAGGAAGGTATGGCATTCTATAAAATGTATGCTCATGAAGTCAGGTTCTCAGTTCGCACATGGACAACAAACAAAGATGAACATGGCGTATAGTGGAAGAGGTTGTGCTAGGGAGGGTTGGAGGAAGGTGGCTCGGGAAGAGGAAAGGATAAAGCCTAAGCGTAAATTCAAGTTAACAAGTTGTGGTTGTGAGGCTATGATTGGATTGAAGAGGCAGGATGACGGCAAATATAGGGTCGCACGGTTTGTTCCATCACACACTCACCAACTTATTTCTCCAAGTAAGAGACATCTTATCAAGACAAATAGAGAAGTAAGTCCCCGTTCGGATGTTCTCCACGATCCAGCTTCCTAAAATGACAATGAGAAGCCAACCGAACGATGCATCTCTGAGAAGCTCGCTTCGCGACGACGAGGATCGGGCCAGTGCAATATCCGCGGAGACAAGGAGCAGCTGAAGCCTAGCTTCACGGAAATGAGAAGTTGAAGTTCGTCCGAATTACAAGAGAATGCCACCTCGAAGTGCCTCACAGCCGAAACGTTTTCTCTCGCTCAACATACCACACACCCGGAAATTACATGGGAGTGCCACCCCGAAGTACCAGACACCCAAAATGTTTTCTCTATTTACATGAAGCTGCCACCCCGGAGTATCTTCTAGAGCTGCTGTCCAGCCGAACACATTGCTGCTCCAGCAAGAATTTGGAAGTCAGCGAGAAGTTAAGAAGCCAGCTATTTCGGGAAGCTAGAGAGCTTCCGAACAGGCCCTAAGTAGTGAGTTGAGGAGAAAACTACTTGCATGTCATAAGGCAATGGTTGGCACATCCGCAATATATCGCTTGCTTAGTGTAGAGAAGGGGGGTCAGCAAAAATGTGGGTTGCACAGTGACCTCCAAAACTCTCACCACGATTTTAAAATAGCAATTAAGGGAGTAGATGGACAAATCATAGTAGATATAATGAGAAGTAAGCAGGCTTCCAATTGATGTCTACTACGCAACTTTATTCTTGTAGACTGTGTTGGGCCTCCAAGCATAGAGTTTTGTAGGACAGCAGCAAATTTCCCTCAAGTGGATGACTTGAGGTTTATCAATTCGTGGGAGGTGTAGGATGAAGATGGTCTCTCTCGAACAACCCTGCAATCAAGTACAAGCAATCCCTTGTGTCCCAAACACACCCAATACGATGACAAATTGTATAGGTGCACTAGTTCGACGAAGAGATGGTGATACAAGTATGCACTACAAAAAAATACACTTCCGTGATGATACATGTTTGTCATAGTAGGTCACGTTTTCTGTCATGCATGTACATCCATGACGATTTTATGACAAAATCAAGATAGTCATACTTGTGCTGTCGTAGAAGTGTTCCATGACATTACCAAAAATATCATCATGAAAGTGTCCACTTCCATGATGATAAATCGCGCGTCATAGAAGTGCTTTCGTCAAGGGTGACCGACACGTGGCATCCACCGTAACGGAACGCCGTTAAGCTATCGGGTCCGGTTTTGGATCCGATAACCCGTTAACAACCCCGACCAATGGGGATTTTCCACGTGTAAAATCATCATTGGCCGGAGGAAACACGTGTCAGCTCACCGTTGGGACAGATGTCATCCACTCATTGGACCCAAGGCGCCTATGATACGTCGACACATGGCACGGCCCAACAGAGGCCCATTCCTGTGAAAAGGCCAGCCCATTTGACTTGGTCAAAAGGTGGCGGGCCGGCCCACGGAAAGCCTGTTAACGGTCTGCCCGCATATAGCCCATTTACAACCCGCTAACCCAGGTCCCATTACGCCCTATCTGAATTAGGCCCAATAGCGTCATCTGGGCCGTCCAATATGATTACAACCCGTTTTAACTTCTGGCCCATATGTGGCCCATGACTTCTTTCGGCCCATATGAGGCCCTTTGTAACTCTTGGCCCAATAATGGCCCGTGGTGAAACTGGCCCGTAATGAATAGTGTATCACTTTATACCCATTAACGGCCCATTATTCCACTGGGCCATTTCCAACCCAAGTTATCTTTCGGCCTTCTTAGGGCCCATTAATTTTTGGGCTCATTTGCAGCATTCGGTTACTTATGGCCCGTTACTGTCATTTTCTGCTTGTGGGCCAAATTCAGCCCGTCGTTACAGTCGGCCCGTTTATGGACCGTTAATACGTTGGGTCGTTTTCATGTCAAAAAAACCCGTTGGGTTGTTTTCATACAGTTATCAAATACGGCTTATTAACAGCCCGTTATGGTCCATGAATAGTACGACCCATGATTGGCGAAATGATGATACGCCCCGTAGAAGGCCCATGGATCCTACGGCCCGTAGAAGGCCCATGGACCCCACGGCCCGTAGAAGGCCCATGGATCCTACGGCCCATACAGAAGGCCAATGGATCCTACGCCCGTAGAAGGCCCATGGATCATACGGCCCGCAGGAGGCCCATGGTTACTACAGTCCGTGTGCTGGCATGATTATTTTGGCCTAGTTGCCACAAATAGGCTATTGTGGCCACTAGAAAAATACAGAAAAAGAACTGCAGTGACTACAAGCAAACAACTAAACAAGACAATAAGGAAATAAATAAGCAAGCAATTAACGCTAGCTTATTACCTCTATTACACATATTACATCCACTGGGCATCAAAGTTCGCTGCCAGTGCAAATATAGGGAACAAAGCAGCATATTACATACACTGGCCGTCAAAACTAGCCACCAGTGCAAATAAACGCGGCAGCAAAACAAGAGCATAATAGAAACAACCTTAGAAGAGCTCAAGAAACGTTATCCTGGGTATCCACCATGCTGGCAATAAGCTTAGCAAGCTTATTAGCTTTGTCCTGTTTGGCGGTAAAATCCTCCAACGCTTGTTGTTGCATCAGAAAGTATGCATCTGAATGCTCCAGGGACTTCCACAGTCCTTCCGCTTCTTGTCGCAGCCAGCTGATTGATGTCTTTCAGCTTGTAGTTGAGACTCAAGAAACCGAATTGATTCAGACAGTGAGTTTGAATAGCTTGTGCAAGCGGTAGTGGCGAGTAACTCAAACACTAAACCAAGACAGGACTTTAGGGCTGTCTCACTGTCTTCAAGATAGTCTTCCTTAGCTGTTTTATCAGCTTTTTTGGAGACCAACAAGGATGTGTCACTATCCTGAACCTTATCTGCATTACTTCCTTTACCATTGCTTAATAAGGCACTCTTCCCCAATATTCTGTCAGCATTCTAAAAGAAGAAACAAGCAGACACATAACATGTTTAGCATGTACTAGTATATGAAACTCATTTCGGTGAACCTGTTCATTAGTAAGGTGGACAGGATTAAACTACCAATTCTTCTATTGCCAAGTACTAGTACATAATAAAAGCATCAAACAAACATATATCTATGTCATATGGTCACTGCATTGTCTTGCCAAATCAAAATAGAGACACGGTTCAAATCATATCAGTTCAAGAAAAAGCAGCAATGAAAGAATACAAAGCGTGGGAAACTACATGACACAACAAAATTTCATATGGGTACCACGGGTCTACATGTACAACAACACTATTGGCTCTATTGTGATGTTAGTAATATGCATGCTATGAGAAGTCAACTGTATACACAATTGAAATTGAAATCAACAGAGCTATTGATAAGAGCAAACCTGTTAAAGAAACATGCGTGAACATACCTGCTGTGCCATTGGAGTTTCGATTGGATCCTTCAATTTAAAAATAAGTTTGTATGAGTAAATACAGTGATGCAAGAGCAAAGCAGTATGCACGATAGCAATCATAGTTAAAAAAGGCGCGCCTAGGCTCTAGGCGTTGGCAAAATGCATTGCGCATAACTATGCTTAATCTGTGCATAACTGTGCATAAGCATGCGCTTTGGTCAGTAAAGCGCAAGGCGGTGGCAAAACACACAATTAACGCCTAACGCTTTTTTGAACTATAATAGCAATGGAATCTTAAATTAGAACAGTTGTTCTTCAGGTTTAGGCACTTGTTCTACATGAAGAGAGTACAGCAAGACGCAAGAATATAGTACTTAAAAATAGAAAATGAGCTCATAGACCTTACCACATTCTTGGTGCGGGACTAGTACAGAACAAGGCATTCCCAGTCATCGTCCAGTAAATGTGTCTCAGGAGAACGTGAGGGAATTTGATGAGTTTCTTTGCCGGTGAAGTACGTTTTCTTCAGGTAATTCTGATACTGCCACCAAGCATTCTTGAAGATAGCAGATGTATTAGCACAGGTTACCTCATCCTGAGTTTCCAAATCGGTCCTTCTCTATAGAGAAAAATGGGAAATTTTGATGTATTATAACCATTATGGAGGTAGGATGTATGGGACAAAGCAAAGTAATTGCCATGAATAACATTACTTACAAATAACTCCTGTACAAACACCTACAACTGGCTTTTTCCTTCATCTTCAGTATAATATTTTCAAGATGGGAAGATACGCACATACGATTTAACAACATCAAATGCGATAGCTGCTAAACTACGACTAGCTGGTTGTGCTTCCTCCACAGGAATAGGCGTACTAACGGGTGGAGTTGAGGTTCGCCGTGGTAGTACTGACCCTTTGGGCACTGGAGTTGCCTTACTAACTGCTCTTGTTTGGGAGCTCTATGGTGGAGATGGTGCCGTGTCAACAGGAACTGGGTTACTATCTGCTGGGGTTGGGGTTAGATTGGGTGAAGCTGGTTCTCTGTCCATCACAGTAGGGGTACAATCTGCGAGAGTTTGGGTTATGTGTGGTAGGGCTGGTTCTTGTGCATGTACAACCGGGGTGCTATCTCCACCAAGAGGTAGCACTGTTTTATTTGAAGACCGTGTTTTTAGTCCACTGGATACTGGCATCACCCGCTCCAATTCAAATGGCTGATAAACAGGAAACATAGTTGAATGTACAGACATTGTACGAGAGGCAGATGCAATAGATAGTGTGGAAAAAGGCATGAAATAGTTGACATGTATATTGTTTAACTAAAACGGATAGCATGACATAATTTCACATATTTGATGTCTATCTAAACTGGATAGCATAGCATAACATAATTCAAAGATATGATGAATAACTAAACAGGATCGCATGACATAATTCACCTACATGGTATTTAAGTAATCAGGATCGCATATTTAATTCACATATGTGATTTATATGCTAAATAGAGGGCATTCGATATGATGTCTCAACTAAGAACATGGTGTTGACTATTGTGTATATGATGTCTAAACTATGCAATGCAAGACACCATATGCATGATATGAGCAGTATAACCGTGCCAAGTTTGGGCATACACCTTGGTGGGGGAATAGGACTGGTCATTTGTCTCTGAATCCATCTCTGAGGAGCTATCGGGACCCAACAAGAGATCTGCTTCGACAGGTAGCACTGTCTGCTCTGAAGGCCTTGTTTTCACTCCAGATTTTTCCATCTCCCACCAAAATGGCTGATTCACAGGAAGAGTAGTTTAATGTACAAACATTGTCGACAAATGGAAATGTAATGAAGAAAGGGATGGGCAAGATATCATTCAAATATATGATGCCTGGTTAAACAGGATGGCATTGCACATTTCACATATATTATGGCTGGCTAAAAGACATGAGACTGCATAATTCCCATATATGATATAGAAACTAAATAGGTGGCATTACAGAACATGTCTAAACTAAGCAGGTGACATATACAATGTCAAAAGTAGGCACTGCAAGGCAACATATGCATGATATGACTAACATCATCATGCCAAGGTAGAGCAAACACCTTGGGGGGTAAATAGGAGTGGTCAGTGGCGTCTGAATCCGCCCCAGAACAAATATATTCCTCTGGATTACAATCTGGAGAGGGGTGGGGAGGGTTTGCCATTGAACCCACCATGGAGCGATGTCTGCATGACATTGTATTACCGCGCAAAACTCTTCTCTTTTTCTCTACATCTTCAGCATGACTGTGTACAATATCTGACATGCATACGAAAAAAATATGGTGAGATTATGTAAGGAGAGCATGCAGAAATTTAGAGTGATGGTAACAACCAGTGGATGGATCCAAAAATAATGATAGCAGGCTGATGCTTGCTTTAATTTAATAAAAAGACAGATGATGATTGCTTTACTATTTGTTTCCCGCCCAAGATGAACAACATAGGCATACCCTAGGTGAAGCAGATATTAGACATACATACTATTCATTGCTGCCTCGATATGTGCCCCACAACTAATTTAGAACTCAAGTTTGAACATTAATTTGGACCTGACTTGGAGTCCAAGAGGTGAACATGATGATAAAGTAGCAGGTAATTTTAAGCAATGCATAACATAAGCAGAAACAAAAGAGTGCGACCTCTCTTGTGGGCCCATGTACTCCTGAGGTTCATCTGCTGAGTCGATGATGGTGATGCCGTTGTGGTGGGTGCCGGCGGCAGGGAAGGAGATCTGAGGCGGCGAAAGACGGTCATGAGTCGTGATGTCTGGTTTGGTGGATGCTGCTGTCGATGGAGCAGCTCAGGTGAGGTGGACGACGTCGCGGCAAGAGCAGGACAAACCACACACAGTTCCCTTCGACACCTACCTGTAACTGAAGTAATTCTGTAAGGGCTCATTTGGCTTGCATGATTCTAAAAACGCAGGAATAGGAAAAACACCGGAATAAGATAGGAATGCACATGGTAAACAGAGCATTTGTAAACACATGATTTCTGTCAACTTGGGTGTTTGGTTTACAGGAATTGGAAGAGCAGAGGAATGCAAAGAAACATGGCCAAAATAAAGTGAAACCATATGAAAGCGTGTACAGTTAGAATGTTATTCTGCCACTAATGCACTTGGTCTTGTTTTCATGCATAGGATTTTGAAAAGTATGTCCAGTGTATGTTTTGCTTCATTCCTTTCAACAAAATGCATGAATAATTGAATAGTAGAGTGCCATTAGAAAATTCCCTATTGCTATGTTTTTCCGTTGAACCAAAATAGCCCTAATGGATTGACATGAATGTATAGTAATAAGTGATGCAACAAGTGTACAACCTCTTGGCCGTAGCCGTGTCGACCTCAGCATCATTGGGTTGGTCGCTGAAGCAGTTGAGGCAGAGGTGGTTGTCGGAGGTGTGGAGGAAGATCTGAGGAATCTGTAGACGGCGTCCATGGCACTGCTCTGTTGTGATGGATTGTTCTGTCGTTGGAGCAGCTCTGGTGAGCCGTAAGACATCAAGGCTGAAGCATCACAAGACATACATCGTCAATCTCAAGTGGGATTCTAATAGCATCTCCAATAGATGATGTAAAATAGATGTAAATTTTACATCACCAAAAACCACCTGACTACAACAGATGAAGTAAAAACTGTTGACTGAACTTAACTGTCGAAACTGAAATTTACTGTGGAATCTGAATGCTACTGTCGAAACTGAACGCAATGGTAGCAGAGAGGCACTTGACATGTAGTTTAGGGAGGGCCTGTAGTTCATCTTCAACCTGCACCCCCCTGAGCCGCCAACCACCACCGGCCGAACCGCCGGCCCCAGCGCCGCCTCGCCGCCCCGAAACAACTCCCCATCGCCGGTACGCCGCCACCCCGGCCAGCCCTCTAGGCCCCCGCCCCCACCCTGAACCCTAAGATAGATAGTGGGGTACCTCTCCGACGAGCCCCCGTCCCCGCTGCGGGTGGTTCTTCCTTAACTCCGGCGAGCCACCCAACCCCTGAAAATCGACTGACCCAAAAGTCGATTTAGTCGACTAAAGTGTAGCTAAATCGGAGCAGAGCAGCATCACGAGCGAGGGGGAGAGCAGCAGCAGCAGCAGCTGGGCGAGCGAGCGATTGAGCGAGAGCTGAAGCAGCAGCAGCAGCGCGAGCGAGCGAGCGAGAGCCGGAGCAGCAGCAGCAGATCCGGCTGGTATGGACGCCACCGCCGAAGGGGCCTCACACTGGGGGAGAGCCACCATGGAAATGTCGCCCGCGGCGCCGGCTTCAAGGTAGTCGCTCCATGGGGGTGCGGGGTGGAGCACCATCGGTGCCGGAAGGTCGAGTTAAGGAGAAGGTGCGATGCGATGAGTGTACAACCTCTTTGGTGGCGCCGAGTAGGCCTTGGCTTCGTCCAAGGAGTCGGTGAGGATGTTGCGGTTCCGGTGGAGCAGGTTAAGGCGGCGCTGTGGGGATGGAGCAGCCGCGATAGACGAGGCGATCATCGGAGCAGCTCCTTGGAGGTGGAGGACGGGGCGGCTGAACCAGTGGGACGACAAGATGGACGACGGATCCTCATCTGGGGAGGTGGACGAGGGACGTCGAGCTGTTGTGGTGGACGATGTTGTCGGGGAAGAGGCTCCAGCTTGGCAACGGTGAGGTGGCGGACGGAGGAGGGTGGGGTTTCGCGGCTGGAGCGGAGAGGTTATGGCGGCCTGGGATTTCGAATTGCGAAAAGGGGGTGAACCATGACTTAGGGACGCGCTTGTCCAAAATATAGGGTGTGTTACAAAAGTACCCCCATCGATTTGAACTAGTGGCCCTTTTGGCTCAGGGTTAGAAGGGGGATTTCACGTGTCGGGATTTGGTAGCTGGAGGGAGTTTTCGCGCGAGTTGTAATTTCGGGATAGCAAGGCGCGGGTTGTGAAGGCGCCAGTTTTGGGAGCAGGATATCTGAATTTTCGGGATATAACAAGGCACAGGTTGAATTTTAGGGACAAGCCTAACATGTAGTAATATTGTACTTGTACGTACCAAATCAATTCGCACTTCCCTCAACCAAAAAGAAAACAAAAAAAATAAAACTATTCACACCACACGAAGAGAGAGTCTTGCCCCGTTTTGCTATACAAATGCTATTCAAAGCTACTCACTCCTTCCATCTATATAGGGCCTAATGCGTTTTTGAATGCTAACTTTAACCAAATATTAGAGCAATAATATATGGCATGCAACTTACACAAAGCACACCGTTAAATTCGTCTGTGAAAGTTTCTTTCAATGATATAATTTTCACATTGTGCATGTCATGTACTATTAATCTTGTCAATAGTCAAAGGCGGTCTTAAAAAACTCATTATGCCCTATATAGATGGAAGGAGGGAGTATGAATCCATGTTATGTCCAATTAATTTTTTCGCTTGCTGTATAATGCATGTAACCTACTCATACCAACATTTTAGTGCATTCCAAATGTCTATACTACCGCTGCAATTCGAACTAAATTTGAATTCGTTTCTCTATTTCAATAAGAATCTACAATCATGATTGTTGCCAACTTCAACCATCATTCGTGTATTACCTTAATAACACACCACATGATTACTATAGAGATAGATATGAACTATGTGTACTACATGAACTCAAATTCTATTTTTGAATACAGTTGATGTTGATTCCAAATAATAGTAAATTTGATGTACTAACTATATATTTATAATCTAAACCATGTTCCATACGTACACTGTGTTTATCACACAAAGTATAGTGCCCCGCCCCTACTATCGGCATCCTGGGAACGGGGGTCCCCAGACTTGCCTGACTGCAGCCTACAGCGTGGCTCAACCAGCAGCCCAGTACGGCCTGTCTTCATCAACCCAAGCTCAAGACCTTCGTGAGGGGCCAAGCCTCGCGGGGCGGACGGCACAAGGCCTCCTCAGGGGCGGCCTCACCAGGCAGGCTCTCGAGGAGGCGGAGAGATCAAGGCAAGGAGTACCTCGCGAGGTGCTCATGACACAAGCCATGACAATCAAGACCAGGCGGACGCCAGCCTGTGCGGTGTCCTCGTTTCCTCTTAGGTGCAAAGGGGGCAAGTGCAGGCGCGGAGTACCGAGGCATCAAGCAAAGGTTTCCATATCAGTGCCACGAGACCAAGACCAGCAGGACGGCAGGATGGAGGTCACCGTGGAGCCCAAGACGGCGTCATCGTAGTGCCTTTGGAAGTCGAAGACCACCTTTAGTCAGGATAGCTTGTACTAGCTGTCCCCTTTCAAAATGGCCATTGTTGGCTCCCTTCCCGCTCAATATTTGGGAAGAGGACCAGGGCCTCTATAAATAGGGCTAGCCACCACAGTAGGAAATGCATCTCATCTGGAGGCGGATTGAATCCTGGACAAGTAGAACTCCACACCACCACAAGAACACCCCTCGCGAGGCCGTTCTTCCCCTATACTACTCATCATCAGCCCAAGAGGCAATCCACCACACCACACACAGGAGTAGGGTATTACACCACAACGGTGGCCCGAAACTGTATAAATCTTGTGTCCCTTGTGTTGTTCATCGTGCTAGCTTAGATTCGCAGTGAGGTTTTGGGGCGTGTATCGGTAGGGAGAAGATCTTCGTGCGCACCCTAGAGTTTGAGCCTTAAGGGTTTTGCCGGAACCCAATATCCGACATTTGGCGCGCCAGGCAGGGGTGCACCGGAATCTTCTCTCCGCTAATCTGCGTCCCACCGCGCCGCCCGCGTCACCCAGACAACTACTGTTGGTGGGCCTCCTCGTCATTCTCCGACGCCCGCCGCCAACGCCACCACCGGCCCAGCAGGGAACGAGCAGCAAGCATCTTCGCTGCACCCCTCGATGCGGCGGGAAGGCCACACCGCCACCCCGTCGCTAACCCCAGCTGGTTCATCGTCTCACGCTCGTCGCGCTCCCACGGACGCGCAAGCCGTGTTTCTCCTGGCACATGAGCTCCTTCACTACCGCCCCATCGACGATCTCTACGAGGAGTGGCTCGCTCGCATCATCGAGCTCGTTAGCGCCGCAGGGGGCTCTCCTGCGTCGTCCCTCTCGCCGCCTCGCTCTCCGTCCTGCATGGGCGACGCGGCTCATGGGGTGCCTCCGCCACCTCCTCCCCAAGAAGGCGCCCTGACTCCAAGGCGCGTGATAACCCAAAAGTGTAGGGGATCGCAACAGCTTTCGAGGGTAAAGTATTCAACCCAAATTTGTTGATTCGACACAAGGGGAGCCAAAGAATATTCTTGAGTATTAGCAGTTGAGTTGTCAATTCAACCACACATGAATAACTTAGTATCTGCAGCAAAGTATTTAGTAGCAAAGTAGTATGATAATAAAGGTAACGGTAGCAAAAGTAATATTTTTGGGTTTTGTAGTGATTGTAACAATAGCAACGGAAAAGTAAATAAGCGAAACACAAGATGTGAAAAGCTCGTAGGCATTGAATCAGTGATGGATAATTATGTCGGATGCGATTCCTCATGTAGTAGCTATAACATAGGGTGACACAGAACTAGCTCCAGTTCATCAATGTAATGTAGGCATGTATTTCAAATATAGTCATACATGCTTATGGAAAAGAACTTGCATGGCATCTTTTGTCCTACCCTCCCGTGGCAGCAGGGTCCTAGCGGAAACTAAGGGATATTAAGGCCTCCTTTTAATAGAGAACCAGAAAAAAGCATTAGCACATAGTGAATACATGAACTCCTCAAACTACGGTCATCACCGAGAAGTATCCCGATTATTGTCACTTCGGGGTTGTCGGATCATAACATATAATAGGTGACTATAGACTTGCAAGATAGGATCAAGAACACACATAGATTTCTGAAAACATAATAGGTTCAGATCTGAAATCATGGCACTCGGGCCCTAGTGACAAGCATTAAGCATAGCAAAGTCATAGCAACGTCAATCTCAGAACATAGTGGATATTAGAGATCAAACCCTAACAAAACTAATTTGATTACATGGTATATCTCATCCAACCCATCACCGTCCAGCAAGCCTAGTTACGATGGAATTACTCGCGCACGGCGGTGAGCATCGTGAAATTGGTGATGGAGGATGGTTGATGATGACGACGGTGATGAATCCCCCTCTCCAAAGCCCCGAACGGACTCCATATCAGTCCTCCTGAGAGAGATTAGGGCTTGGCGGCGGTTCCGTATCGTAAAACACGATGAAACTTTCTCTTTGATTTTTTTCTCCACGAGACGGAATATATGGAGTTGGAGTTGAGGTCGGCGGAGCTCCAGGGGGCCCACGAGACAGGGGGCGCACCCAGGGGGGTGGGCACGCCCCCACCCTCATGGATAGGGTGTGGGCCCCCTGGTCTTGATTCTTTTGCCAATATTTTTTATATTTTCCAAAAAGTGCCTCCGTGGATTTTCAGGACATTCCGAGAACTTTTGTTTTCTACACATAAAACAACATCATGGCAGTTCTGCTAAAAACAACGTCAGTCCGGGTTAGTTTCATTCAAATCGTGCAAGTTAGAGTCCAAAACAAGGGCAAAAGTGTTTGGAAAAGTAGATACGTTATCAACTCCCCCAAGCTTAAACCTTTGCTTGTCCTCAAGAAATTCAGTTGATAAACTGAAAGTGATAAACAAAAACTTTTACAAACTCGGTTTGCTCTTGTTGTAGTAAACATGCAAAGCCAGCATTCAGGTTTCAGCAAATATTATGAACTAACCATACTTACAATAACACCTAGGTCTCATAGTTACTCATATCAATGGCATAATCAGCTAGCGAGCCCTCGGATGACAACACTTTCTCAAAACAATCATAACATGATATAACAAAATGGTATCTCGCTAGCCCTTTCTGAGACCGCAAAACATAAATGCAGAGCACCTTTAAAGATCAAGGACTGACTAAACATTGTAATTCATGGTAAAAGAGATCCAGTCGAGTCATACCCAATGTAAACCAATAATAATGAATGCAAATGACAGTGTGCTCTCCAGCGGGTGCTTTTTAATAAGAGGGTGATGACTCAGCATAAAAGTAAATAGATAGGCCCTTCGCAGAGGGAAGCAGGGATTTGTAGAGGTGCCAGAGCTCGATTTTAAAATAGAGATTGAATAACATTTTGAGCGGCATACTTTCTCTATCAACGCAATAACTATGGGATGGCTGTATCTTCCATACTACATGCATTATAGGCAGTTCCCAAATAGAATGGTAAAGGTTTATACTCCCCCAACCACCAACAAGCATCAATCCATGGCTTGCTCGAAACAACGAGTGCCTCCAACTAACAATAGCCCTCGGGGAGTTTTGTTTAATTAATTTGATTTGCTTTGATATTTTTGGATCATGGGACTGGGCATCCCGGTTACCGGCCCTTTCTCGTGAATGAGGAGCGGAGTCCACTCCTCTTGAGATAACCCACCTAGCATGGAAGATATAGGCAGCCCTAGTTGAAACATGAGCTGCTCGAGCATAGAAAACAGAATTTCATTTGAAGGTTTGGAGTTTGGCACATACAAATTTACTTGGAACGGTAGGTAGATACCGCATATAGGAAGGTATGGTGGACTCATATGGAACAACTTTGGGGTTTAAGGAGTTTGGATGCACAAGCAGTATTCACGCTTAGTACAGGTGAAGGCTAGCAAAAGACTGGGAAGCGACCAACTGAGAGAGCGACAACAGTCATAAACATGCATTAAAATTAATTCACAATGAGTACAAGCATGAGTAGAATATAATTCACCATGAACATAAATATCATGAAGGCTATGTTGATTTGTTTCAACTACATGTGTGAACATGTGCCAAGTTGAGTCATTCAATTCATTCAAAGGAGGATACCATCCCATCATACCACATCATAATCATTCTAATAGCATGTTGGCGCGCAAGGTAAACCATTATAACTCATAGCTAATCAAGCATGGCACAAGCAACTATAATCTCTAAATGTCATTGCAAATATGTTTACTTCATAATAAGCTAAATCAGGAACGATGAACTCATCATATTTACAAAAACAAGAGAGGTCGAGTTCATACCAGCTTTTCTTATCCCAGTAAGTCCATCATATATCGCCATTATTGCCTTTCACTTGCACGACCGAACGATGTGTATAATAATAATAGTGCACGTGCATTGGACTAAGCTAGAATCTGCAAGCATTCAACTCAAGAGAGAAGACAGTAATATGGGCTCTAAGTTAAATAAACAATCATGCATAAGAGAGCCACTAAACATTTTCAATATGGTCTTCTACTCTTGACCCCCAAAGGAAAGAAAAGAAAATAAAAGTATCTACACGGGAAAGCTCCCAACAAGTAAGAAGAAGAACGAGAAATCTTTTTGGGTTTTCATTTTAATTTCTACAACAAGCATGGAAATTAAACTAACTAACTTTTTTGGTTTTTCTTAAGGTTTATCAAACACACAAGAAGAAAACAAGAAAAAGAGAATTTAAACTAGCATGGATAATACAATGAAAGAGTATGAGCACCGACGACTAGAATAGTGTGTGAACATGAATGTAAAGTTAGTGAGAAATACGTACTCCCCCAAGCTTAGGCTTTTGGCCTAAGTTGGTCTAGTGCCAAGGACCGCTGCTACTCTCCCCAGTGTACTGGGACGTGTAATCAGGATACCACTGGCTGGCCATCTCCGGGTCCCACTGGTAAGATGATGCACGATAAGGGTCCAGTGAAGGTTCTGGCTCAGGCTCAGGATCTGGAGTGGATGCTTGGCCTCGATGAGTGTACACCGCTTCTGGTGTGACAAGAAAATTATCTGCAATCAAATCAAACAACAGAGGCGCATGCAAAATAATAGTCTCATTGTGTTTCTTATTAAATCTCAGGTTATACAAGAGCATCTTATCTTTGTTGTCAACAATGAACTCATGTGATACCATGCTTTTGTAATCTAGAATGTAAGGAGGCAATTTTGTCTCCTCTTTCTCATGGTGCCTAATGGGCATCTCAAAATGTCTAGCAAGATATGAAGCATAGATACCTCCAAAGATGGGGCCTTTTGTACGATTCAGGCTTAGCCGTTTAGCAATGACGACACTCATACTAAAACTATTATCTCCAAACAAGGCATGGTGAAGAATGATAATATTAGGAAGATTGAAGTTTCCACTATTTCCACGACCAATCAAGCATCTACTAGCAAATATGGCAAAGTAACATAAAACGGGAAAGTGTATGCTAGACATTCTCGCATCGAAGCCCTTGTTTGGGTCCCCTACAGTGATAGTGTTAACAAAACCATCCACATCTTTACGATGCGGTTCATCTAATTTCCCCTCAAAGGGTATCCTACATACCGCGCAAAAATTACGTAAAGACATTTCCCTGAATTCATCATATAAATGAAATGATACTGAAGGCGGTGACTTCTTAGGATAATAATAAATGTTTTGCACGAAAGTATTGGTGAGTAAGAGATACTGATCGATCTGGTTGTGGAGGAAATCGTTGAGGCCTGCATTCTCGATCAAAGAATAAAAATCTTCATAAATTCCAGCTTCTCTCAAGAAATTATCGCAGGGCCATTCACATGGCCGTACTTCCGCTATGCGAGGAAGATTATACTTGGCCTTTTCCTTCTCTTTAGCTTGTTTTTCCTGGGAGCCTTGGATAGAAGAGCCCCTCAAAAGTCTCCTTAACATTTTCTGAAAATTTCTGAAATTTTAGTAACTTCAAAATATAAGTGAATAAAACTAAACAAGATTGATAGCAACTACTCCTACAAGTGCCTAGAGCCTATATCATGCATTAGAATTACTTGGGACCTCACAAATTTAACATGCAAGCTCAAGAACATGGTCACCTATGCAGCAAAAATTTGCAATGAATAAAGAACTAGAACAGAAACTAATTGGACCAATGGAGGAGTCACATACCAAGCAACAATCTCCCAAAGCAGTTTTTTGAATGGAGCTTTGAGCAAGGAGATCGAAAATCGCAGCGAAATGAGCTAGAACTCGTGCTTGAGCTGGATGGGGATTTTTTGGGGAAGAAGATGGAGTGTGTGAGTGCTGGATAAGTGGAGGGGGGCCACTAGGGGCCCATGAGATAGGGGGCGCCCAGGGAAGGTGGGCGCGCCCTCCACTCTCGTGGCCTGGTGCTTGCCCCTCCTGCAGTGATTTCAGTGCCTAAAGTCCTCAAATATTCCATAAAAAATCATAGTAAATTTGCAGGGCATTTGGAGCACTTTTATTTTCGGGATATTTTTTATTGCACGGATAATTCAGAAAACAGACGGAAAATACTATTTTTGCTTTATTTATTCTAAATAACAGAAAGTAAAAAGAGGGTACAGAAGGTTGTGCCTTCTAGTTTCATCCATCTCGTGATCATCAAAATGAATCCACTAACAAGGTTGATCAAGTCTTGTTAACAAACTCAATCCGAATAACACAAAACCGGAGAAATTTCAAATAACACTAAGCTACCTCAACGGGGATATGAACACCCCCAATAATAAGAATATCATACTTTTTCTTGACAGTAGGAAGAGGAAATTCAAAACCTCCAATAATGATAGTTGGAACTTTCCCAATAGAATTGATGCTATGAACTTGAGATTGTTTCCTCGAAAGTGTACTGTATGCTCATTACCATTAACATGAAAAGTGACATTGCCTTTGTTGCAATCAATAACAGCCCATGCAGTATTCAAAAAGGGTCTACCAAGGATAATTGACATACTATCGTCCTCGGGAATATCAAGAATAACAAAGTCCGTTAAGATAGTGACATTTGCAACCACAACAGGCACATCCTCACAAATACCGACATGTATAGCAGTTGATTTATTAGACATTTGCAAGGATATTTCAGTAGGTGTCAACTTATTCAATTCAAGTCTATGATATAAAGAGAGAGGCATAAAACTAACACCGGCTCCAAGATCACATAAAGCAGTTCTAACATAATTTCTTTTAATGGAGCATGGTATAGTTGGTACCCTGGGGTCTCCAAGTTTCTTTGGTATTCCACCCTTAAAAGTGTAATTAGCAAGCATGGTGGAAATTTCAGCTTTCGGTATCTTTCTTTTATTTGTAATGATATCCTTCATATACTTAGCATAAGGGTTTACTTTGAGCATATCAGTTAAGCGCATATGTAAGAAAATAGGTCTAATCATTTCAGCAAAGCGCTCAAAATCCTCATCATCCTTTGTCTTGGATGATTTAGGAGGAAAGGGCATGGGTTTCTGAACCCATGGTTCTCTTTCTCTACCGTGCTTCCTAGCAACAAAATCTCTCTTATCATAACGTTGATTCTTTGATTGTGGGTTATCAAGATCAACAGTAGGTTCAATCTTTACTTCTTTATTTCTGCTAGGTTGAGCATCAACGTGAACATTATCATTTACATTATCACTAGGTTCATGTTCATCACCTGATTGTGTTTCAGCATCAGAGATAGAAATATCATTAGGATTCTCAGGTGTATCTATAACAGGTTCACTAGAAGCATGCAAAGTCCTATCATTTTTCTTTTTCTTCATTTTAGAAGAACTAGGTGCCTCTAAATTGTTTCTCTGAGAATCTTGCTCGATTCTCTTAGGGTGGCCTTTAGGATACAAAGGTTCCTGAGTCATTCTACCAGTTCTAGTAGCCACTCTAACAACAAAGTCATTTTTATTATTTAATTCATCAAGCAAATCATTTTGAGCTTTAAGTACTTGCTCAGCTTGAGTGGCAACCATAGAAGCATATTTGCTAATGAGTTTAAGTTCACCTTTAACTCTAGCCATATGATCGCTCACGCGTCCTATCTCGAAAGCATTATTCTTTAATTCTCTACCAACATAAGCATTAAAACTTTCTTGTCTAGCCATAAAGTCATCAAATTCATCTAAGCATGGGCTATGAAATTTAGTAGAGGGAATTTCAACTTTAGCATATCTATAGAGAGAATTTACCTTTACTACCTGTGCCGGGTTATCAAGACAATGTGGTTCTTCAACAGGCGGTATATTAAGACCATGTATTTCTTCAATAGGTGGTAAATTCTTAACATCTTCAGCTTTTATACCTTTTTATTTCATTGATTTCTTTGCCTCTTGCATATCTTCAGAACTGAGAAATAAAACACCTCTCTTCTTCAGAGTGGGTTTAGGAATAGGCTCAGGAGTTGGCTCAATTGGTTCAGGAATTGCCTCAGGAATTGGCTCAGGAAGAGTCCAATTATTTTGATTAGTCAACATATTATTCAATAGTAATTCAGCTTCGTCGACTGTTCTTTCCCTGAAAACACAACCAACACAACTATCCAAGTAGTCCTTGGAAGCATCGGTTAGTACATTATAAAAGATATCAAGTATTTCATTTTCTTAAGAGGTTGATCAGGCAAAGCATTAAGTAACCGGAGAAGCCTCCCCCAAGCTTGTGGGAGACTCTCTTCTTCGATTTGCACAAAAATGTATATTTCCCGCAAGGCAGCTTGTTTCTTATGAGCAGGGAAATATTTAGCAAAGAAGTAATAAATCATATCCTGGGGACTACACACACAACCAGGAGCAAGAGAATTATACCAAGTCTTAGCATCACCCTTTAATGAAAACGGAAATATCTTAAGGATGTAATAATAGCGAGATTTATCATCATTAGTAAACAGGGTGGCTATATCATTCAACTTGGTAAGATGTGCCACAACAGTTTCAGATTCAAGGCCATAAAAAGGATCAGATTCAACCAAAGTAATAATCTCAGGATCAACAGAGAATTCATAATCCAGTAACACAGATAGATGAAGTAGCAAAAGCAGGGTTAGGTTTCATTCTAGCGTTAAGAGACTGCTGCTTCCATTTAGCTAATAACTTTTTAAGATCATATCTATCTTTACAAGCAAAGATAGCTCTAGCAGCTTCCTCTTCCATAACATAACCCTCAGGAACATCAGGGAATTCATAATCATTTGGGAGAACTTTCATCATAACTATCATCAATAATAACATCTTCAATAATTTCATTCTCTCTAGCCCTAGCAAGTTGTTCATCAAGAAATTCACCTAATGGCAAAGTAGTATCACGCACAGAAATAGTTTCATCATAAGTATCATGCATAGCAGAAGTGGCATCATCAATAACATGCGACATATCAGAATTCATAGCAGTAGCAGGTTTAGGTGTCGCAAGCTTACTCAAAACAGAAGAAGAATCTAGTGTAGAGCTAGATGGCAGTTCCTTACCTCCCCTCGTAGTTGAGGGAAAAATCTTAGTTCTTTCGTCTTTCAAGTTCCGCATAGTGATCAATAGATATAAATCCCAAGTGACTCAGAGAATAGAGTTATGCTCCCCGGCAACAGCGCCAGAAATTAGTCTTGATAACCCACAAGTGTAGGGGATCGGAACAGCTTTCGAGGGTAAAGTATTCAACCCAAATTTATTGATTCGACACTAGGGGAGCCAAAGAATATTATTGAGTATTAGCAGTTGAGTTGTCAATTCAACCACACCTGGATAACTTAGTATCTAAAGCAAAGTATTTAGTAGCAAAGTAGTATGATAATAAAGGTGACGGTAGCAAAAGTAATAAAGGTGATTGTAACAATAGCAACGGAAAAGTAAATAAGCGAAACACAAGATGTGAAAAGCTCGTAGGCATTGGATCAGTGATGGATAATTATGTCGGATGCGATTCCTCATGTAATAGCTATAACATAGGGTGACACGGAACTAGCTCCAACTCATCAATGTAATGTAGGCATGTATTCAGAATATAGTCATACGTGCTTATGGAAAAGAACTTGCAAGACATCTTTTGTCCTGCCCTCCCGTGGCAGCGGGGTCCTAGCGGAAACTAAGGGATATTAAGGCCTCCTTTTAATAGAGAACCGGAACAAAGCATTAACACATAGTGAATACATGAACTCCTCAAACTACGGTCATCACCGAGAAGTATCCCGATTATTGTCACTTCGGGGTTGTCGGATCATAACACATAATAGGTGACTATAGACTTGCAAGATAGGATCAAGAACACACATAGATTCATGAAAACATAATAGGTTCAGATCTGAAATCATGGCACTTGGGCCCTAGTGACAAGCATTAAGCATAGCAAAGTCATAGCAACATCAATCTCAGAACATAGTGGATAGTAGGGATCAAACCCTAACAAAACTAACTTGATTAGATGGTAAATCTCATCCAACCCATCACAGTCCAGCAAGCCTACGATGGAATTACTCACGCACGGCGGTGAGCATCATGAAATCGGTGATGGAGGATGGTTGATGATGATGACGGCGACGAATCCCTCTCTCTGGAGCCCTGAACGGACTCTAGATCAGCCCTCCCGAGAGAGATTAGGGCTTGGCGGCGGCTCCGTATCGTAAAATGCGATGAAACTTTCTCTCTGATTTTTTTCTCCGTGAGACGGAATATATGGAGTTGGAGTTGAGGTCGGCGGAGCTCCAGGGGGCCCACGAGACAGGGGGCGCGCCCCCCACCCTCGTGGACAGGGTGTGGGCCCCCTGGTCTTGATTCTTTCGCCAGTATTTTTTATATTTTCCAAAAAGTGCCTCTGTGGATTTTCAGGACATTCCGAGAACTTTTATTTTCTACACATAAAACAACATCATGGCAGTTCTGCTGAAAACAACGCTAGTCCGGGTTAGTTTATTCAAATCATGCAAGTTAGAGTCCAAAACAAGGGCAAAAGTGGTTGAAAAAGTAGATACGTTGGAGATGTATCAGCGCGCGGCTCCTGGACGTGACCCACCGCGTCCAGCGCCCGCGCGGCAGGAAAGAAGCTGTCAGGAAATCCCTCGGCCTCAAGAAGGCGCACACGTGCTCCCCGCTCCAGCACATCAAGACCGCATCCATGCACCAGCATGTCAAGACCCCGTGCTGCCCCTGGCGGCAGCACGCGGGAACCATCAAGAGAAAACCCCGCGTTTGCAAAAGGTTCCGGTGGCCACGGCAGGTTGTCGCGCCTTCACTACTGAGCCGCGCAGCGTCGCCTGGCCAGGCAAGTTCACGCTGGATCTTCCTCCTCGCTACGACGGCACTACCGACCCCACGGAGTTCCTGCAGCTCTACGAGCTGGGCATCGAGGCGGCCAACGGAGACGAGAAGGTCATGGCGAACTGGTTTCCCATGGCGCTCAAGGATGGTGCTCGCACCTGGCTTCTGAACCTGCCTCCCGGCTCGATCTCCTCTTGGGACGAGATGCGCAACCGTTTCATAGCCAACTTCCAGGGCACTCGCGACCGCCCTCCGGCCGTGGGTGACCTGTGCCGCATCAAGCAGTAGCCTGGAGAGACCCTGCAGAAGTACATCCAGTGCTTCAACAATGCTCGCCTCAAGATTCCCAAGGTGACTGAGGAGGCCATGATCTCAGCGTTCTCTGACGGCATCCGCGACGTTAAGATGAAGGAGGATCTCGCCATCCACGAGGATCTGTGTACATCTCTGGAGCTGTTCAACCTGGCGACCAAGTGCGCAGGAGATGAGGAGGGGCACCTCTCACTCCTCGAGCTTCCAGCTGCTGACCCAGAAGAGAAGAAGGCCGAGGCCAAGGACGTGAAGCGCAAAGGAGCAGCCGTGCTTGCAACAGAGCCAGACACGAAGCGCGGCAGGGACCGGCCGAAGTAGTCCAAGGGTAGCCGATTCTGCGCCTACCATAACCTCTACACCCACAACACCAACAAATGCCAGGATCTCAAAGCCGTTCGAGAAGGACGCATCGGTCGACGCCCCGAGCGCAACGACCGGGGCTACGGCCGAGGAGGAGGAAGAGGTGGAGGACGATGGGACGACTGAGGCCCTCGCCAGGAGTGGCGTGACCGACCTCACGAAGATCGCTGGTAGGACCAGCCTCGCGAGGGAGCCTGGAGGGATCAGCCTCGCGAGGACCGCCGCAGGGCAACGCAGGCCTTCCTCCTCTGCCACCACCGCCAAGAAGGAATGATGACCATCACCAGGACGAGGGGGCTGGGGGCTTCCTGGAGCCATGAGCTATCGCTTGCATCTTGGGCGGTGCCCAGGCCCCAGCTTCTTAACGCATCTTCAAGCAGTTTGCTCGTGAGGTGAATGCAGTCCTCCCCAAGCTCGAGGCCACGCACCCGCTCTGATGGTCCACGTGCGCCATCACTTTTAGCTCAGCAGATCGACTCAAGTGTGCGGCTACCACTGGGGTCCTCCCGATGCTTTGTTCCCCAGTCATCAGCAACGTGCAAGTCACCAGGACCCTCATCGATGGCGGCGCAGGACTCAATGTTCTGTCCATCGAGACGTTCAACAACCTTCAAGTGCCATATGATCAACTTCAGCGTACCAAGCCTTTCTCAGGAGTCACTGACGGCTCCACTACCCCGATAGGGCACGTCCGCCTCCCTGTCACTTTCGGTCAGTGCAACAACTACCGTACCGAGCTCATCGACTTTGACGTTGCCCACATTCGCCTGGCATACAATGCTATCCTCGGGTATCCGGCCCTGGCCAAGTTCATGGCAGTGACCTACCATGGTTACAACATCCTCAAGATGCCAGGAAGTGGCAGAATAATCACAGTCCCCTGCGAAGAGAAGGATGCGGTGTGCTCCCTCGAGCAGGCCTTCCAAGCTGCATCAATCGAGGACCCAAACAGCAAGAGCGAGAGCCCCCCTAAGGTAGTTCCCAAGAAGAAGAACACATCGCCCAGCTCAAGGCCTCAGGAGGTTGGTATCTCAGGAGGTGTCGCGTTAGGATCTGCGCCCGTGCAAGGAGCGCCTCCCTCCATCGCATAGGAAGGCGCGCCCAGCGCCCTCCTCGGGCAGGGCTCGGGGGCTTTCTTCTAAAGGGCCTCAGACTTTGCCAAGATCACGAGGGAAGCGCTCGGGCACCACTTGGAGGCGTGCTTCGCAGCACGTTTCCCTCAGGAAGGCATGGGGCAAGGAAGGCCCAACCCTCAGGAGTTCATCACCAAGACCACTCAGGAGCTTCGGGAATCAAGAGTCATACGCGGCGATCGCCGCCTACCTGGCATAGCTCCCCATACAGGCGAGGATGGCGGGCTGCGCGTCTGCGTTGACTTCCCAGGGCTCAACCGAGCCGCGTCTCAGGAGCGCCTCTAGCCTTCACGCGTAGGACGTTGTGAGGGTCCGCCGCACAGCTATGTTCACATGCCTTTCGGCCTACCAAACGCTGCTGCTACTCACTAGTGCCACATGCAGAGCATTCTAGCGGCTCAGGAGGCCAGGCATCACGCGGTCCTGGCAGAGATGGAGATGGTCCTCGAGGAACCGCCTTGGCCCCTAGAGCCTCCCGAGGCTCAGGGCTCCGGTGGCTCGTGAGGGTCGGTCTCTTCACCGTGCATCTTCAGCTACTCCAACACCCCCTCTGCAACGGTACCAGGTGACATCTTGCGAGTTCATTTCAGCTGGGACCGCCCTCAGGGCTGCATCATTCCCAGGCCGCGTGGGTCCATCCCTGCGGCATGTATCCCTTTTGCTTATGTATTTAGTTTACCTCGATGGGGGCGCCCCTCGGGCTGCATCATCCCCAAGCTGCTCGGGCCTGACCCAATGGTATGTATCCCTCCTGCTTTTATCTAAGTTGATTTTCCTATCATGCTTAACCTGCATGTGATTATCACCTGCTCGATTGACACCTGCCTTTGGAGCCGCTCGCGCTGGCACGACGCTTGTGCATGGGTCCGTCCCTGCAACATCGACAAATCTGAGTGATCGAGCTCTAGCCCGCGGCAGCCCCGCAAGCGTCACCTCACCAGGCCCTCAGTGCCCTCACCATTCTCTTGGAGCAACCATGGCCAGCCTGCAGTCATAACGGCAACCCGTGCTTCTCTCATGTTGGTTTACAGGAACCTCCTGAGGTCAACAGCGGGTCGCACCACGAGCTCTCTCTTTCTTTCCCGCGCGATCTGCTTGCACGTTAAAAGGAGGCCTCCTGAGCATCGCGACTCAGAAGCTCTTTCTGGCTCTCCAGCCCTCACCCCCTGGCCTTGTCCACAGCATCATGATCTGGCATACCAGCGGCGGCTGAGCTTGCTCGAGGGCCGGGACCTGAGGACGTAGAGCACTAAGGAGAGTGTGGGGAAGAGAGGGGAAGCTCGCGAGGACCTAACACAGCTGCATCCCAGCTGCTGACGCACAAGTCCGGTGCATCGCGAGGGAACGACTCCATGTTTCCGAGATAAGTTTCACGTCTAGAATAGCTAATTGATGCGACACAGAATCTCCACCTAATGCGGCTCTGTGGCGGCAAAGTTGCCTTCCATTCTCACCTTTCGGCGGTTGCTTGAGCGCTAAAGGGGACCTCCTGAGCATCGCGCCTCAGGGGCTCTTACTGGACCTCGGGCCGCTCACCTCCTGGCCTTGACCACGACATCGCGACCTGGCATACCAGCAACGGCTGAAGCCTGCCTGGGGACCAGGACCTGTCAGCATAGAGCACCAAGTTGTCGCGAGGCTAGAAAGGGGGAACCAAGCCGGGACAGGGCGAGCATTTGCACCACTTCGTAATAAGGATAATATCAACAAAAAAAAATCGCGTACCCTTTACATGCCCCCACGGGGTGTTTTCTCGATTCCTCGCAGGGGACAAAAGACGCGAATCCTAAGGAGCCCTAACTACACGCACCTCCATGGCCGATGCCATCATCAACAGTGGGCCATGGGAGGCCGGCGCCAACCCCATCCAGATCAGCCACGCCGGCGGCTTGATGCAGCCGCCTTGCTTCGGGCACGACATGAGCTCCAGGGCACGTAGCTGTTGTCACTCGTCTCCGGAGTCGCGAAGAGCTCAGGAGAGTCGCTGGACTCCCAAGCATTGCCGCTGCTGCCAGAGGAGCCATTGGGGAAGCGGGTGGCAGGCCTAGCCCTTGCCACGTTGATGTCCTAGCTGCCTCCCTGGGGCAGCACTCCAATCGGCGGCCTTCTGCATCGAATACCTTGAAGAGCATCAAGGAGGCGCCATCGTATTCGAAGTGAATCATGAGGGCACCCCCTGTTCGGCAGATCCGGGCGATCTCGCCCCAGCCTCGGGTCATGTAAACCTTGCCCGGAGCGACGACTTCAACCTCCGCTCCGGTTGCCGGGGCACCACAGTCGGCGTGCTACAGCCAAAGCTCGAGAGGCCCCCTCGACGGCATCTCGAAGGCAAAGAATGGAGGGAAGCGGATCTAGGTGCTTGGAGGCATCGCAGCATGGAGCACGAGCTCATGAGAGGAGTCCGCGGCATTGACTCCAGGGGCGATGGCGCGCACCGCCATGGCTCGTCGACCTCGCCTGTGGCGCGGCCGGCGCCGCTCGTCGTCTCCTTCTCTAGGGCCCTCGGCCCGGGCGTGCAGGGGCAGCGGGAACCCAGGAGGTGGCCGCTCGCACCAAGGTCTCGTCATCTCCGGCCTGGCAACCTCATCACGGCGGCTAGGGACCGTCCGTTTCTTCAGCGGGAGCGGGTCAGGCCCCTCCGAGGGGGGGGGGGCTTTCCTTTCTCCTCGGCTGAGAACCGGCGGATCAGTGCCATTGGCGTCAAGATGGAGGAGGAGCAGGGGAGAAGAAGCAGGCGAAGCAAGAAGAGATGAGCAACAGGGGCTCACGCCTCTCTGTACTTATAGTCCGGAGGAGGCCAACTGTCGGCCTCCATGATCGCAGGTAATGATGACTCTTTTAGCATGTAGCAGGGACTCGCCAAATCGGGTAGTTGCCGAGGCAGCGTGGGGAAGTGGAGACGCCCACGTCCAATCAACCGCCACGCGGCGACCAAGGTTGCAGGTTGTTGGGGCCCGCGGCACTCTGCACTTGCCCTTTGGCTTCGCTGCTAAGCCAAGTCCGAGCACGCCTTGGGCCTCGGGGCTACTATCGGCGTCCTGGGAATGGGGGTCCCCAGACTTGCCTGCCTGCGACCTGCAGCGTGGCTCAACCAGCAGCCCAGTACGGCCCGTCTTCATCAACCCAAGTTCAAGACCCTCGCGAGGGGCCAAGCCTCGCGGGGCGGACGGTGCAAGGCCTCCTCAGGGGCGGCCTCACCAGGGAGGGTCGCGAGGAGGCGGAGAGATCAAGGCAAGGAGTACATCACGTGGTGCTCATGATGCAAGCCATGACGATCAAGACTAGGCGGGCGCCAGCCTGCGCAGTGTCCTCGTTTCCTCTTTGGTGCAAAGGGGGCAAGCGCAGGCGCGGAGTACCGAGGCATCAAGCAAAGGTTTCCATATCAGTGCAACGAGACCAAGACCAGCAAGACGGCAGGATGGAGGTCACCGTGGATCCCAAGACAGCATCATCGCCAGTGCCTTTGGTAGTAGAAGAGCACCTTTAGTCAGGATAGATTGTACTAGCTGTCCCCTTTCAAAATGGCAGTTGTTGGCTCCCTTCCCGCTCAATATTTGGGAAGAGGACCAGGGCCTCTATAAATAGGGCTAGCCACCACAGTAGGAAAGGCATCTCATCTGGAGGCAAATTGAATCCTAGACAAGTAGAACTCCACACCACCACAAGAACATCCCTCGCGAGGCCATTCTTCCCCTATACTACTCATCATCAGCCCAAGAGGCAATCCACCACACCACACACAGGAGAAGGGTATTACACCACAACGGTGGCCTGAACCTGTATAAATCTTGTGTCCCTTGTGTTGTTCATCGTGCTAGCTTAGATTCGCGGCGAGGTTTTGGGGCGTGCATCGGTAGGGAGAAGATCTTCGTGCGCACCCCAGAGTTTGAACCTTAAGGGTTTTGCCAGAACCCGATATCCGACACCTACATTATGACAAGTATTTAGACCCGAGCTGCAAAAGCCACACATTAGCCCAAATTATAATCAATGTTCTATGTATTATACGTAGTACTAGCAAGATGCCCATGCGTTCCACAGAACATCAACATGATCAAGGGGCTTAATTTGCAAATATGGAGAGGGGTGTGGGTATCTTTTTTCGAAATTGCCATAGTTTCCTTCCTATCCGCCAGATATAAATCAGACGGCCTATATTGCAGGATGGCAGGCACACCATCATCAACAACTCCGTTTTTTATAAGAGTAGAGATAAAATATATTATATGTAGTATAACATGTTCATAACCACACCATGTGTATCACCGTTATATATATTCACACATGCGTCAGTTTAAAACACTATGATAAATTCTTCAAATATCCGAATTCGCTTTTTATAATGAAGTATGATCTCTATTCGTCTTTTACACCCACACAATCCTCTTATCTTTGTAGCTAGTGCTAACTTACTCTCGTGCATGCATACGCCCGCATCCCTCTCACCCTCCCTCACCATTCTCTAGCTCAATCGCGCAAATTCGTCTTTTTACTTTAGGTCGTTCACCCATGGTGTGTGTAGGCCTCCCAGCTCCTTCTTTACGGCACACATCGATCGATATGCCTCTCTAGCCAGGTGTGCCTAGCACAAACACAAGCTTCCCCTCTTCTCTTATCACCGTCCATGCCTCACTCCCACCACTCTTTTCATCGATCTCGTACTCACACACTCCTTCCCCCTTGATATAGTATGCCTCTCGTACCACCTCCTAGATGCATCCCTCTCTCTCTATCCTTCTCCCCGTGCCTCATTTGCTTCTAACACACACACACATGCATGTATACCGATCGATCTCCCAACATATACCTAGATCGACTTTAACTATCCCCCCCATCGATCGACGCACCTCACAAGTTATGTCTCTCCTTTCTCTAACAAAGGGTGATTGATCTTCCTATGTAGTTACGCCTGCTTACCACAGCCATATCATCCCCCCTCATCATTCGTGCATGCCTCCTGACCCGTCTCTCACATGCACGTGCACAGACAACAAGCAGCCATCTCCTCTCTTATTGATATTGCGGGCGTGCCCTCCATTTGTCTAGCAAGCCTATCCCACCATTTGTTAGAAGCAACTCCACTACCACCCCCTCCAACACTCTAGCTATGTCTCTCTCCCAACCTTATTCCTCTCCTACACATATGCATGGATGCTGATCGATCTCCCTTAATACATGAGGTAGATTGATCTCCTTAATACATGAGGTAGGCCTCTCTCCTCCTTCACACATATACCAGTCATTGTACCTCTATAGTTAATTAGGCCTCCCTCTCCCCCCACCACACACCGATAGTCGAGCGTTGTAGGTAGGTATCCATGCCATAGAGACAAACTGCACATGTCCCCTCTCACGTTCCAGTAGGCCAGCAACTCTATATCTTTGATGTGGGCACACACAAATTCGATGGCACTCTTTATCAATCGCGCGCGCGCACACACACACACACATCATCCCTCTCTTCGATTCTATGGACACCTCAAGCCGATGATACCTCCACTCTCTTCTCGTGGATCGCCCCTCTCTATATATGATATATCCAGGACTCTATTTAACACACATTGCATATGTTACATTTTTTGATTGCCCCCCCCCCAAAAACACTCACGAACCCACACACTATATCTCTCTAGGTTTGTATCTCTCTCACACAACCCCACGTAGGCGGTGTACGTATACAAGAAGAGAATAGGTGCACCGTGCATGTACTCACGCTTCGTGCCCAGCCACACCCGCGCGGATACACGGTGGAGCTCATTTCTTTATGAAATGGTAGCCCACGTGCTAATTTGAACGCCTGTAGCAGTTTTTTTACCTAGGAGGTCGTGTACCATGCGTGCACGAAACAAAGTTTGACTTGACGCGTTGCCGCGTTATTTTTAAATAAAGTTATAACGCTCAATGGCACGTACACAGAATATAAAACGATTTTTATGGAGAAAAAGGTAGTCTGCTCCACTATATACAATGGTGCCTGCCTGCCTGGTTTGTCTCTCTTCAGAGTATCTCACACAAGGCTGCGGTGGCCTCTCTCTCTCTCACCGTTGGTCACTGATCCGGCCGCATTCCGTCCGCCGGGGGAAAGGGAGGAAGTGCATCGTTTCTCCGTTCGACGGCGCCGAGGCAGCACGTCCCAATCTGCGGTACACACCGTTCTCTCTGACCAAGCTCCGACGCGCTAGGGCCTACACCACCTGCTCGCTGCCGCAGTATGGGCAGATTCCGCCCGTCGTTGCTCACCTAGTTACATCCCGGCGACCTCCAGGTATCCCCTCCGGCCTTGCTCCACTGCCCCTCTTCCCACGTCGCTGCATGTGGATCTTCCATAGTTCTTTGCCCAAAACGTAGCTCGTCCGGCATACTTTCCATATTGCAATCTCGTCCTCACACCGTTTTAGACAAACACAACCGTGTTGTTATCTTCCCTTAGGACAAGGAATATGCCTCTTTTTTGTCGTTGCATGTGTCATCAACTGTTATTGGCAAGTAATTGTGTCCTTTCTACCTCTTTTTTTGCAAACAGGGCTATCCATTTCACCTCATTGCTATTGTGACCTTTTGGTAAACTGCACAAATCACTTTTTTCTTCAGAGTGTTTTGTGCAGTTGTATTAAAATGTCACACGGGCAACGTCTCTACATTTCAGTGCGACTGCACAAAGGGAGATTGGTTTTGCTCTATCCTCCTCATCCAACTCCGAGCCTAATCTTCTCCAACTAGTTAGTCTTAAGAGAGACTGCAAAGGTGACCTACTTCTATTTGTGTGTTTATTATTTCATCAGCAGTCCTCTATTATCGTAATCACACTTAATATCTTTGGAATAGGGACGCTCAACTCTATTTTAGTGGAACTGCACAAAATGATCGGAATGTTGCATGCTCCAGACAGCTACTTTTTTTCCCAACATGCCTTGTTGATTTAGACAGAGCTGGGGGGACGTTGCTGCCAATGAAAGCATGGATCAATTTTAATTTAACACCTTCTCACAACTTTGTCTTCAATTGTGATGTAAATATTAGCTTTGATCTGCTAATAATTGAGATGCACTAGCAAGGAAGTTAGTTTTTTATTGTTTCCGAAAGAGCATCGATGGCAAGACACACGAAACAAAAGCTGAAAGCTCACACCATTGTACAATTTCATGTCGCTGGAAAATTATTTGTATAGTACATCAATTATGTAAATAAATGTTGGAAGCTTGATAGCATTGCCAGAAGCCTCTTCAGCATCCGGGTCCATGTGCCATGCACAAAATTATACTCCTTCGTTCCTAAATATTTGTCTTTTTTACAAATTTCAAATGGGCATATTTTAGAGTGTAGATTCACTCATTTTGCTTCGTATGTGTACTCCCTCCGTTCCTAAATACTCTATTTGTCTTTCTAGAGATTTCAACAAGTGACTACATACAGAGCAAAATGAGTGAATCTACACTCTAAAATATGTCTATATACATCTGTATGTAGTAGTCCATTTGAATCTCTAAAAAGACAAATATTTGAGTAGTCACTCATTGAAATCTCTAGAAAGACAAATACTCCGGAGTATATTTAAGAACAGAGGGGGTAGTGCACAACTGCATGGGAGACTCAGCCCGGTCGTTGCGCCGCATTAATAGTGAGTAATGGGCAGTCAAATCATAAGCCCCGCCTTCCCACTATAAGTTGCTCGGAAGAAGCAACCATCAATACGCTCCTCTTTGAATCCGCTCATACTACTCCACCCGTCACTATTTATAGAGCGTGCTTCAGAAAGAAGAAAAAATCTGTGGGACCAAGGCGACTAGCGATCGTCCTGAAAAATAGCATTGGTAGTTATAGCACGACATCTATTACTAGAGAAAATAATGTGTACACACATGCATGCAGTGCTTCCACCCCGGGTACACACATGCATGCACTTACTCCAGTCCATAGTAGTAGTACATCGAGAGAAAATTGTGGACTTGATTGCGGTTACCACACCCTAATTAATTGAGCATTAAACCAATCGCGTCTAAAGTCTCTCTAGTGGTGGAAATGCATTGAGAGAAATGCATCATAATGAAGCGCACCCTGTAAACTGTGACGGAGGGAGGAGTAGTATGAAGGTGCAAAACCAAGTACGTGTATGGCCAGTCGGTCAACGCACCTCCTCTTGGCATATCACTGACATGTGGGACAGGAGTGTGAGCAAACCGATCTCAATTGACGGCAAAATGGCTAACCCGCCATTCCTTGAGAGAGACGAGGAGCGAGAACACACAGATGGGCTCGCACGGAGGCCAAGATATATTCGAGCATGGCTGGTTGATCGATATCATCATTACATGTTGGGCTGCCGTTTTCCGCCCTTCTCCGGAATAAATGTGTACTTTATCAGAGATTAAAAAAATAAGAGTACAAACGCTCCACCATGCGGTTCTAGTAGTAGTACTACTCGTACTACTAAACCTTGCGCTTGGCTCTTCGCCTCTTCATGAAGTCGAACAATGATGGTACTCCGCATGTTGGGTACTATAGTGTATGCCTCTGACAATCTGACACCGAATGGACTGATGCATGTCCACTGTCTGTGCGAGGGTAGGTTGCATTAGTCAAAAGGTGTAAGCGAGCTTCACCTTGTCCTGCAAGCTTCTCCTCGTTCTGCGAGTTGACGGGACACACCAAAAAGTAGTGCTAGTCCATACTCCCTCCTTTCCGGTTAATATGGCTTAATCTTTTTTCCGGGTAAATAAGAGAGCTTTATTCATATATAAGCATTCTTAGGACGATAAGCGAAGACACTAGTCACTAGGAAGCGAGGTGCCCTGCAAAAAAAGAAGTAGGAAGCGAGGTGTTTCATCAAGCCAGCTCTCGGCCACATTCAAAGTGCAGCAAGCATGGTTCGCACAAAGATGCGCTACAAGGTTTGCTGACCTGTTTACATGCTGAATAACAAAAAAGAGGAAGTATTACTAAGTGCTCCTATTTGTAACAGGATATGAGCCAGAATTAGGCGAGAATTGTGGCGAGTGTTCCATGCAATCAACTTCCATTATCACATGCGAGAACCCTCGAAGAGAACCAAATGTGTTGAAGATTGCTTTATCACATTTTAAAATTATAATAAGAGTGCAGACGCTCCTCCATCCGGTTCCTAGTACTAGTATAGTACATACCTCTATAGACTATAGTAGTAGTACTAGTACTACTAGTAAACTTTGCGCTTGGCTGTTCGCCTCTTCGGGAAGTCGAACAATAATAGTACTAGTATAGTGTATGCTTCTGGCAATATGACACCGAATTAACTGTTGCACGTCCACCGCCTGAACGAGGGAGAGCTTGCATTAGTCAAAAGTTTCTCCTTGTCCTGCGAGCCATCGCGCGCAAGCTTCTCCCGTCCTGCAAGCTTCTCCTCGTTCGGCAAGTTGACGGGACACAACAAAGTAATGCTAGTCCATAATGCCTCCTCTCCGGTTAATATGGCTTATTTTCAAACGAGATAAATACATTGTCTGTCACTGTATATTTGTAAAAATACGGTCAGCGGACTTCATAATACGCTCATTGCGCTCAATATATATATTTTCTGGTGTTTATACGGTCACTAGCTCACCCTGGCTGAGTATGTGTGTGCATGCACGTGTAGCTTGAGCACTTGAGCGTGACCATGTGTGTTCCGTCGTGTGCTTGGACATGCATGCATTAAGGCGTCGCGCGCGTTTTTGCATCCATGTGTACGTGTGACTGTTGCATACACGTAGGGGGAGTATGTGTAGGGGCCACTAAGGAGTAGTCAAATCACACAGTAAGTTAGTCGGAAGAAGCAACCATCATTTCACTCTTCAATGACACGTACGCAATATAAAATGGATGATATGGAGAGAAAAAGAAAACCACTATATATACACTAGCAGGAGCCTAAGCTACAAGTCTGCTTGCTTAGGTTGCTCTCTTCACAAGCATAGAACGACGGTGGCCACACCGCTGGTCACATATCCGGCCTGATCCCGCGGCTGGGGGAAGGGAACAATGTTTTGCATAGACGCAGTCAACATCGGTGAGGGAGAAAACCCACAGTCGGTGAGTCCCAATCAGGGGTCACCGCGGTATGGGCCGATGCCGCGTCCTAACCGCCCTTCTAGCTACAAACCGACGTCCCAGGTAGTCCATCTTCCTTTTGGAGCCGGCTTGCTCCACTGCCGCAGCTCCCCACATAGCTCCATCTCCATGTCGATATTTATCTACTTCTACCGGCTTCTACTTGTGATGAGTTTATGTCTCATGAACTAGTGCCAGTACTATTATTCTAATTACACTTCTTCAATATCTTTGCCATCAGGGATGCTTAGCTCGATTTTAGTGGAACTGCACAAAAGCATCGTATGATCCGAGGGTGCCAGCCGTTTTTCCTTCGACAGGTTCTACGTGGCCAGGAAATTAAACCCTGTTTAGGGTTTAGGGTTTAAGTCGTAGTGACCCCATCAGTAGTTTTTCTTTCGTACACGCTCTCACAACTTTTGTCTTTAGTTTTGAAGTAAATATTGGCTATGATCTGTGAATCATTGAGATGCATCAGCATACGTGTTAGTTTTCCTTTGTATTTGATGGAATGTTGTAACGGGGCAACCTTGGAATAGGAATGAAAATGGAGTGGAAAGTTTCTGTTTTTCCGGAGAAAAAATGGAAACGGAGAGAAACCAACGTTTCGTTTGTTGGATCGCGCCATCGAGCAAAACCAATGTTTAAATCACGTCTGTCGTGTTCGTGTCTCAACCTCCTCCACAGCTCGACCCCACACGGTCGCTCGACATGCTACTCATCGCAAACCGAGTATACGATAACTTTCCCGCCTGCTTGTCGATGGATCGCGCCATGGAGTACTAGCACTACTGGAAGAGATTGATGAGTTGGGGGAGGACAGCTAGCTGTAGCATGGACTCCCAAGAACTTTTTACATGCATGTTGTGGCCGACTATTGCGACCTTTGAATGTGGAGCAGTCGCATGCACCAGGAAGCGGCGCGGGCGACGCTCTCTCAGCCGGCGTGCCGCTTCAATGCCGGTGCTAGTGAGAGGTCGCGTCTGCTCTGGCCGGGCATGAATGCGGCACTGACCGTTTCGGGCAGGAAGCATGCGCGGGTGATGAAGAGGGTTCGGGTTGGTCAGGACCGGCCATGGCAGCGGTCCGGACGCCCGCAAACAAGAGATGTTGTACATTAATATTGCTGCGTATATAATTAACAACGTAAATAGTGTGCCAGTTGGACAAATATGATTGGAGATGGAGATGCAAATGGAATTTTATGTAAACACGGATATGCATGTCTATGTCTATGTGTGTGTGCGCGACGACTCTCGCGACCTGGAAGTGGGGGCGTGTTTTTGATCGAGTTTTCTTTCTTGGTACGTTAAAAAATTGTCCGCCAATTTTCGTTTCTTTTTCCCGGGAACACGTGTATTCTATTTAAAACCACTACTATGGAGAGAAATTTTTACTCCATTATAGGCTCTTGTTTGATAGAGTTTCTCGCGTCTCGCTCTCTCACCCTCTCCATATCAAAATAAGATGACAATGTCCACTCTATCTCTCTCCTCACCGGTGGTCATAGATCCAGCCGAATCCCGTCCGCTGCGGGAGGTGAGGAGGTGCAGCGTTGACGTTGTCACCGTCGGTGATGGAGGAAGCCGATGCTCACTGTCCTCTCAGAGCCGGCGCTGGCGCGGACAAAGGTCCTCGATGCCCTTGTTCGTTGCCGTCGTGTGGGAAGATCCCGCCCGCTCGCCTAAACAACATCTCGCCCACCTGATGTATAACTTCTTGTACTGGTCCAGCTCCCCAGGTCACTGCGTGCGGGTTTTCTTCTATGCGACTACTCCCCAGCTCCCCATGTATAGTAGCTAGGGTAACTCGGCTGGTCCAACATCACCTACTATTATAGAGGAAATGCCACTCGAAAAGTTGTCCTGATTTATGCCTCGGTGGAGGCATACATGTTGTTTCGACAAAAAGTACATGGTGGTTGTGCGGTCATTGTCCATATGCTCCTATTGCTGCTGCTAATCTAATACTATCACTGGGTTAAATGAAGAAATGCTTTTTTCTCGGGTATCCTGGTTTAGTTCCCATCAAGATAATCATGATGCTTCTGTTTGTTGGTGTACTTTTCATTAATTCTTATTGACAATTGAGATGTCGTTGTTAATCTTGTAAAACAAAGTAACAACACTATATCCCTTTTTTATATTTTTGGAAATAGCGATGCGTATCTCCATACCCGGGCAAGTCTTCCTCAATTTTAGTGGAACTACACAAAATTGGATGGCCATTGTTGTTCCGCCTCACTGTCCTCTGCCACGTGGTTCTTCCTTCCTTGAGCTTGATTACTGAGAAGAAACAGACCACAGTGAGGATTTGTCGAACTTCATAGCCGCCTCACCCAAACTTGATGCCAAATGGATGATGCATCACCACGATGACCTATTGATGCTCATGGTTGCGCCTCATTGTTGCATTGGCTGGTGAAGCTGATCGATTTTCAATGAAAAACAAGTTGTCTTCCATCAGTGCTCTTTGCTTGTTACACACAAAGATGATATCCTTCGTCAGTTCACCTTGGTTGCGTTGGAGACGCAGTCGTCTTTCACGTTGGTGCAATTTTATCACACAATTGGCTATGAACCAAATGTTTCCTCGAAGAAGGATCGACGTTGGTACTAAGAGCATAACTTTTGTATTGATTTATAAGCCTTCTCACAACTTTGTCTTCAGCTCCCCTGTAATTTTATTTGTGCAGCTATTAACTTTGATTTAAAAAAGGGTGTGGACTAAAAACCCGGATGGACGTAGTAGCCCTCCATTTTTATTTAGTCCGCATATTAGATTTGACTGAAGTCAAACTTTATAAAGTTTGACCATAATTATTAGAGAAGGCAAGTTGTACATACTCTCAAACCTTTCTGATAATTGAAATTAAAATTCTTTATTTATACACACTCTCAGACGTTTCCGATAAGTTGGCGCATGTGTGGTTGTTCACTTAAGGGAGGGTAGTGTACCGCACGTGAAGGACAGGAAGTGCGACCAAGATGTGTGGATCGTTAGTTCATCGGAAGTAGTAGTTGTTTTCTTCACTGTACGTTAAATAAAGAGTTTTGTTTCGTACTTACACAATTTAAAACGATTGTTATGGAGAGAATAAGAAAACCACTCCACTATATATTAGTCGTATACACGAGTACTATGTGGATGCAGCTTCATTGACTTTAGTGCACCTGCCGTTGGGTTTATGAGAGGTGGGCCCAAAATGTGGCTGGCTCACCTGTCATACAGCCAAAAGCAGGTGCAGTTAAGGCACCGGAGCTCAATCTGTACTGAAGTAGTATATATATAAGCTGGAGCCTCAGCGCTTGTTCGCTAGGGTTTGCATTCTCCACACTACATATATATATACACGCTGGAGGCTCAACGTTCCTTTGCTAGGGTTTGCTATATTCACAGTCTCTCGCCCTCTCTTCATCAGATCTAAACAAGACTGCGTTGGCCTCTTGTCTCTCTCCCCCTCCCCTCACAGATGGTGAAGGAGGTGTCCGGATCCCGTCGCACCAGGAAGGGGAGGAGGTCCAGCGTTCACTCTAACACCTTCGGCGAGGGAGGCAATCCACTGCCGGCTGCACTGTTCTCTTTCACCCAGCGCCTGTGTGGGAGGGCCACCGACCCCTTCTTCCTCACTGCCGTACGTAGTGTAGGCAGATCCGGCCTCCCGCCGCACGCCTTGCCACATCCCGACGACCCTAAGGTATAAGTTTCTTTGAAACCATCGTTGCTCTAGCTGCATGTGGATCTTTTTCGATCTATAGTCGAATCTAGGTCTTGCTTCAAAGAGGAAAGAAGGGTGCGGTGGGATGGAGCATGAATCTAGGATGTGGTTCAATGAGGAAAGGAGGGACGAAAAGTAGTATAGACTGGCTATCCAGCTTCTTTGTTGGTCGAAAAGAGAAAAAGGGGGTAACCCAGTACACACATCTGTAAGGAACCGATCTCTTTGTAGAAGAGGGAAAGAAACTGGGGGGTCGGGTAGTTTGTGCAGGACTAGATTTGCCGCCCTCACATAGGAAAAAGGTTCAAAGAGAACAAATATGGAACCAACACATATATGCTGCTTGGCTACATACTCTGCATCACCCATTTTATACGTGTGGACGCACATGGTGCTGGCATGTCCCATACAGCTATTTTGTTGTTGTTAATCTAAGAATGCCGTCGGAAAATTGAAGCAATCCCACTATTAAAAGTAAATTACATTTTTAACGAATGTTGTTTTAAGAGAATGTCTCTGTTAATATGAATCAATGCAACCGTTTTAGAATGCTACTATCCTACTTTGTTTTCCATCCAAGATTAGTTAGATGCTTCTTTCTGTCACCGTTTGTTTCATCCTCCTTTATCGGCAAGTAATTGTTTCCCTTTTTGCCTCTGTTAAAACAGGGGTATCTATTCAACTTGTTGCTATTGTGACATTTTGCTTCGCTACGCGAAACACTTTGCTTGATTTCAGTGCACTGCACAAAGCGACACTACAAAAAAAAATACACTTCCATGATGACACGTGTTTGTCACAGTAGGTTGCGTTTTCTGTCATGCATGTACATGCATGACGATTTTATGACAGAATCAAGATAGTCATACATGTGCTGTCGTAGAAGTGTTCCATGACATTACCAAAATTATCATCATGGAAGTGTCCACTTCCATGACGATAAATCGCGCGTCATAGAAGTGCTTTCGTCTAGGGTGACCGACACGTGGCATCCACCGTAACGGAACACCGTTAACCTATCGGGTCCCGTTTTGGATCCGATAATCCGTTAACAGCCCGGACCAATGGGGATTTTCTATGTGTAAAATCATCATTGGCCGGAGGAAACACGTGTCAGCTCCCCGTTGGCACAGGTGTCAGTCATCTAATGGCCGAGATGTGCTTATGAAATGTTTACATGTGGACCGGCCAAAAGTGGCTCATAAAGCTTAAATGGGCCGGTCCAACTAAGGGGCCACAAGATTTTGCCGTCCATAATGGGCTGGCCCAGCAAAAGGCCCACGATATTTTGCGGGCCATAATGGGGCGGCCCAGCTAAAAGCCCACAAGTTTTTGTGGGCCATAATGGGCCGGCCTAGCTAAAGGCCCGCGAGATTTTGCGGGCCATAACGGGCCAGCCCAGCTAAAGGCCCCCAATACTTTGCGGACCATAATGGGCCGGCACAACTAAAGGTCCACGAGATTCCGCCACCCATAATGGGCCGGCCCAGCTAAAGGCCCAAAAGATTTTGATGACACTAGTAAGCCGACCCATTAACAAGCTGCCATGTTTTGGGCCAAATGCCGGCCCATATTTGATCCGGTCCATTAATAGCTTGCCACGTTCCTGGCCTAATAGAGGCATATGAGATCCGACCCATTAAAAGCCTCCCACGTTTTGGGCCAAATTATGGCCCAGATCAGGTCCGGCCCTTTGAGAGGCTTTGGGCTAAATTATGGCCCATATCAGATTCGTCCCGTCAACTGGACGCTATGCTTTTGGGCCCACTTGATAAAGGGCCATTTAGTAATTCGGCTTGATATTAGTTTTGGCCTGTTAAAGGCCCGTTTAACATTTCGGCCCTATATATATTTTGGCCTGTTAAAAGCCCGTCATATAGTTGGTCCTAACTACGACCCCGTTTGCATCCGGCCTGCTCACAACTGATAATCTGATTGGGACAAACAAGGACCGAGACAATTTTGGTCTGTTATAAGCCCATGATTTGATTGGCACAATCATGGGCCGGGGTCTATCTCGGCCTGCTGCCGGCCCGTGAGCTGTTCGACACGTTTCAGGCCCAACCTACTTTTCGGCCTCCTAAAAGCGCATTGAGTTTTCCTAGGAAAATAGGGCCGACGGTTTACTCAGCCTATTAAAGGCCCGAATCTACTAGTGGGCCAGTTTACATTTAGGCCTGTTAACGGACCAAGATGACGGGGCCCATGATGCGGATCATGCATAGTGATTTGCATGACGGCCCGATTATGTACCATAATTTTACGGTTTGGCCGGTTTTACTGCAAAGATAGGATATACATACAGTAAAATAACTGCAGCATCGTGAATAAGAAAAAAAACCTAGACTATACAATAAAGAAATTACTGCATATTACATCCACTGGGCATCAAAGTTTGCCACTATGATAATAAAGCACAAGCAGGCAGCAGATTACATACACTGGGCATCAAAGATCGCCACCAGTGCAATTAAACACGCCGACAAAATAATATACAAAACCGACAGCACTTCAATAGAGTTCAAGAAAGGTTAGCCCTGCTCGGAAGCTGCAGCGCAAGCAGCTGAGCAAGCTGATGAGACTGCACTTGTTTGACACTTATATCCTCCTCACTCTGAAAGATAAACAAGCAGACAGATGACAGGTTTTGCACATATAAGTATCAGTGCTGACAATTCATCACATTTCTTACTGACGAATAAAGTGACACAGTTTAAAATAGCATTAACACAATATGGTATTGTTCAGGTCAAGACATGGCAGGAAATGACATTGTGAAGGAGTTGGCAGCTTCACGACACCACTGGATTACAGATCAAGAACTCATAAGTATCAATGGTAAGTGTGCTGTCAATTTACCCATTTCAGATTGGCAAAATAAGATCACTTGCTCTTTATAGTTTAGTTTACATGGCATGAAGAAGGAACTTGGTTGTACAACTGAAAACTTAAATTGAGAAGGACAAACTTTTGTTTATGAACTACATAATAAACTTTAAACATGCAATTTGATGCAAACACCAAAAATAAACAGCTGTTGCAGTCATGCCTAACCAAATATACACAACAAAGTTTGAAGACTTGAGAAGGATAAACATACATTATTGGTGAAGGCAGGCTCTATAAAGACCTTGTCCATTCTGATGGGGGGGGGGCAATTCAAGAAGTTTACCACAGAATCTTCTTCATAAGCATTGTCTTTATTCTACATTTTGTTAAGAGTAAATAGATGTGACAATATAAGAAAAAATGGAGAATATTTAAGATAAGATGAAGAGTGATGCTACATAACCAAGTAGCTATAAATGTAAGTACAACGATACAGGCAAAAGGTACAACCAAGAGCAATGCAGAGCTAAACTTCTTCAATACCATCGGTGTTATCCAACCTTATGGTAAGAGTAAATATAGATCTGATGTGTAGAAAATGGAGGGCAAAGGAAAATAAGCTGCAGAGTGATGGTACATGAACAACTACCTATCAATATAAGTACACTGATAAAGGATAGCAGGTACTTACAAGAACAATGCAGAGCTAAAAAATTTCATTGGCATTGGATATATTCTACACTAATGTAACCATTCATACAGATCAGATAATTTGGAGCGAACAATTGATAAGCAAGCTATCATGCATACTGCTGTCACATAATGAACCAGGTATGTATGCAAGTACAGTGATACAGGACAACAGGTACTAACAAGAGCAAAGCAGCGGGCAGCATATTTGCGATATCCTGTTGTTCTTTTCAAACCGGAATTCTTTTTCGAGCAGATTTCCTGCAAAAAAGATCCATAAGGCACATGCAGAAAAGTAGAAGTTCAAATTGTCATGCGATATCATAGACAGTACCTCATCCTCAGAACGAGACTAGTGCATAATAAGGTTTTTCCATTCAATGTCTTCTAAATTTGGCACAGGAGACTTCACCAGAAATTCGTTTATAGACTTGCCATCAAAGTGTGATTTCCTCAGGTAACACCGATACTGCTGCAATGCTTCCTTGAAAAGTGCAAGCAAGCTTTGCTCATCATGACCATCCAGATTGACCCTCGCCTACTTACAACAATGCAATGTAAGTCATTGATGTGTTCAATCAGCAGAAAATAGGAAAATAATCACCATGAATAATAGCACTTACACGTAAGTGGGATAGGAAGATGTGAAAATGGTGTTTGTCTTCACTATAATCTTCCCATGATGGGAATATATGCACGTAGTCCCTAACAACACTGAAAGCATTGTCTTTTAAACTGGGAATAACTGGAATGGGGATCCAATCTGTAGGAATTGGCCGTCTCTGCAGTTGGGGTAGGTCTTCGGCCGGTGGACTTGCTGTACTTTTTGCTATAGTGGGATTTTTCTGTGGTACAGCTAGTGCTATGGCAACTGAAATCGGCATACCTTTTGCTAGAGTGCAGGTCCTGTGTGGTGGGGCTAGTGGTGTGGCTAGTGAAGTATGGGTACAGTCTGCTGGAGTCGGTCCTACGTTTTGTGTCACTGGTTATACAGCCAATATAAGTGGGGTGCTGTCTGATTTCTCCGGCACAACCACATTTTTCAAGGACTTTGCTCGTGCTCCTTCAGGTTCGGCAATCACCCTCTTCCTTTTTGATGTCTGATGCACAAGAAGAACATTTGAGTGGAAAAACATGGTATGATGACAGATGGAATATGTATTAATAATGGATGGGCATGTCATCTCGACATATATGATGAGTAAACTAAGCAGATGGCGGTGCAACAAAGTAGAAGAAATGCAAGATACGCGCAATCAATAAAACCTTGCCAAATTATAACAGGCACCTTGATGGGTGAACATGACAGGCCATCTGCCTTTGACTCCTCGAGGTTACAATAGTCATTAGGATCAAATTCTTAACAAGAATCTATAGGTGGGGAGCGTATGAGTTTCATTGCATCCAGAATGGCACTCAATGCCTTGGTGCCAATTTTGTAAGTCATTGCAGTGTTCCACAATATTCTTCTGATGCGCAGATTCTGATATTCACTGTAATTACGTATAATATCTGAGAACCATGAAAACATAAATATTCTTCTGATGCGCGGATTCTAATATAGGGGCACCCCTGTAAACACTTGTGTGCTATCACTGGATTCTGATGAGAGAGCTCATGTGTGCTGTAATATGGTGCGTGCATTTATATAATCTGGCACAAGTACACGAAAAATAGGCTCCAGAAGTAAGGATAGTTGGCAGATGATAGGTTCATAATATACTATATAGAGAGTTTATTGCCAAACGATGATAACAAGAGTACACAACAACTAGGCAGATCATAGTGTACATAACAGGGGTACACCATAACCACGATATATAAATCAGGAAAGTGGAACTGGCTTGAAAATATGGTGTTGTATTTCCGCTTGTAATTGAAAGCCTATCGATCACGTATAGGCCAGCTCTATCAGTTGTTGACTGCAGATGTCCATGTGCCCCTTCCTGACAAGGAACATACTGTATGTACTAAATACAGAATAAACAAAGAGGAACATGTTAAAGAACAGAAGAGGAAGCATATTCTTGAGGTTCCGCTTCATTGCATACAATGTTGGTTTCCCACTCATGATGAATCACAACGCCCAAAGAAATGCAATTCCATGATGTCTCTCTATATGTGGCAATTTTGAACAAGAGTCATTAGGATCATATTCTGAACAAGAGTCAACAGGTGGGGAGCGTATGAGTTTCATTGCATCCAGAATTGCACTCAATGCCTTGGTGCCAATTTTGTAAGTCATTGCAGTGTTTAGCTTCAAGAGTGGACTGCTGCTAGTGCGACACAAAGCAGCTACACAGATCATAGTGTAGATATAACGGGAAAACCTTAAGCATCAGAGTAAAATCAGCAAAGTGGAACTTGCTGGAATATATGTGCTAGTATTGCTGGTATGGCTAGAAAGGCTTCGGATACCAGCTCTCTTCAAGTGAAGGTGCGATACTATTAATATTAGTGTAACTCTCAAAGGCGACACAACTCCCCGGATTTCCTTGCTATTCTTATAGGATTCAAGTGGGCATGCCACTACAAATCCTATTCCTATGTTTACAAAATCCTACGAATCAAAGAGGCTCAAAGTGTCCATCACAACCAACCGTATAGACCTCTACACTGCAAATGTCCCTGCTCATCTTCAGTACAAGGAACATACTGTACTACTATCATACTCCCTCCGTTCCAAAATATAAGTCTTGGTAGAGATTTCCACTATGGATCACATACAGATGTATCCAGATACATTTTAGAGTGTAGATTCACTCATTTTTCTCCATATGTAGTCCATGGTGGAATCTATACAAAGACTTGTATTTAGGAACGGAGAGAGTACATATTAAATAAGAACGGAAGAGGAACATGGTAAAGAAGAGCAAGCAGATTTTGGATAATAAAATGTTGGTTGCGAAGTGCCCACACATGATGAACCAGAGCGCATTAATAATGCAACTCCAAGTTGTCTCTCAACCATTTCAGGCGGTTTGATGAAGATCCTACGTCTCCCAACCCTTCTTCTTCCTCGTCTTTGATTCTTCCCATACAGAACACCGCACGGGCCGCCGGCCCGACCACTAGCCCCCATCACCTATGTTCCTCCGCCACCCCCACATCCCACCACCGCCCCACCCCCACTCGCGTCGAGTTTTCTTCGTTCAGCGAGGCCCCACAACAACTCAAGCCCCTTCGTTCGCACCGGCGAACTCCGGCGAGCTCTAAAAAATCGACTGACCCAATTTTGAAATTTAGTCTACTATGATTTAACTAGTGTGGAATATAAAAGGGGAAACCATAAGCATTGGGAGTATAGTGTTGAGCGTGCCATGGCGGATCTGAAGGTGCAAACCGGACAAATACAACTTCACAACCAAGACAAGAAATCAGAGTAAAGCAGTGACGATCTATTTTCTTGCTGCGATAAATAAGTTGAGCAGATACGAAAGAGTACCGCCTCTGGTGCGGTGCCGTGTATGCATCTGCTGAGGATTCAACAGTGCTGCGGTAGCGATGGCTGTCGGCGGTGTGGAAGCAGATCTAGGAGGGTAGACGGTGGCGGCGGGGGGCGGTGGACGAGATGGTCGTAGGAGTAGCGCCGGCAAGGTGGACGACGACGGGGATGAAGCGAGAGGACGGGATGCAAGGATCCCGGTCCGAAGCCGTGGATGAGAGAGGTCGATCTCTTGTAATGATGGCGGCATCGGGGTATCAGCTTCGACATGGTGGAGGAGGACGGCGGTGGCTGGGGCGACGGACATTGGTGGACGGAGGAGGCTGGGGTGGAGAGGGCGTTTTGGCGCCCACGGAGTACGAATGGGGAAAAGGGAGGTAGAGAGGAAGGGGGGAACCATGTATTCAGGGCACACTTGTCTCAAATGTGAGGAAATTTATAAACTTAGCCCCCGTTTCAAATTTCCTACATCACAACAATATTAGTCGGTCGGGGATAGGACGGTAATCTCGCATACACCGAATATTTGCCGACGAGAGTTTGTTTTTGGCGCCCACCGTGTATGAATATGAATCGGGGAGGGACTCGATTTCGGCCGAGGACACACTGTGTTTTGGCGCCCACCGTGTATGAATCCGGGTGAGAGGTGGTTACGTCACGTTTGTGTGAAATTACAAACCTACCCCTATCAAAACCTATAGAAATCCAGCAGATATAGGCTTTGCGTGGCAGAGATAGGCAATAGTAATTTCCATCTCGCAGATTTTGGTTTCTGGCGGTTACTGCGACTTTCCCCGATTCGTTCAAATTTTGCAGAGTGCATGTTTACCTTGCCAACTCAATTCGAATCCCGTTTGCATTCTATTTTTTTCGGGCGGGATCCATTTTCAATTGGAATTAAATTCTATATACATCACTTTTTTATATATACTTCCAAAAGCACAACACCATTTATACATAAATATGGTTTACAAATGGCATGATCTTAGATACATAAGGTTGTATCCATCAATTTGGATTTTCAAATATTTGAAACCACTTTATGTTGAAATCGAATGTATGCATTCCTCGCTAACTGTCTCCAATTAATGTGTTGTTCATGCAGGGTTTTTTACTTCTCAAACATGTATAATGTGTTCACACACACAACATATAGTGTAATCCCATTTAGACATTAATTGCATATAAACCATGCATTGTTTGTAATTAAATAATCTATGGATCACCAATATTGATAAACTATATAACATTACACATGTGCCCAAATTCAAATGAATATGCATGTTTGATACACCAATTTGTGTTATAATATTATCGATGTCGTGATCTCCAGTTTAAATATTTGAATCCCCTTTAATCCAGATATTTGTATCATATAGCTACCACTCATGCTTATATAGGACTATCTCTCTGGACCTATACGCGTTCATCGTCTCTCAGGTATCTCTCGTGCTACCTGTATGTCGACAATGATCTTTTATCTTCATAACACACTGACGGTACTCTCTCCGTCGACCTTCATCACTATATCTCTCTCTAAGTATATCTCGCTCCCTTCTATGTGTCTCTAACTATGATTCTCCATGTGGAATCCCTTTCTCTCACACAAACACAAAACTTTGTCTCCTGGGGTCTCATTTCTCTCTACTATTCCCATGTGTGCCACTCGCACACCCCTCATACAGAGATGTCTTTCGCTCCTTAGATATGAGAACCTACGACTCTTCCTCTTAAATATCTCTTTCTCACACACAAACACAAACTCTGTCTCCCAGGGTCTCATATTTCTCAATTGTTCTCTTGTATGTTGCTTACACACACTCTCTCTCCCTAGAGATATCTTGTGTTCCCTCATATGTCTCTCTAGCTATCACTCTCGTTGTGAAATATCTTTCTCTCTCGTAGACACAAAACTCCTTCTCTTGAGATCTCATTTCTCTCTAGTATCTGTTTGTATGTGACTCACATGCACCCTCTGTCTATCTCTCTCACACCACACACATAACTCAGCCTTCTGATCCACTCGACTCCTATCTCTAACACACACTAGCTAGCATCTTTATCTTTCTATTTATCTGTTTCTCCATCAACCTTCTTTCTTGCCCTCACTCTTGCTTCCTATCACGCACACTACATATGTTTCTCTCTGCATGCAGTCAAGTGCCCTCCTTTTATCTTTCTCTCACACACACATATATAACTTCACCCTCTGAACCACCCGGCGGTCATCTCCAACACTCAAACTAGGGATGTCCCTCTAGCTACATCTCCATCTATGTATCTATCTGTAGTTTCTCCGTCTACATCTCTTTCTCGCACAGAGTCTTGCTTCCTATCACCCACACTATATATGTCTCTCCATACATATGCATTTATAGGTTGATCTCTTTGCACAATCGTTGTGCCTCACTCCCTCTGCTCACCATAGATGCATGCTCCAGCCCACGCCACTATCTCTTAAAGACAACAACACATGCTCAATTTTCGGGCCTTCTTCCTTGCATTCGCACATGCATGCATATTGTCATACCGATCCGTCTCTCCCATGTCGTTGATCTTATGACTTATGTCTTCTTTCTTTTATCTCGATCATGCGCGCGTGTACACACACACATCCCACGTATACATGTATACCTCTCACACATGCACGTTCAAGGTCTCTATGTCTCCATACGTAGTTAATTACCCTCAACCCTAAAGCCACCACATTGAATCGTTCTCCTCTTGTGTGCACATAACTTCCGCCTGGATGGGTAAAACACACACTCACACTTAACAATCTCCTTCTAGGTACCCCCCCTCACTCTTCCCCTATATCCCCGAAACCAATAAGACCATCCCTTTGTTTAATTCCTGCCTACATGCACCATCGATATATAGTAGTCTTCCTTGGTGTCTCTCGAACAAAAACGTTCTCTCGATGTCGACTCCTCTCACGCGCACACACCTTCTCTTCCCTCTCTACGGGCATTTTCTCTCTCACACCCCATCATTGGTGGCCTCTACCATACACATCACCTCTCTATGATGAAGCCATGCACACTTAAATTACATCCGCCACCGAGGACCCCACGACACACACACACACACGCATGCACGCACGCACCCCCCCACACACTAAGACTCCATCTCTCTCTCTCTCTCTCTCTCTC
>NC_041383.1:201153268-201186411 GCF_002162155.2 Triticum dicoccoides
CTAAGACTCCATCTCTCTCTCTCTCTCTCACACACACACCCCCCCACACACACTAAGACTCCATATCACACACACATGCTCTAGGCGGAGCATTTGTTCCTACCACCCTTCTTCCAACCTTACCCGTATGATAAACAATCACCTTAATTTACTTGTATAACATGGACAAATTCCACTTTACTTTAGTAGTCAACAAACTTATCATTTGTACCCTTATAAAAAAACGAGTTGGCGATGATGGTGTGCCTGCCATCTTGTAATATAGACCGTCTGATCTATATCTGACGGATAGAAAGCAAACTATGATAATTTTACAAAATATACCTGCACCTCTCTCCACATCCTTATCTCCCACAACCTCATTGCTCAGCAATTAAAAAAGGAAGTCTCTGGAACAATCTAGCATGGTGGCCGCTGCCGTCTGCCGGCGCTGTCCATCCCCGTGCCTCCGCCCGTTCCGACCACCAGTCACCACCATGCTCCACTCCTCCTCACCTTATCTCTCATCTTTCATTTTTTCGATGACATTCTCGAGATACCAGTTTTTCGATAAAATTCTCTAGATATCATTAGTTTTTACACATGAGATTACTCCTGCATGGGTCAATCACAACAGGTGTTTTGTAAAAAAATGCATATTGATGTTCCGTGCAATGCACGAGCATCTTGCTTGTAATTATATAATGCAAATCACGAGCAGGAAGTGGCATTGTTTTTACACAACCACGTTAACATGGCCACATAAATCACTAGCTAAAGTAAATACCATTATACTTATATCCCGATGCAAAAGGTTGAGTACATGTCCGAAGAGTAGAGTCGCACACACAGACTCTGTCTCTCAGAATCTCTCACACACACACACCAGTTACGTGATGCCCACTTATGCAGACACGTATGTTACAATTTGTGCACCCGCGGGTACACATGATGTTGCGCATTTATTTAAGCCGAACGGCGAACCCAAACAGTAGCTGCATTCATTCCCCTCCCGCTTCCCCTTCTCTGGTCGCTGTCACCCGGTAGCCATGGCCCGGCCGAAGGTAACAACATACGCCATACTCCCGCCGGAGCGGTGCTTTAATATGGAAATTTTAGTGGTCATGCATGCATCTTTTTGTGCTAGCACTCCTATATAAGGGTTGACCGGTCGCTTCCCGCGGACGTGCGCGGGCGGTGGACGAGGAAGGAGAAGGGAAGCGGGCTGTGGAGTAACGTTTTTTATCACAATTTCTTAGTAAACTGAGTGCAATAATTGAGTAGTTTTGCAAACTACCAGTACTACAGCTGAAACGGTTCAAAACCTATACTCCCTTGCCAGCGCGCACTTCTCACATGAAACGGTCAGCGTCACCCTGGAGCGTCAGTGCCGCATTAATGCCCAGCCAGAGCAGAGGCGACCTCTCACTGGCGCCAGCTTTGAAGTGGCGCGACGGCTGAGAGAGCGTCGCTTCCCGATGCACGCGACTGCTCCGCGTCGAGACTGGCCATAGGCCCTGTTTGGATCCATGGGTTAGAGTTAGTTTGAGCTAGTTGGGGCTCAAATAGCCCTAAAGTATCCAAGCATGAGGGTTTAAATTGGAGCAAGTTGCACCGAACCCACCAAAAAAAACTATCCCACCCAAGAGGTGCTAACTGGAGATAGTTCTCATTCGGACCACTGAAAAATCACTTTTCTCTCTCCATCAAGTGCATTTATTGTCAATCTAACCCTGTCACCCAAACACCTCTTTAGCTACAGTTAGTTCAGGGTTAGTCATGAGTTAGTCTAACCTCTAGCTAAGTTAGAGTATCAAACAGGAGCAGTATAGGACATGCAAGTTGCTCAAAGCATACCGTCAAATTCGTACGTGAAAGAATTTTTTCTTTTTGAAAACGGAACATTAAAGGAATTTTTTTAGAATGCTCTTGGCATGTCTCTAATATGTGATGAGTTAACCGACCTCAATAGACGGCAAAAACGCCAGCCCGCCGCACTTTGAGAGAGACGAGGAGGGAGAAGCGATACAGGCTGCTGGATTACTAGAGATAGGTGTCACATGGAAGCCAGGAAATATGGTGATAGCCTGGGTTAGCCATGTACTAGTATGATGTAACTACACTGGGCTGCCGTGTTTCGTACTCTTCCAGTCCACTGTGGAGATGATTGGTTGATTTTATATCGCTGAATAATATTAAATATTATGAGGGCAGACGCTCCACCACGAGGTTCTTTGCTCCTTCTCGGTCGTCGGGAATCTATGTTCTTCCACTCTATTTTTTTTCATGCGAGACATCTAGCATCAAGGTGCACGTGTTATGCAAGGATCGTTCCATCTATATGAAGAACACGTGGGACACGGACATGTACCCAGGAGTGGACGTACGAACCTGAGAAATGTAGCGCAGTAAGTGAAGTAGAAAGGCACAAATGGTATGAACATGCGTGGCATATAGTTGTTCCCTCTTCATGCATGCTCAACTCAACACCCCTCTTCATGCATGCTCTCTTCATGCATGCTTCTAGTGTATTTGTTCTAAACTAGTGTAGACTCATGCACCCTCCATACACTCTACCAAACACCCAAAAGTGGGTCGAGAAGGGAACTCTTAGGCGGCATTTGTCTCTTACTACGTACTACCACTAAATGTTGTACGTGCAATGCACGGTGATGTTATGGAGTACATGCCTAAGTACTCTACTACTACTATATTAGTTGGAGGCACATATTAACTTTTATATTTGTTTACGTGTATGCCCCGAGACCTTCCAACTAGACATGTCTTTCTCTCCAGGTCGCACTTTGTATCGTTCATACCACTAAGTACTACTATGTGTGGTCTCCGACCCAGAAGTGGAAGAAGTGGAGATGCTCTACCACACTGTTTTTTGTGCGCTGGGCTCTACCACGCTCTTCATGTCCCACTCCTTTCGCTCATGTGTGGGACATCCAGCATGTGCCATGTTTGGCACTCTTCATCGTAAGAGTTGAAATGCTAGCATTCATCAGAAATAAAAAATAATTATAAATCAGCAGTGATACTATTTTCTTTGAGAATCAATAAGCAGTGATACTATACCACACGGTTTCCTTGCTCCTCGATATCGGAAAGAATACTTACGTTCGCCAACATGTGGGACGTCGACCATCCTGTTCCACTTGCCATGCACGTAGAACTCCAAGGGAGAGTCACCCCGGTCGTCGCGCTGCAGTAACAATGACTAATGAGCCGTCAAATCACAAGCCCACTTCCCACTTTGAAGTTGCTTGGACGAAGGAACCATCATGACTTCATTGAATTCCACTTCTTGAAGAAAACTACTATACCAGTAGTATTGCTAGCTACAGTAGTTACTCCAACAGAGGCCTCCTTTCGTTCATAGGATAGGAAATTTTTATAGGACTATGAAAATCATAGGAAGTGAGATGACATGCATCTCAATTCCTATAGAGAAAGAGATACCATTTGATGCATAGGATAGGAATTTTTCCATTTAGTCTAGGCTAATGTACTGGTAATTTGCTCTAAAAACTACAATAGTAACTAGTAGTACTGGTACATGCTCGTACTCAGACACAGACACATACACTAACTACTAGTACTACTACTTCTCACATGCTGGTCAGACGCCGTCGTTCTCCTTCTCAGCTTTGTCGGCGACACCCCACCGTGCTTGGATCTCCGCCGACCTCTCCGCAGCAGCGCGTGCGTCCTCTTCTTTCTTGCAGTGGCGGGCCTCTCTTTTCTTGAGTGCTTTTTGACTTTTCCGCTCCCTTTGTGCGGCTTTGGCCGCGTCTTGCTCTACCGCCCATTCGGCCTTGGCATCTTCAAATTCCTCCCACATAGGTGTGAGGTCGCGAGCGGCTATGAACTCGGCACGACGGGATGCCATCGCTTGCCTACCATTTTGTGTGAGGTCGTGGGCGGCGAGGAACTCGGCGCGGCGGATGCCATCGCTGCCTTACCGGTTAATGTGCGGTGCGGTGGCATGAACGATGCTTGGTGAGAGCTCTGGGGTGGAGTGGCCGGACAAACGTATAGTGCATTGCTTTGTCAAGAGCTCAAGGACAGAAGATGAAGGAAATTTGAGTTCCCCTTCAATCCTGGTCATTTATTACCGAGTAAAATGCATTGACGGTCATTGAACTTGTCTTGATAGCTCACTTTGATCATTGTATACGAGATATGGTGATTATATGGTCACTGGCTCAGCGTATAGCTCCGTATTTGTCTGGTTGACCAGTCAAATAGTCTGCATGCGCCGCATTAGCTCGTGTTCTTTATCTATCTACGCGGGCCTACCTGTCGATGGAGAAAGATATACTGTAAAAACCAAAATTATGTGTATGTGGGGAATCAAACCACGGACTCATCGCTGCAATGCACCCTCGTCAGCCAAATGAAAATGAAATACTTCGCGTCAGACACTCACGCTCACGCTGTCAAAGCATGCTAATGCATGCACATCGCCCTCTAAATCAAAGTCCTGCTCATGGCGCAACACAAATGGCGAGCCCATCACCTGCGCGCCCTGGCGGTGCCTGACATTACTACTTAGACGTTTGATGGAGGCCTACGTGAACGCCGAGCATGTATTCACCCGGCTCAACACCAACGGTCATACTCGGAGCGCCTTGCTCATGTATATCGTCCATCACAACGGCAATCTATAGAACAGCCTAGCTAGATAGGGTACTATGGTACGGAGTATGTACTATCGTGAGCGACCGATCTTAGTGCCACTACACACGAGTGTGTGTCTGATCGATTCGTCCATTATTCGTAAGTTATGCATGGTTGTGTGGTGTCTAATGGTGGTCGTCGAAGGCTAGCTGGCGACAAGAGCGGTTGTCAATACGTGTCGCATATGCTTCAAAGGCTCGTCATCCATGAGTTCACACTTTACCACCACGCCAGCGTCTGACCGCCCTGGCCTACCGAAACCCCTTCCATCGCTAGCGCGCGCTTCCTACCTGAAACGGTCATCGTCTCTCCAGAACGTCAATGCCGCATTCACCGGACTTAACTGCAGGTGCAATTGGTGTGTCACTGACATGCGGGCCAGATGCCCGTTGGGCCCACATGTCAGTAACCCAGCGCATCTGCAGTTAAGTCACTGAAGCACTGTCCGCATTCACGCCCGATGAACCTACTCCGGCGCTAGTTGTCCATCCGTCTGCCGCGGCTCATTGCCATTCGCCCGCTATATTAACTTGAGCCTCAGCTCCCAGCCATAGCCAAAGACCCACACTTATTCTCCTCCGGTCCCTTCCTTCTGTCGGCACCACTCCAACCATGGCCTCCTGGCGCTCCGAAGCTCTCTTGGACATACTGTCGCAGGAGCAGACGAGGGACATCGGCAGCTCCGCTCCGGGCATGCTCCAAAGCTCTCTTCGACGTACTGTCGCAGTAGCAAATGAAGGAGATCACCGGCACCCCCGGGCCGCCCTCCGCCACCACGACCATGAAGCCGGCGCGCGTGCGCGGGCGCAACCGGCAGCGAGGAAGAGTGGTACATGGTAGGTCGCCGCCGCTCTGGTCCCAGGAAGGCCACCGCTACTCCACTCAGTCGATGCCAAGCTTGGTGGGGTAAACATCGGCGGCCGATTAGCCGCTTGACGGCGATGTGGAGGCGGAAATCTTCAGAACCTTGTGCTCCAGAGGAGGAGGTTATCGAGGCGGATGAGGAGGAGGCAAAGGCAATGGTCGGCTTTCTTGGGTTCATGGCCGGACATGGTGGTCGGGCGCCGGTGATCATTTAGATTAGGTTTACAGTAGGTTTTAGTACGTTTTGTGCGAAATATATAATGAATTTCGTCCAGTTGTAGGAAAAGTTTTTGAAATGTAATGAATTTCATCCGGTTAATTTGAAATTTGCTTTGTTTGCACGAATTTCGTCCGGTTAGTTCATATAGTTGTCGAAAGGTATGCGGGCAGCATCAGATGGCATCCATCAGTGTCCTCGGACAGATGCTGGTGTAAATTTGTGGGCCAGCACTGGAGATGCCCTAACTATCATGCTATAATCGTTAACAGTGCTCCATTATTTGGCAGGGAACAGTTATCCCTCGATCAAAATCAGATCCACGGTGTTTCGCACTCCTCCCGCGTAAGAGTGTAAACTCTTGCTTACATAAAAATGGAGCAAGTGGATGGCACTGTAGCACGTCATATCACTCAAACTAGCCCGCCTAACGAGCGGGAAAGCACCACCCTCGTCATTTTGTTCTGGATTTCTATCGATCGATCGCGCGAAAATGTTACGCTTCACAAGTTCAAAAGGAAAAGGCGGCACACTTATGACTCGTACGCGTCACACCCCCGACAGTCCGGCTCGCACGCCGCTCACCAGAGGGGACACGCGTTGTCTTGCAATTTCACTGACATGTGGGACTGCAATTGAATAAACCGTCGATAGCCGAAATCTAATCGCTCGGCGGGCGTCGGCTGAGAAGAGAGAAATGGGAGAGGAGAAGAGATCGCCCGCCCGCCGTGCATGAACTCCAAGAAATATATGGTGATAATGTGAGGTGGACCATGCTGGAGTCTGAACCGCTTCCGGAGCCCGCTCTGACCGCCCTGGCCCCTCAAGACGCCAGCTGCCCACCGCATGCATGCATAGCAAGTACTAAAAACTGGGCTATAAGCCTGCTTATGTGGAGGAGAGAGAGGCATTGACAAAGTCAAGGAGTGGGCTCTGCAAGAGCCCATCTCTACACGTTCTCCTAGGTATAAAAAGTAATTCTAAAAAAAGAGGCATAAAAAACAATTGTGTCCAAAAAAAGAAAGGTAAAAAACATTTGAGAGGAAATAGATAGAGAGAAAGTGAGAAAAAGTTGTAACCTTATAGCCAACCTTATAGTCAACAGTATGGTAGCATTACATGAGGAAGGAGGGAGTGGCGCACATGCCAAGTTCACTGGCCTACCATGTTTCACACTCCTCCGTTGTAACAGTGGAGACAATAGCTTTCATCAAAAATAAACAATGAATACTCGTTGCTCATCCTCTATATCGGAAAGAATACTTTCATTCGCTGACATGTGGGACGTCAACCATCCTGGTCCACCTGCCATGCACAAAATTATCTTGGTCTACCCCGGTCGTATCGCAGGCCCAACCTTTCCCACTGTAAGTTGTTCGGACGAAGGAACCATCATGACTTCGTTGAATTCCACTTCTTCAAGAAAACTTACTATACCCACAATACTGCTACCACACGTGAAGACTGAACGGCACTGTACCACGTCATATCACTGAAACCCACTAGGACAAACTAACCCGCCTAGGTCCAGAGTACGTCTCTGCACTGCTATGATTTTGTGTTGTACGTCTCTGTACTTTTGCTATGATTTTCCTACCCTATTAACCAAATGAGGCCTTAACGTATCCGTGTCGACTATTGTCTGATCGATCGCTAAGCCTACAATTTTAGGAGCTATGGCTATTGGTCGATCGAGGAAGGATAAGTATAAGCGCACCACGAGCTCATCAGCCCCAATGTTTCTCTTTGGTGAGTGATTTGCAAGTACTATAGCTCGCACAGTAGCTAGCCTACTAAAACCAAGAATCATCAAACAAGCCCTGCTGACATGATAAATAGTTCAAACTTACATCTAAGCATGCCATATATTACATCAAAAGCTGGTGAGGATACATCTGTTTCCATAACTCGGAGAGGGTTTGCATGATTCATTATCAAACTAAAGTAGCAAGTACCACCCACACAAGACAGTGCACTAGCCCTAAGATGGTTTGATAACACGCATCGTTCTGGTAATTAAACACATGGCAATGCAAACTACCCTGAAGGATTAGCGCGACCAACTATTTCTTGTCATCGATCTCTCGGGCAATGACCACAGCACAGAAAGCGGCATGGGAATCGATCTCTGGGGTGATGCCCACAAGACTGACCGCGACATCGGAATCGGTCTCTGGGGCGATGTCCACAGGATGGACAGCGGCATCGAAATCGATCTCCGGGGCGATGCCAACAGGACGGACCACGACATCAAAAACGATCTCTGGGGCGTTGTCCACAGGACGGGCCACGACATTGGAATCATCAAGGACGTCCACTGGCACCTACGCAACCCTAACATATTAGCAAGCATATTGCAAATAATCAAAAACTACAACTATGGTAATAAGCCATTATTTTTTACCTTGTGCAGCTCACCGGGGGATCTCATCCCTTCGGGGGCCATCTCCTCGTCCTCGATGGGGGCCATCACCTTGCCAGGGGAATACTGCTTCTCAACAGTGACTATCTCCTAAAACTCGGCCTTGAGCCTCGCATAGATGGCCATCAGAGTTTCTGGGGTAGGCACGGTGGGGCCCTTGCTGTTCTTTCAACTTTCTTTGAGGAGTTCGTCCGCCAACGTCGTCAACTCTTTGGCCAGTGCTTGTTTCTTGGAGTTCTTCGTATCCATGGGTTGGCCCACCAAAATGGTCAACTTGTTGGTTGGTGCTCGCTTCCTAGAGATCGCTGTCTCCAGTGGGTTGTTCGCCGGCAACTCTTTGCCTAGTGCTCCAGGATCCATCAATGAACTGACAATCGCAATGAAAATGGGAAAAGAATAGGCTGTGAGAATCGGTCAGTGCTTCGCAAAAAGAAGATTCTTGGAATGAAAATATAGTAGCATAACTGATTCGCCCACCTTTCCTTCGTCGGTACAGAAGAAAAATGGCAGAAGTGAGTAGCCTAGAGTGAGGTTTTCTTCAAGAAAGGGAAGAAAGGGCTTCAACGAGCATTCCAGTGAAATGATGGTTGCTTCGTCCAGTTCAACTTGGAGGCCACCTTACCACTTCTAGTAAAGGTGTGGGTTTTGTGATATGACAGGTCATGATGGCCACACCGAGGTGACAGGTGAGTCTCGACTATAGCACCTTGTTGTGATTTGGTGGATGGCACGCGGGCCCGGATGCTTTGATGTCCCGCATGTAGATAGAGCGGCTAGTCATATATGAGTGCTCAATATTGTGCACCGCGACCAAGGCGGAGAGGAAAACGAGAGAACTATGTAATTAATGCATGAGTTTAATTAGGGTAGTTTTTAAAGTACGAGATACATTCCTCCAACCGTAAAATGCCTTGGTTCATGAGATTTGAGATTTGAGCCCTATAAACCAGAAGGGAGGGGGTACTGCACACCGTGTAGTCTAGTCACTTGTTGAAATCTCTAGAAAGGCAAGTACTTCTTTCCGGTTTACAGGGCTATACTACTCCCTCCATCTAGGTGTGTAAGTCATCTTATGAAAACTAAATAGTCCCAAAACACTTAGGCGTGGTGCATTAACTTCTACCTTGTTTCTTGTTTCTTGACATATCAACCAATAAGAGATGAGAGGTGTGCATGCTTTTAATGACTTAAGACTACCAAACACGACATGCAGTGGCTAGTTCATTGCATGCAATGCTATTAATTAGCAAATAAACATTGGTGACCCCAGGAGGAAACAGTGCTAAGCACGTGGACCTATGCAGAATGAGTATCAACCAATGGATGATGGAGTTTAATTGTTAAACAATTCAATGAGGGAAGCTTAGCTACAAATTCAATGACTTACTCACCTAGATGGAGGGAGTAGCAAGTACTAGTACTACTACAATAGTTGGCTCAAATAGCAATTTTGTCTTATGCAAGAGCCTGGCTACTATATGCGTGCTCCAAGGCACCGCACCACGCGAGCGTTCGCAACTGCCACGTTCGGGTTGCGTTTGGCTCTTTGCCTCTTCGAGAAGACGAACAATGATGTTACTCCTACTTCTACAGTATCGAATCCACTGCTGCATGTCCGTTCACCTCATGCGGGAGGGATAGCGTGTAGCGAAAGCTTCTACTTACTGCTCCTGCCTTTGCGTCTATGACAGGTGGGCCCAACAGATGGTTGGCCCTCCTATCATGCAGCCAAAGGAAGGTGCAGTTAAGGCACTGGAGCTCAGTCCGCGAGGGAGAGGGCGTTGTAGTAATCAAACTTCTCGGTCTTGTATGAGTTGACACGACACATCAAAGCACTGCACTCGATATAAGTCTTTTTACACATTTCAAATGGACTACAACATACGGATGTATGTAGACATATTCTGCTTCGTATGTAGTCACTTATTGCAATCTCTAAAAAGACTTATATTTGGAAACGAAGGGAGTACAACGCATGCATGCATGTCGTGACTTTCCTTTTGATACTTGCATGTGTTCATTTGATGCACCTTGCCAAATTTTGACTATAAATTTAACTAACCAAATTTTCATGCATGTCACAAAAAATTACGGGGCTGTTTGGATTGTGACTATGTTTGTCTTATGTTGCCACATTATTTTTCCCACACTTGCCACACTTGCCTAACTTGAGTTTCTCAAATTGTTAGACACACTTTGTATTGCCTAAGGGAATCTTGCCACAATTTTTGTGTCTATGACATGTGGGGTTCACTGCTAATAAAAAATTCTTGTCTTAGGTGTGGCTAATAAAAAATACTTATATTTAGGAACGGAGGGAGTAGAAAATATAAATAATAATGCATGTTGGGGCAACCCATGTTTCCGCTAATTTTAGCCGTGGGCTTGTTCACAATTTTTACGAGGGGGTGGTTGTTCATTTAATGGATGGACTTGTAGTACAAGACTTGAACAATAAAAAGTGTGACCTGGCACACCGTAACACCACTTGGAACAAGCGGGTAGCTATCTCAAAAAACAATCAACAACTAAAAAACCGCGACCTCGCATGTAGTACACAATTTTAAACGATTGTTTTGATGGAGTGAAAAAGGAAAACTACCCGACTACATATATATAGGCCGGAGCATCCGCACTTGCTTGCTAGGATTGCTCTATTCACACACTCTCATCCTCTCTAGATCTAAACAAGATAGGAGTGGTAACACTGTCTTTCTCCCTTCAAAAAACAATGTCTTTCTATCCTCACCGCTGGTTACAGATCCGGACATATCCCCCTCCGCCGGTGAAGGGGAGTAGGGGCAGCATTTAGGCCGTCATCGACAGCGAGGGAGTAAACCCACTGCCGGCCGCATCGTTATCTCTAGCCGAGCGCCAGTGCAGGAGGTCCTCCGATCCCTTCGTCGTTGCCTGTGGGCGGATCCGGCCTCCCGCCGCCCACCTATCCACATCCCGACGACCTTCAGGTATATCTTCGTTCGAAACCGCCTTAGCTCTACTTCCCCAGCTCGCTAGGTCGCTCCATGTGCATCATTTTCTACCTCTCAGCCCCTCTCGATCGGATGGTCCAATGTCACCTATTTTTTTCTTCTATTGTTAGAGGTAAAGCTACTTCATGGGGTCGAATCTTGTACTCCCTCCGTCCGGAAATACTTGTCATTGAAATGGATGTATCTAGATGTATTTTAGTTCTAGACACATCCATTTTGATGACAAGTAATTCCGGACAGAGGGAGTACTTGGTTCAAACAAGAAATAAAGTGGGGGTGGGGGAATTTAGTATGTACATCGGACTTGGTACAAACAGGAAGGAAAGGGGGTGAAAGTAGTACAGACTGGTTATCCAACCGGTCTCTTGGTTGAAAAGGGAAATATAGGGGTAACGTTGTACACAGTGGTATGACCAGGACTAGATTTGCTATCCACACATAGGAGTAGGTGACTAGAGTGAACAAAAATGGGACCAACCCAAATATGTTTCTTGGATGTTTGTTTCTCGGGGCAACAAACTATGAATCACCACTTTATGCCCATGTTTAAGTACATGGTGCTGGACTGCTGGTGCACCCACTGTCCCATGCCCTTATACCAAATATTTAGATGTTCTTAATCTAATGTCCCTGGTAAAAATGAAGCGATGCCATTGTTTTTTTTGAAACTGCACGACAGTGGGAGAGGCAACCACTGACTTTTGTATTACTCACAAGGGATCAATTACAGCATTGTTACAATGGTGGGGTGTGAGGCCCCCCGGCCATGTGATTTATGAAACTATCAAGTCAGTACCTACAAGCTTTGTATGTAGTTCTCTAGGGAGGGACGCAGGGCCTCCTTACAATTGTGCACCAGTAAAGCCAATAGCTCTTTAAATCTAGCTAGCCACGCCTGAAAGGAATGTGGGATCCCCCTGAATAAAAGGTTGTTCCTCTCCTTCCATAAACTCCAAGCCGCCAGCAGGAAGATGTCCATGAACAACGGCCAGCGCCAGCCCTCTTTGCCAGCGTGTATGAGGGTTAGTCTATCACCAGAGCTTGGCCAAAGTATGCCAACTTTGTCCCAGCAATGTTGGCTGAATGGGCAATTGAAGAACAGATGCTCGACAGTTTCCTCGGGGGGGGGGCTTGGGCAGAGCATGCACGTATATATGTTCCCACCCACGTTAAAATGACGACGTTTCAGCATATTTCTAGTGTTTAGTCTATCAACCATCAATAACCAGCCAAACATTTTGAATTTGATTGGACTCTTGGCCTTCCACAACCACCCAAAAGCCTTGTCAGCAACCATATCCCTGGAACAGTGATCATAGTATCTCTTGGAGGAGAAAGATCCGCCAAGGTTGCAAACCCAAGAATCATAGCAGTCCCTGTCAAGCACAACATGCATGGATCCCTACTAAATGTCTCTGACTTCCTGTCTGGCTCGTGATGAGAGAGGGAGGTGGAAGATCAGGCTAGGGTCAGAGGCAGATAGGATATTAGCCACAGTTTCATCTTCAATCTTGCAAAAAGAGAAGGCTCGGGGGTAGAGCTCCATAAGAGGGGTGTCACGATCATTAAACCACGCATCTTTCCAGAACAGGGAGGAAGAACCATTGCCCACAACAACCTTGGTGATCCCGTGGAAAACATCACTGAACTGCATCACATCTCGCCACCAGAAAGAACCCAACTGATCCACTGCATGCGGAACCCTGTCAGAGTAGTACGTGTCCCAGATCAAGGTCACCCAGGGGACATCATGGTGGTTATAGAATTTGAACAAGTGTTTTAGAAGGAGGCCCGCGTTCTGGGTCTTGATGTCAATGACACCGAGACTCCCTTTACTTTTTGGCCTGCAGACTAACTCCCAAGCAGCGAGGGAATTGTTCTTGACACCATCCTCAGAATTTTTCGCCCAAAGGCAGTACCTGCGCAGCTTATCGAGGTGTTCCACAACCCTGGGATGCAGTTTGATCATGCACATGGCATAAATCAGCATGGAAGTGACAGCAGAGTTGACCAGAGTTAATTTGGCCCCCGAAGACATCAACGCAAGCGCCGTCGACATTTTCCTTTCCACCTCGTGTACCAACGGCATTAGCTCGAGCAGTGTCGGCCTTGTCGTCCCCATAGGGAGGCCAAGGTAAGTGAAAGGCATAGATCCAACAGAGCATCCGAAGATGTTAGCCAAGTCAACCGCTCGATGCTGATCAATGTTGATGGGAACAAGTGTGGACTTATGAAAGTTGATTTTCAGGCCCACAGAGGCAGCATAATCTTCCAGGATAGATTTCATACGAGTAGCTTGGACAGGGCACGTGGGCATCACCAAAATGGTGTCATCTGCGTACTGCACCACCGGATAGTCACCTCCCCTATTGCAAGGGATGGGTAGATCGAGCAAACCATGGGCAAAAGCATCATTAATAGCAACATGAAGAAGGTCTGCAGCAAAAACAAAGATCAGAGGAGAAAGGGGGTCGCCCTGACGCACCCCGCATTTGCATTGGAATTTCCTCCCCGGAACCCCATTGAGTAAGGCAGAGGACACACCAGAGCCAAAGATCGAGTGCATCCACCCCAGCCACCTGTCATCAAAGCCCATATGTTTCATAATCTCCATCATCGGGGCATGTTCAATGGTGTCAAAAGCTTTGGCAAAGTCCAGTTTGAGCAGCATTATCTCGCGAGACGATCTCTGACACTGATGAATGTACTCAAACGACCAGGCAAGGCAGTCTTGTATGGTTCTCCCCTTAATGAAGCCGTACTGGTTTTTGTGAAAGATCGTCAGAATTACTTTCTGCAAACGATTGGCTAGGATCTTGGTGATGATTTTTAGGCAACAGTTCAGTAGTGTTATTGGACGATAGTCATTGGCAGTTTCAGGAGAAGAAGATTTCCGAATCAAAGTAATGAACCCATCACTGATGCATCAAATATCTAGGTTGCCATCATAGAAATCCTGACACATTTTGTAAAAATCCTCTTTAATGATTAGCCAATAGCTTTTGAGGAAACAACCATTAAAACCATCGGGACCTGGAGCACGGTCTATGGGCATTTCTTTCACAACTGCGTCAATCTCCGCAGTAGAGAAAGGCTCGGAGAGCACATCCAGCCCAGGGATTCGTCTGATGATCCGGAGGAGATCAAAACGCATGGTAGTAGGTTTGGAGGATCCCAGTCTCTCCTTATACGTTTTGTACAAGATGCCTTCTTTGCCAACGTGGTCACTAACCACGGCATCACCCTCCCGCAGGTTGGCGATTGAATTATGCCTAAACCTCTCAGTCACCAGGGACTGAAAAAGCTTGGTGTTTTCATCAGTAAATCTGAAATATCTTACCGTGCACCGTTTCCTCCAATATTCATTCTGATACTTCAGCAGCCTGTTAAGATGTAGCTTCAGTATGCATCTGAAATTTTTTTCCTGTATGAAAAGTGCTCTTTTATCCTCTATACTGTCCAAATACACAAGAGCCTCATTGCTATTCTGGATCATGACTCTGAGTTTGGAGATGCCGCGACTCCATTTCTTAAGCTCATAACGGAGGTTTTTCAATTTTCTGCATATAAGTGTAGCTGCATTTGGGGCATGACAGGGTTTAGACCAGGAACTGGCCACCACATCAGAGAAACCATCATGTTGAACCCAGTAGTTTTCAAACCAAAACAGCCTGGATTTGGGGATTTTTGATTCAATGGCTACAACACATGGTACGTGATCAGAGACTGGCTTACCGAGTGGAAGGACCATCGTGTTAGGAAAAACAGTGGTCCAATTTGACGAAGAGAAGAACCAGTCGAGCTGCTCAAGCAGTGTTACTCTTGCATGTTACTCCAAGTGAACGATCGTCCCTTAACAGGTAGCTCCATAAGTGATTGCGCACGGATGAATTCATTGAACAATAGCATATCAGCAGCATCTCCACCCGGTTTATTTCTATTAGTCGGTGAGCGAATGAAATTAAAGTCCCCCAGAATCAACCAGTTCTCATCATTAGGTATGTTGAGATCGAATAACCACGAGCTGAAATCAACCCGGCGCTGACCAGAACAAGGGCCATAAACATTAACCAAATTCCAGGCCTCATTCGATTGGGTGGAAATAAAAGAGACACCCACAACAAAGGACTCAATCAACCAAGGTGTGCCTACAAAGAGGGAGCTATTCCAAACTGTGAGAATACCACCGGAGGCACCCACCGATGGGGCAAACACAAATTTATCAAATCTCTTAGGACAGAAAGTTTTAATAAAAGCAAGATCAAAAGATTCACGGCTTAGTTTCTTGAATGCATAACACCGAACAACCACTTGAGTCTATCGCATTACGAAGAGCCAAAAGTTTGATGTCAGAGTTAATTCCTCTAACATTCCAAGACAACACATTCCAGGATTTATTCATGGCAACCAGTGGAGCTCAGTCTTCAGACGAAGGCGCCAACTGCTGTCCATCAAGCAGTTTCTCCACCGAGAGATCCTTAGAAGCAATTCCGCAGCGGCTACCCACCAGTTGAATTTGTTCAATTGAAGTAGGCGGTGGGGTTGTAGGAGGAACGGCCTGAACAGGATTATCAGCAGTAGAAACTGCCATAACAGAAGGCACAGCGCGAGCTCGCACTTTTGATTTAGCTTGTTTGATGTCTAAAGTCTGATTCACCTTGAAGCCATCATACCTGTTCGATCTGGTGCTCCTCCTGACAGCAGTGGTTTCCAGCGGCACATTAGCCTTGCGTGGGTTGGTGGTCACAAAGAGGGAAGACGAGGCAAGCGCTTGAAGGGCCGTACCACAGGTGGGGATATCCAAAGATGGATGATCCGTGTCAGTAAGCAGACCCACAGTTATGGCCTTAAGCCCTGGAGATTGATCAGCTCTAATCCACTCCACATCAGACATATCAGCCTTCTCAGATGCTATCTCCTGCACTTGACTGGGAGGAATGATGGAAGCACCAAGCTGAAAGGTGGCACCAAAGTAAATGGATTGAAAATCCGGTTCAGGCGACAGCTTAGAGATCCATATAGAAATGACTGAGTCCAAGGCTTTCTGCATCTGTTTGAAAGGGTTAAGAGGGAGCATCACTGAGTCAGACTGCAAACCAGGAAGAGCCCGAGTGTAGATGCATTTGAGCATTCCACCAAACCAGCAAAGAAACTCTTGATCAAGGGCAATGAACACATTAACTTCAGTGCCACCAGCCCTAAAGAAAGCAGTGCACGCCGAAGGGTTGCCTCGAGCAAAATTATTTGCCAATGCCTCCACCTACTCAATTTCCTCATCTGAGACCCAAACATCAGACAACGTGTCCTGGATATTATGATCAGGGTCGACCCCATCCATCAGAGATGGTCCACTGTACTGGAAGAAGTTTCTGAAACTAAAACCGCGGTATGGCGGGGGAATGACAGGCCAGGCACGCCACCCATTCCCCTGAAGCTCAGGTTCCTGGGCCGGTGGGTTCCAAGCAGCCTCATTCAGCGCTTCCTGTGCAGCCATCTCATCAATCCTGGCCTGCTGCATGAGCGTGTAGTACGGGAGCTGGTACGGATGCGGTGAAGCATTGAGAAGAGGAGGAGCTTCTTCTGTGCCAACCAGACCAGGGATTGTGTTTCTTCCATTGAGTACATATACAGGAACATACCATGAATGACCCAGGCCTGGTAGCATACCAACACGAGTGATTAACAGGCTATGCGGCACTTCAGCGACATCTTTGATGTGGCACTTGACAAGAACGCGCGCTTTGTTCTGCCCAGGGCGCGGCCAGACCAGCAACTTGCCAAACGAAGAAACAGCTTTGTGGATGTAATGCTCCGTCTGGTAATCCATGGGGAAAGCAAGAAACATTATCCAAACTTCATATTCAAAGGCAAGCATGCGCATATTAAGCCCCTCGTCATGGGGAATCAAAGAGAATGTGGAGTCGTCAGTAAGAGCATGCGGCCCCTCTCTAATCGCAGCATCTCTGCTCTCCATATCCGCGAAAACCACACACCCAATACCGAGCGGATAGATGAAATCATCAAGAAGCTCATACTCCAAATCACCAACAATGATGCGGCAGACCTCAGCAAGCTAGTACTCCTTCAGGTGATCCGGGACAGGGGGGTCAACAGAGACTATTGCGTACCTATCATGATTCAGCGGAGGATCATCCACCACCATGACCTGGCGCTGAATGCGGTGTCCTGGACCTCTATCAAAGGTCGATCCAGCTGGAGCGAACTCGAACGGGCGCACCAGAAAGTTCGCCATTAGGCGCTGGAACCCCCAGCGGCGAGGAGTCGATGGTGGTTTTTGGTGGAGGTGACAAGGGTGGCGTGCTCGAGGGAGACTGCTCGGTTGACGATTGGTGTTTTTGGCAGGTGGAATTGACTAGACGAGGTGGAGGGAGTCGTATCAGCAAGCAATGGGATGCGGCCATGTTCAATGGGCTGGAGATTTTCTGTTTCCGAATCCAAACCTTGCGTACCTGTGTATCCCGATTAGTACGGGCCATACCAACCTCCGTAGGATTATCTGCCGTAGAAGATAACACGGATTTCCTAGGTAGGATCTCATCAGGATTCGGAGCATGCAAGCTAGTATGCGTCCATCTTACTTTGGGCAGCCGGCTGCAGATATTGGGCTGATGGGCTCTATGCCCAAGGTGTTGACAAAACGAGCAACGCAAAAGCCCAGGACATTTAGTTGTCCTGTGACCAGCAGATAGGCAAGAAAAGCAAGTAAATGAAGGAGTCTGGCGGCCCATTATGCATGGCTCATGACGTGAACTGATCGGAGCGGCAGGCCGTGTCGACACCGAGGAATAACATGGACAATTACCAGACTCATCCCCACAACTTTGGCAGAAAACACCAGAGCAAGTTAGGGGTGAATGACCAAATCTATCACAATGAGAACAATGTTTCAATCGAACATAGATATAATCCTTAGTGGGTATGGATGGTACATTCACCATTATTTTGACAGAATGATCATCATACCCTGCTTGCCAACCATCCAGGATAGGGAAAAGAGTTTCATCCGGAATATCATCCCATAAACCCTGGAAAAAACGATGACCACGGAAGGAAGGAAGAGTGGAATTAGAATCCGCCAGATGTGGAAAATTGAAACCTCCAATACGGAAGCGAATAATCGGTTCCTGAGAATCTGGACCAGATGAACCACCACAAGAAATCTCCGGCGGGGTGGCCTCGCCGGAATGAGTCACCGTCGGCGAGGATAACAACCCCAAAGAATGACAAACCTTGATAGAGGCTGAATCAATACCAATATTGGAAGAAGGCTACTTAGATTTAATAGCCGGACCAGGCGAAGGTGCCAATCCACTTAACTCAGTATCCGCATGCCAACCAACACTCGGAGGCCTAGATTTGGTACCACGATGCAGATGAAAATGATATATGAAGTCCGGCCAGATGCGATCTCGTAGACCAAAAATAAAATGTCCCACACGGTTTGAGGTCACTTAGAACCGAAAACGGCGATCCTCCACACGTAGAACCTTGAAACCATCACTGAGCCCTCCAATACATGATTGTAGAGCCAATCCCACAGACTCCACCGAGAGAGGAAAAGAGGCCGAGGAGAAAGAAACTTCAAGGTAGAACTCCTTGAAGTTAGGGTTTGGAACGAAGTGGACCGTAGATCCAAAATGTTTACGCACCTGATCCTTGACCCTAAGGCCGGGGGAGAAATCCCAATGGAGAAGGCCGTCCATTGGGGGAGCCGGGAGGTGCAATTAGGGCCGAAGGACGAAATCGCCATTGGAGTCGCCATGGGGTGGTGGGGAGGAGGGAGTCGCCATCATCCCTCTTTATGGAATCACTGGAATCAAATTGCTATATATTGTATTTACTGAAGCGATGCCTTTGTTATAAGCCATGACAAGTTTAGCCAAATGTTTTTGCCTCTAATTGTTTGAGACTCTGACTGTTTCCTCTGTACCTTTTTGTGCAAACAGGGATATCCAATTCACCTGGTTGCTGTTGTGACCTTTTGGTGCACTACACAAAACTCTTCTTAAAAGAAGTGACTTTTGTGTCGTTTAACTAGAATCTTAGAATGGAACAGTTGGTTCATTTTGGTGGAACTGCACAAAGGGAGATTTGTGTTCCAATCCTCATCATCCATATTGGCGCCATAACCTTCCTTTAGGTAAGAATGATATTTAATGCATGTGTTCATCTCTATTTTCCGACTGCCATGAGAAAATAATGCTATTTTTTACTAGTACACTTGTACTCCCTCACTAACAAAACCAATTCTAAAATAGAAGGCCAATCATGTACTTGGTTTCACCAACTGGTGAGGAGAAAGAGAAAGAGAGCATGAAGAGGAAGAAGAAGAAGAAGAAACAGTGCCAAGGCGATCTTGCTGAAGCCAGAGGCCTCAGTCGAGGCCATTCAAGGGCTCCAGCAACAACTACCTTACATGTGAGACGATCCTCCAGGGAGCCCTTCCACTTCTGCTGTCTCACTTAATTAATTAGGAGTACTTAAGTACCACTAATTTATTGCTGCCTAATTTTCCTCTCGGAGTTAAACAAATCTTTAGTAGGACCCTATGTTGAGTCATATATGTGTGTATGTTTGTCTATGGAGGTGAATCATGTGGTGGAGCAGGGAGGGAATATTATTAGTGTCATGACATAATAGTGCTATTGTTTTGCATGCCAATTTATTGCCATTGGTTCAATGAGGCAATCTTTTGTGTATTGTCCATCATGAATTTGATGCTACTGTTAGAGTAATATGCTAATGTCTTCCTATCCTTTCTCACTAAGCTAATGAAGGTTTCACCTTGTTCCTACTTGTGCAAACAGAGATCATGTTGTGCCAATCATACATTTTAGTGGAACTACACAAGACAATACAATGAACTGTATCCCAGCCAGTGCTTTAACTCTGCTGGAAGTTCTTGATAATCTTTCGATATAATCTCAGCACTGGTAAACAAGAGTGATTTCAACCATACATTTGAAGTGCACAAAAATATATACTATTGAGTGATTCCAGTGCATGCTTTATCATCTCTTATGGGACTACATGAATGAGCTTTTTTTTCTTAGGTTGGTATGAGCCTAAGGCCTTCATCCATATTAGTTTGTTGTCATCTCTATTTGTATCGTGCTACTGTCATGAGAAACTTCTTTATCTTTGCACGTTAAAGTTTTGCAACCTATGATAAATGGCAATGCTTTGAGTGTTGAGCTAATTGGCACTGATTAAATAAACTAATACCTCTCTTTAAGCAAGACTACTATGTTGCTAACTTTACCCATTAAGATAATGAGGGTGCTTCTATTTGTTAGTGTATGTTTCATCAACTAGTCCCACTATTACAGTAATCTCACTCTCTCAATATATGTGCCAACAGGGATGCTCGATTTTGGTGGAACTGCACAAAAACTTTGGGTGCTTCATTGCCTCGACAGCTTCCGTCCTTTCCTGTCAGTCGCTAATCTCGGCTTGCTTTCTTCCTTCGCTGTCAGTCGCTTTGCTTATCTCGGCTTCCAGTCAAAGGAAATAGTAATTGATATGCTACCTCACACAGGTTGGTACTGGTCTTTATCCTGATTATTGTGTTTGTCATGTATTGGTAATTTGGTATTGTGCTACTATTTGCCGATTTTATAAAGGAGTAACTTGGAGCCTGAACTCGCAGGAAAATCATTGCATTGGGTGATTTCAGTAGAACTGCACAAAATGGTCAGATGGACAGATACTTATGCTGCTGCTATGTACTCCAAAGTTCACTCAGACAAGCATCAATGTTAACAACAAGTGCCTATATGCACTCGATTATCAACCAGCGTCAACCAGTTGTCAAACTCCCAAGTATTAGGAGAGTGAACGCCAAAAATATTGCTTGGCGCATAGCCCAGAAGAACACAGTCCAGTATTTGGTCCCAACTTGTGCCTTTTGGTTATCGGCAGATATTGTAGCAAACTGTATGGCATGGAGTCTAAAGATTCCAGACAAGTTGGTTGACGCGTATATTCATCTGGGACTTAATCAGTTTGCACGCCAGGGATGCTCCATTTCAGTTGAACTGCACAAAAAATTTGGGTGGTTCATTTTCTCAACCGCCTCCTTTCTTGTCTGCAATGTAGAATTTTGGCGAGCTACAGGACCAATATGAGCCAGTAAACTAGTTGGATGAAAGTAGTGGCCAAGTTGCTCAAACCTCGCTCGGCACGAGGCCACTATTTGAGGATAAACCTACAAGCAAAGTTCAGATTGTCTGTGCTGCCTCTTATGTACTCGAAAGTTTACTCGTACAAGAATTAATTTTAGCAAGAAGTACCTCCGACTGAACACCATTTACCAGTCTGTACCCTAGGTAATTAAAGTTCGTCCATGGATCATATTGGCTATGATCTCAATCATTTGGATGCATAAACATACTGAACATGTGTATATTTGAATCTTTTTGTGAATTATGTATGAATATTGTCGTGTGATCTATCAATCATTTGGATGCATAGATATGCTGAGCTTGTGTATATATGAATCTTTTGAGTTTTTGATAGTGAATGTTGGATATGAATATGAACATGTCCTACGATCCTGAGTTTGATACGAATGTTTACCTTTTCTGTTGTATTTGTGTGTGAACTTATTAGTATGCCTACTGTGGGGTATGTGACGTGTGGGTGTCAACAACACACCTTCTTCCCGAGAAGAATTGCACCTGCTTTGTTAGGGTAGCAACGGCGCATCAGCTCTTTTTAATCTTTTCCCCTCTCCCCCGCTCAACCCCTGTCGTTGTGTTTTCGGCCTCAAAACAAACATAGTACTGCGTTGTTTTTGGGGCTTGATGAAAAATCGAGTGCTGGTTTCTGTAGGTTGGCCCACCCAGCAAATGGGCTATTGGTCCACCATGATGGGCTGGGAGGCTAAAAATACAAGTTGTATGGTGCAGAGGCAAGTAAAAAACGCTATCGAGAGCCATCCGCTGAAGAAAAAAATTGCTCCTGATGTGCTTCTTCAGTCGTGCTGCCGGCCACCTCTTTAATCCAGTTCGCTCGGGGATCTGGTATCATTTTTTTCTAGAGGGCGAACAAGTATCAGTTAGGCCTAGGTTTTGTATTTTAACATGCGTAGCCCACGACATACGGAGACAGTGGTTTCAACTTTTTTTTAGGTCCATACCGGCCTATGGGCTTCTTCTTAAAGATCAGTAGCCCAATGTATTTTTTTTTAATAAAACACAGATCTCTTTTCTATTTATCTATATATAAGAATAATAATGATGTGTTCAATTTATGTTTTCCCTTCTAACCACATTATATATATTTATATTATTATTATTATCATATATTTTATAGAGACTTATATATACATTATAAAAACATCCCACGTGTTATTAACTTATAAAAGTAAATGTTTAACAGAAGTTGGCAAGGAAAATCCTGGTTGGTTTTGTCTCACTGGCACGGAAAATCCTGCTGATTGCGTACAAAAGCTTGCGAATATTTTAAGGACCAATTTAATAATAACACGCTCATTTTTATTTTGAGCAATAACTCGCTAATTTGTTAATTATATATATATATAATGTGCCTCTCTGGTTTATTCTTTGATATTAATTGCTCCTTCTAACATAACATTATATATATAACAAGCCCAGCTAATTCGTGTGTTTCAAGGAAGTGCAAATGGGCTGGGATTTCTTAGAAAATATAAATGGGCCTGACTGACGCGAAATTATTTGTTCACCTAGCCCAGCAAATGGACTGTACATTCTAGAAAACATGGGTTAAATATATGCCACATTTTTGTAGGCTGACATGTGGGCCAATAGGTCGAAGCCTACGCAGGGCGTTGTCAACTTGGTCAACAAATGATTGTGACATCCACAGCCATTGGATTTATATCCAACGGCCGGCATGCACCTTCAATCTCTTGACTTCTTCCTCCAGCGTCGCCGGGACCACCTGGTCCGGCCTCCGACGGCTAGCGGCTCTGCTTAGCATGCATCGCTGTGAAGCGCTACCCCAACGCCGGCCAGGCTATCCCTCCACCCCTCCACACCTCCTGTTATTCTCCACCGACTGCAGCCCCACGCCGCACCAGAACCAGTTGTAACCCTTCTCCTCCTCTCAATCTGCGACTCCACTGTCGCGTCTTCCCATCTCCGAGTCGTTCCTGTCTGGGGCCTCGCCGTCGTCCACCGCCTCGCTGCGCTCGGTGCGGCGTGGTCAACAAACAAGAGTCATCGGAAGAGGACTGTACGTGGAGAGCCTGACGGCTGGGACCCACGAGGTCCATGGTCACACGCAAGGAAGTTCCTCCTTATTAAGCTGAAAAAATGTTTCCTCCACCTGACAGCTGGGAACCACCGGCTGTATCTTCGCATGGAAGGAAGTGCCTCCTTGTTTTGCGAAAAAAATATTCATCCCGTTGACAGCTGGGACCCGTCAGATTTGGTGGCTGACTTGTGGGCGTACTAAGCGGACATGTACGCAGGGCTTTGTCAACTTAATCAACAAATGATTCTAGCAGCTGGACCATTGGATGTTAATCCAACAGCTGTGCTCCTTCTTCAACCTCTGTTCTTGCTCCTTTCTCCCGTGGGCGGCACCGCGGCTGTGCTGCTGTGCACCCGAACCAGTCAAGTTTCCCACTCCTTCCATCCGCAACTCCACTACCCAGTCTTCCACATCTCCGGGTCGTTCCAGTCTGGGGCCTCGCCATCGTCCACCGGCCTTGGTGCGCTCGGCACGGTGTGGTCAACATGGTCAACAACCGAGAGTCATCGGAAGATGACTGTACGTGAGAGGCTGACAGTGGGGACGCACCACGCCCATGGACGCATGCATGCAACGGAAAGCGGTGTCGTCAACGTGGTCAAGGAACGACTTCCATCGGAAGTGTACTGTACGTGGAGAGGCTGACAGCTGGTTCCACGGCCGCAGCAAGGAAGTGCCTCCTTATTATGCGAAAAATAATGATTCCTCCACCTGACAGCAGGGACCCACTGGACAAGCCACCGTATTTTGCGAAAAAATGTTTCCCCCCTGACTGCTGGGACCCACCTGACGGGCCACCGTATTTCGTGAAAAAACGTTTCCCCCGCTGTCAGCACGGACCCATCGGAAGTTCCTCATTATTAAGCAGAAAAAATGAAGACTCCCCCTGCTAGCTGGGACACACCTTGGTGGGAGGCTGACTTGTCGTCCTACTAAGTTGACGTGGACGGAGGGCTTTGTCAGCTTACTCAATATGAACGATTCTATCTCTAGTGACCGTACGATGTCCATCCAACGGCTGTAGTGCTTCTTCAACCTCTGGTCTTCTTGCTCCAGCCGCCCAAAGCAGCGCCGGTCGTGTCGCGTACTTCTGCCTCCCGTGGCCAGCTGTGATGCCGCGGACGCCTCACCGCCCCCTACTACTCCTGCCGCTGTCCAGGCCATCCCTCTACTCACCCACACCCCATGTTATTCTGCGGCGACGGCAGCCTCACACCACAGCCGAACGAGTGAACCCTCATACTCCTCTACGCGTGGGCATCCACTGCCGCGTCTTCCCCGGCTCCGCGTCGTCCCCTTCCTAGGCCTTGCCGTCGTCCACCGCCTTGGTGCTCTCGGCGCGGCGTGGTCAACGTGGTCAAAGAACGACTTCCATCGGAAGAGTATTTATGTGGAGAGGCTGACAGCTGGGTCCACAGCGGCCGCAAGGAAGTGCCTCCTTATTACGCGCAAAATAATTGTTCCTCTACCTGATAGCTGGGACCCACCGGACGGGCCACCTTATTTCGCGAAAAAAGCGTTTCCCCTCTGACTTCTGGGACCCACCAGCTACATCTTCGCACGCAAGGAAGTGTGTCTGAAAAAAAAACGATTCGCCCCCCTGACTGCTGGGACCCACCAGCTACATCTTCGCACGCAAGGAAGTGCCTGACAATCGGTACCCACCTGGTCGAAGCGTATCTAGTGTTGTCATTCTGGTTGTGAACATGTATGTACATACTGGTCGATGTTGAGGCGCGCACATGTCTTAGTAGAGGCACGCACATGTCGTAGTAGAGGCGCGCACGTAGCATGTATACGTACATACAGCGACCAGTGTGCAAGAAAGAAAATACGGCCACATACGTACATACGGGCGGGGTCTCGAACACCTACTTGTGTATACGTACGGCCAGGGCTCGTGTACATGGCTGGGTCAGAACGGAGAAATAGCGTCGTCGTCGTGTTCATGGGGAGCCACCCGGCTGTGTCGGAACGGAATGTGTCGTCGTGTTCATCGGGAGGGCTTGGACGGAACAGGCGATGGAAACGAGGCCTGGCATACCGCACAACGGAGGAAACGGCCTTGTGTTTGACCGGCAACGTTCGAATCGGGATCTTGTTCATCGGGAGGGGTCTGGCGTACCGCAAAACAGAGGAAACAGACTTGTGTTGGACCTCCTACGGTCGAAACGGGGTCCTGTTGATCGGGAGGGGTGTGGCGTACCGCAAAACGGAGGAAACAGACTTGTGTTGGAGCGCTATGGTCGAAACGGGGGTCCTGTTCATCGGGAGCGGTGTGGCGTACCGCAAAATGAGACTCCACGGGATACTGTTCATCTCCATCGTCGACCTCCTCTAGCCTCTACGGGCTACTATTCATCCACCGTCAACCTCCTCCAGCCTCCACCTGCGACTGTTCATCCACGGGCTCCTGTTCATCCAGCCTCCACCACGCGCTACTCCACCGGCTACTATTCAACCACCCCTCTCCTCAGACTCCTATTCAACCACCCCTCCATGGGCCAGTGTTCATCCAGCCCTCCACGGGGTCGTCCTGTTCATCTAGCCCTCCACGGGGTTGTCCTGTTCATCCAGCCCTCCACAGGGTCCTGTTCATTCAGCCCCAACCGGCTCGATCGATCGGGATCCTGTTATACCAGAGGCAACGCCACGGGTCGATCCTATTCATCCATCCACACCGCTCACTGTTCATCTAACCCCCTGCAACACTCACTGTTCATCCAGAGGCAGCATCGATCGGCTTCAGTTAGCAGCAGTAGCGAAGGAATCGCTCGATCGGGTTCAGTTAACAGCCATCGATCGAGCGCTCAGGTTCAGTAATGCGTAGCCTGCAGTGCAATCACTCAGGTTCACTTAGAGCCCAACGCCTCGCTCGGGTTCAGTTAGAGCCGAACGCCTCGCACACACGCGCGTACGTGTATGAGAGAAACATGCATCGCTCGGCCCGGACCACCCACCGTAACCGGGAACACCCTGATATTTTCCTCACCCTCGCTTCTACCACGGTTTTTTCCGTCATGGACGGCCCAAAGAATGTCATGCAGCTGGGTCTCCGGCCGGCCTAAGACGAAAAGCCCATTTTCTGTCATGATTTTTTGTCATAGAAGTAGGAGCCCACCACATCTATGATGATACCGGGTTTTGTCACAATTATCGTCATAGAAGTGTCATAAGTATGACAGAAAAAAATTCATTCGTCCCAAAATGTCACGGATGTGTCTTTTTTTTGTAGTGCGAGATTGGACTTCCTATTCGTGTTGGCAGATTCGTACGTGATCTTGTGTGCGTCATGACAGGTTGGTACTTGCGTTCATCCACATGATCGTGTAGTGTGTTTTGAGATGTTGTGCTACTTGTATTGGTACTGTTTTAAATAAATGTTGAATTGAAGCTATTGTATTGCTCTCTTTTCCCATTAAGTAGTGAACAAAAATGGTACCATCCCAGACATGATGCTTGTTGATATTTACAACAAACTCTGCATCACCCCCTTTATAAGTAGATGGAAGCACATGGTGTTGTTGCTCCCACTCTCCCCTGGAACTGTTTATGCTTTTTGTTAATCTAATGCCGCTGGTAAAATTAAGCAATGCCACTCTCAGAATTAACTACTGAATCTTAATTCAAAACTGCAACACTTGTTAGGGATTGGCGGGATTACGATTTTTGTGGCCGCATGTTTCATCCTCCTATATTAGCCAGTAAATGATTCCTTTTTTGCCTCTGTTTAAACAAGGATATCTATTCAACTTGTTGCTATTGCGGTATTTTGCTTTGCTACGCGAAACACTTTTGTTTTAAGAGTGTTTTCTGTAGTTCAACTTGAATGTCACACTGGCGACTTTGCTTAATTTTGGTGGAACTGCACAAAAGGAGTTTGGATTTTCATATACGTGTTGGGATTTCATTCAAATCCACCTCCCGAGCTGTTTCAAATCTTGGTCAAGAAAGGTCAGTACCGACTTTCATCCACATGATGGTGCAGTGTGCCTTGAGATGTTCTGCTACTTTTATTGGTACTGTTTTGGATAAATGTTGAATTGAAGCTATTGAACTGTTGTCTTTTACCATTAAGTGAGCAAAAATTGTTCCAACCGAGACATGATGCTTGTTTCTTTGTTACAACAAAACTCTGCATCACCCCCTTTATAAGTAGATGGAAGCAGATGTTGTTGTTGCGCCCACTCTCCCCTGGAACTGTTTATGCTTTTTGTTAATCTAATGTTGCTGGTAAAATTAAGCAATGCCACTCTCAGAATTAATTAACTACTGAATCTTAGTTCAAAACTGCAACACTTGTTAGGAATGGTACTATCCTGCTTTGTAGTTCTTTCTACATGTTTAACCAAGGTATTGTTAAGATAATGTCTCTGTTAAAATGAATCAGTTGCATTGTTTTAGGAATGGTACTTTTCTGCTTTGTCGTTCTTTATACATGTTAAAACGAGGCATTGTTAAGATAATGTCTCAGTCAATATGAATGAATCACAGTGATGGAGAATTGCTACTCTCCTGCTTTGTTTCCCATGAAGATAAGGTAGATCAGTAGATGCTTTTCTTCTGGGAGTACAAGTCATCAGCCGTTATTTCTCAGTAATTGTTTCCCTTATACCTATTGTTGCTTACAGGGATATCAAAATTAAAGCTCGGTTTTATTCCGACTTCAATTTTAGTTGAACTGCACAAAAGGAGCCAATGTGTCCAAGGCAAACTGCTGCATTACTAGGTCCAGTTGGTCGTTCCACTTGGCAGAAAGAAGCAGTCACTGTTTGCGCTACATTATAGAAGGAATGACCGAGAAGCTTTACAGAGTATTATTAGACGCTGGTGACATGACTAGTCTGCAGAGAGCATTGGCAACTCTACAACATGTGGAGTGCACGGTCAAAAAGTGCCCAAACAAGTACAAGAAGCCATGACAGGACTCCACGATCATAGGCATTAAATATTTTGTATGGGAAAAGCATGTCAAAGTTTAATCATTGATGTTAGCAAGAAGACGTTAGTTTAATATATTGGAATTGGAAAACCTTGTCAAAATTTGCTCATTGATGTTAGCCAGAAGACATGCATTTGATATTTTTGAGTGGGACGCCCTTTTCTGTGAGCAGCGGCGATTGTTTTTTCCTATTCCTGTGTTCAGTTTAGAAGTAAATAGTTACTCTACTGAGATATTCCTATGTTAAGAGTTTGTTTTGAATATTGCCTATGTAATGTCAGGCCTTGTGTTTGATTGCAAAGTTGAGCTTGGAATGTTGTGGCATGTGGCATCATGAGTTGTTCATCGTGCCTCCTGAGAATAATGCTTCGTATCGTTTTTCATGTCGATCTAATGCCAGTGATTTGCTTGTTAAGAAGATCATCCTCTTCTGTTGTTTCCGTGCTTAAGAAGTTCATCGTCTTATGTTTCATTCATAGCCTATACGACAAGTCGGGTAGGTTAGACGTGAAACCATATGATCTTCCGACCAACTCATCATCTTAGGCCATGATTGGATCGTTGTTTTCCAACCAAAACCGCTTGTAAAACTGATGCTTGTAAATAAAAGCAGATGGTCTCGGGCGAAGCGCTTGGTTGCTTGATTTCGACTAGTAAAATATACACTGGTCTCTCAAATTACACGCGTAACCCGTTGGTTTTACTTACAGACCTCAGGCCCTCGGTTTCATTACACTTGTATTTTATGCGTTGTTTCCGATGACGAGTAAATTCCACTTGTATGTTAATACATGTGTGAAATAAGCCAGAGCTCCCAAGCGCGGCCTTACCGTTTCATGCCATCTCAGTTTATCAAAGGTGCTCATAGGTGTCCATTGATCCTGGCTTCCTGAATGAGCAGCGGACGCTGTATCAGACCATCCGTAGGGCCCGTGAGGCCCTCTGTGTCGTCCTTCGAGTGGTTGCACTCTCCGTGGCTCCGAGCATTGCTAAAATCGTCAACGAACATGAGGATTCTGGAGATGACTTTATTTTGACTGGATGACAGTAGGGACCCACTAGGGCCATAGCCGTAGTACGCAAGTGCCTCCTTATTATGTACAACTATATTTTTTTTGCTTCCTCCTGGTTTCCTGACATCACGGTCCCACACCATTGTCAACCTATGTAGTCAATATAAACAAGAGTATTGCACAAGGTGCGGCCGACAGCTGGGACCAAGTAGCTAGAGCAGTATTTGTGTTTTTGAGGCATGAGCACTGCAGAGTTTTTCTTGGCGATGATTTTGTTGTTGTTTAGAGGAGAGCATGATATTAACTGGGCGGGTTGTGGCCCGTCTAGCCGAGACCAGATATCCAGCCCAGATATTAATTTTTTCAAGATGAAAATGGCTAGCCCAGCTATACGTTTTTTTAGGAATACCCAGGCAAGGTCAACTTGTTATTCTCCGCCCCGCTGGGCTGCAAATCTTTCCTAGGACGGATGCATTAGGCTTAACAGGAAAATGGGCTTTAAAAATAGTAAATGGGATGTAATTATAAAAACTGGGTAGTAACTACAAAAAAATGCACCAAACATGAAATTAGTTTATAAAATATTATTTATGGATTTTGAAAATCTTAATTTTTCATCGTTGCACGCGCAATGTTTCGTTGGATTTTTATGTAATACAAATTTATATTTAATCTGACTAGAAATTTCGCGATAAAAATATTTCGGATCCCATCAAAATATGGGAAATTTTATTGAATTCTGTCTTGAACGGTTGGTTGAAATTATTAATCGTTGTCCGAGCTAGAAAATGGGCTGTACCTTTAACAAACTGTAAATGGGCTGTAGTAAATTCCATTAGAATTCAAAAATGGGCTGTAGATTCTTACAAATCGCAAATGGGCTATAAGTTCTCTGCCACACACTTGTGGGCCTACTAAGTTGACGCGTCCCCTAAAAAAATAAGTTGACGTGCATGCAAGGCTTTGTCAACTTATTATAGTCAACACACAGTTCTAGTAGCAGTGGCCGTTGGATGTGTATCCAACGGATGTCGTGCTTCTTCTTCAGTCTCAGATATTCTTAGCTTCGGCCGCCCAAAAAATGATTCCTCCCCCTGACATCTGGGGCGCACCGTTTTAGAGGCTGACCTGTAGGCCTACTAGGTTGGCGCGTACCAAGGGCTTTGTCAACATAGTCTGTATAAACGATTCTAGCTTCAATGATCGTACGATGTCCATCCAACGGCCATAGAGCTTCTTCAACCTTTGGTCTTCTTGCTTCAGCCACCCAAAGCAGCGCTGGCCGTGCCGCCTGCTCCTGCCTCCCGTGGCCGGCTGTGCTGCTGCGGAGGCCTCACCACCCCCATACTACTCCCAACGCTGGCCAGGCCATCCCTCCACTCACCCACACCCCCTATTATTCTGCAGCGACGGCACCCTCACACCGCAGCCGCACCAGTGAACCCTCGTACTCCTCTCCGTGTGGGCATCCACGGTCGTGTCTTCCCCGGCTCCGCGTTGTCCCCTACCTAGGCCTAGCCATCGTCCACCGTTGTGGTGCTCTCGACGCGGCGTGGTCAATGTGGTCAACCACCGACTTCCATCAGAAGAGTACTATACGTGGAGAGGCTGACAGCTGGGTCCACGGCAGCCGCAAGGAAGTGCCTCCTTATTACGAGCAAAATAATTATTCCTCCACCTGACAGCAGGGACCCACCGGACGGGCCATCATATTTTGCGAAAAAATGTTTCCCCCCTGACTGCTGGGACCCACTAGACGGGCCACCGTATTTCGCAAAAAAACGTTCCCCCTTGACTGCAGGGACCCACTGGACGGGCCACCATATTTCACGAAAAAAACGTTCCCCCCTCTGTCAGCTCGGACCCACCGAAAGCGCCTCCTTCTTACGCACAAAAAAAATGAATACTCCCCCTCCTAGCTGGGACCTCCTTGGTGGGAGGCTGACTTGTGGGCCTACTAAGTTGACGGGGACGGAGGGCTTTGTCAACTTAGTCAATATGAACGATTCTAGCTCCAATGACCGTACGATGTCCATCCAACGGCCGTAGTACTTCTTCAACCTCTGGTCTTCTTGCTCCAGTTGCCCAAAGTAGCGCCGATCGTGCCGCATGCTCCTGCCTCACGTGGCCGGCTGTGCTGCCGCGGAGGCCTCACTGCCCCCATACTACTCCCACTGCTGGCCAGGCCATCCCTCTACTCGCCCACACCCCCTGTTATTCTGCTGCGACGGCAGCCTCACACCGTAGCCAAACCAGTGAAACCTCGTACTCCTCTCCGTGTGGGCATCCACTGCCGCGTCTTCCCCGGCTCCATGTCGTCCCCTTCCTAGGCCTCGCTGTCGTCCACCACCGTGGTGTTCTTGGCGCGGCGTGGTCAACATGGTCAAGGAATGACTTCCATCGGACGTGGACTGTACGTGGAGAGGCTGACAGCTGGGTCCACGGCCGCAGCAAGGAAGTGCCTCCTTATTACGCGGAAAATAATGATACCTCCACCTGACAGCAGGGACCCACCGGACAGGCCACCATATTGAGCGAAAAAAACGTTTCCCCCCTGACTGCTGGGACCTACCAGCTACATCTTCGCATGCAAGGAAGTGCGTCCATATTACGGGCAAAAAAAAGATTTGCCCCCTGACTGCTGGGACCCACCAGCTACATCTTCGCACGCAAGGAAGTGCGTCCGGGCAAAAAAATGATTCGCCCCCTGACTACTGGGACCCACCATCTACATCTTGGCACGCAAGTGCCTGACAGTAGGGACCCACCTGGTCGAAGCTTATGTAGCGTTGTCATTCTGGTCGCGAATGTGTACGTACATATTGGTGGATGTAGAGGCGCACACGTGTCGTAGTAGAGGCGCGCACGTAGCATGTACACGTAAGTATAGCGGCCAGTGTGCAAGAAAGAAAAGACAGCCGCATACATACATATGGGCAGGGTCTCGAACGCCTACTCGCGCATACGTACGGCCAGGGCTCATGTACATGGCTGGGTCAGAATGGAGAAACTGCGTCGTCGTCGTGTTCATGGGGAGGAAATAGAATGCATCGTGTTCATCGGGAGGCAACGGAATGCGTTGTGTTCATCTGGAGGGAACAGAATGCGTGGGAGCCAACCGACTTGGACGGAACAGGCAATGGAAACGAGGCCTCGCGTACCGCAGAACGGAGGAAACGACCTTGTGTTTGACCGGCCACATTCGAAATGGGATCCTGTTCATCGGGAGGGGTCTGGTGTACCACAAAACGGAGGAAACGGACTTGTGTTGGACCTCCTATGGTTGAAACGGGGTCCTGTTGATCGGGAGGGGTGTGGCGTACCGCAAAACGGACGAAACGGACTTGTGTTGGAGCGCTATGGTCAAAACGGGGGTCCTGTTCATCGGGAGGGGTGTGGTGTACCGCAAAACGGGACTCCACGGGATACTATTCATCTCCACTGTCGACCTCCTCTAGCCTCCACGGGCTATTGTTCATCCACCGTCGATCTCCTCCAGCCTCCACCTGCGACTGTTCATCCACGGGCTCCTGTTCATCCAGCCTCCATCGCGCGCTACTCCACCGGCTACTGTTCAACCACCCCTCCACGGGCTACTGTTCATCCACCCCTCCACCGTCGACTGTTCATCCAGCCCTCCACGAGGTCGTCCTGTTCATCCAGCCCTCCATGGGGTCCTGTTCATCTAGCCCCAACCGGATCGATCGATCGGTGTCCTGTTCATCCAGAGGCAACACCACAGGGTCCTATTCATCCACCCCCACCGCTC
>NC_041383.1:201186761-201282700 GCF_002162155.2 Triticum dicoccoides
GAGAGGCAGCATGAATCGGCTTCAGTTAGGAGCAGTAGCGAAGGAATCGCTCGATCGGGTTCAGTTAACAGCCATCGATCGATCGCTCGGGTTTAGTAACGCATAGCTTGCAGTGCAATCGCTTGGGTTCAGTTAGATCCCAACGCCTCACTCGGGTTCAGTTACAGCCAACACCTCGCACACACGCGTGTACGTGTACGAGAGGAACGCGCATCGCTCGGCCCCCGACCACCCATCGTAACCGGGAACTCGCCTAAATTTTCCTCGCCCTCGCTTCTACCACGGTTTTTTCCGTCATGGACGGCCCAAAGAAAGTCATGCAGCTGCGTCTCCGGCCCGCCCAGGATGAAAAGCCCATTTTCTGTCATGATTTTTTGTCATAGAAGTAGGAGCCCAACAGATCTATGATGATACCGGGTTTTGTCACAATTATCGTCATAGAAGTGTCATAAGTATGACAGAAAAAATTTCGTTCGCCCCAAAATGTCACGGATGTGTCTTTGTTTGTAGTGATGGTATATATGGATAGTAGAAATAGGTTTTATAATATGAATAAATAAAAACAGCAAGGTAGCAAGTAACAAAAGTGAGCACAAATGGTATTGCAATGCTTAGAAATAAGGCAAAGGGTTTATAGTTTCAGTAGTGCAATCTCTCAACAGTGCTAACATAACTAAATCATATAACAACCCCTCAACATGCGACAAAGAATCACTCCAAAGTTCCAATCAGAGAAAGTAGTATGAAAACGTGTATCAACCTCTATGCTTATATTACCCCAATGTCACCACGGGAATCCGCAAGTTGATTACCAATACATATATCTGATGTCTACTATGCAACCTTCTTCTTGTAGACTCATGTTGGGCATCCAAGCGCAGAGTTTTGTAGGACAGTAGCAATTTTCCCTCAAGTGGATGACCCGAGGTTTATCAATTCATGGGAGGCATAGGATGAAGATGGTCTCTCTCAAACAACCCTGCAAACCAAATAACAAGTAGTCTCTTGTGTCCCCAACACACCCAGTACAATGGTAAATTGTATAGGTGCACTAGTTCGGTGAAGAGATGGTGATACAAGTGTAATATGGATAATAGATATAGGTTTTTTGTAATTTGGAAATATAAAAACAGCAAGGTAACAAGTAGTAAAAGTGAGCAAAACGGTATTGCAATTCTTGAAAACAAGGCCTAGGGTTCATACTTTCACTAGTGCAAAATCTCTCAACAATGATAACATAATTGGATCATATAGCAATCCCTCAACATGCAACAAAGAATCACTCCAACGTTTCTATCAGAGAACGTAGACGAAAACATGCATCAACTCCTATGCATAGATTACCCCAATGTCACCTTAGGAATCCATGAGTTGAGTGCCAAAACATACATCAAGTGAATCAATATAATACCCCATCGTCACCATGAGTATCCATATGCAAGACATGCATCAAGTGTTCTCAAATCCAATATGCAATCCAACATAACGAAATCTCAAAGAGCAAGACCCAATTCATCACAAGAAGGTAGAGAGGGAAGAACACCATAAGATCCAAATATATTAACAAATCTCGCGGTACATCAAGATCGTGCCAAATCAAGAACACGAGAGAGAGAGAGAGAGAGATCAAACACATAGCTACTAGTACATACCCTTAGCACCGAGGGTGAACAACTCCATCCACATCATAGTGGTCGTCGGGATGATGAAGATGGCCTCCGGTGGTGATTTCCCCCTCCGGCAGCGTGCCGGAATGGGTCCCGATTGGTTTTTCATGGCAAGAGAGGCTTGCGGCGGCGGGAATTCTTATCTAGGGTTCTTTGTGGGGTTTTGGGTATTTGTAGGAATTTTTTCGCATCGGTCTCATGTCAAGGGGGTGCCTGAGGGGGCCAGGGCGCGCCCCCCAGGCTTGTGGCTCCCTCGTCCACTTCCTGGCCCAACTCCGGTGCTTCGGGGGTCTCTTCTGGTCCATAAAAAATCACCATAAATTTTCAGCCCATTCCGAGAACTTTTATTTTTGCACAAAAAACGACACCATGGTAGTTCTGCTGAAAACAACGTCAATCCAGGTTAGTTCTAACAAAATCATACCAAAACCATATAAAATTGTTGTAAACATGGCATGAATACTTCATAAATTATAGATACGTTGGAGACGTACCAGCATCCCCAAGCTTAATTCCTGCTCGTCCTTGAGTAGGAATGATAAAATAAATAATTTATGAAGTGTGAATGCTAGCAAGTGCACAAGTTTGATCAATGATATTCCAATCACTTTCTCTATCATCATTATATATCATAAACAGTAGCTCATCTCATAAAACTTCTCATGACCAAGTAGCAAGCTATTTACATGTTAAAGCATAGACCATAAACTTTCTTGAAAACTAACAAACTATGTTATCAGTCATCAAGCAATTGCAATTCATGTTATTTTTAGGAAGGGTCTATGCAAGAGCTTTGATTTAGCAAATTCCATATACTCACCATATAGTCTTCCATGATTGCTGACACTCAAAGCATATCTTACATTCTTAAGAAGTTGATCCCCACTACTATCAATTATCTCAACATGCACACTATCCACATCAGCTTCATGCCACCTCAGCTTTCAGATGAGTCTAATTCTTAACATGCATGATGCCATGTCATCCTGCCATTACCAACGTACATAACTGACCGAGGACCGCTGCCATCCCACACTCATCCATCGCACGCGTGCACAGTTTAATCAGCAACCCAAGTAATTTTGCAACTGCGCCTCATGGTTGACTCCAACACGGCAGTAACATCTAGCTTTTCCAGCCGTAAACCGTAAACCACTGATTCCTCTGGAAGGGAGCGAACACTATGACGATCCATTCACCTTCATCCGTTTCCAGCCGTAAATCACGGGATCATTAAATGACGCCCCCACACTCCCTCAAATACCAATCTTTTCTATGTCTATAGCAGGGCCCGGTGCGGCGGCGGATGGCTGGCGATCTTCTCTGGCACGACCGCCGGTCTGGCTGGCCTCCACGGCCATGGCTCATTGGTATTCTATCGGGTTGCATTCGAGTTGTTGGTATGGCGCGTAGAGCAGGCGGTCGCGGTGCCTGGTTGTCCCTTTCATTGCTATCTCTTCTGGCCAAGATAGCTCCGGCGCCGCTGGTGAGGTTGGTTTCGCTCGATTCCACCGGAATTGGACCAGTCGCTTGGAGATTAGAGTCTGGACCTGGCTTGGCCTCGGCGATGGGTTTTGCACCCTGCTTCAGGCTACGGTGACAAAGAAACGGTGGTCATCCTTCTACCTTTTTGTATTCTGCAGGCAAGAGCAACTACAAGAGGCGAGCTGCTCTCAGCATTAATCAGCGGAGGTATTCCATGTTCATTTTCTCCACTGTAGCTGGGTGGCCTCGCATGTGCTCTAGTCTTAATCACAATAGGCATGGTGAGCCATCCCTTTGGTCTTCTCCAGCTTCTCTATGACACCTGTCTCTAAGGTGAGTTCAGTTTTTGATTTTAAGTTCCGCCATATGGAAGTCAACATGCTGGCAGGTCATCCAACCTCACAGCTAGCATGTTGTTAGCGAATGAAGCTAGATGGGACGAATCTAGAACTCTCTCATGTATCAGGTTAGTTCAGATCAGATCCCCCGCCTAAAAAGGTTGGATTTTTTTTCAATTACACTAACACATGCACCTGCCATTTTGAATCCTAAATAGATTGGGTCAACACATGCAAATTGTAAAATTCTTGCAGTTCCCATTTTGACTTGATGGCTGTTTTTGTTCATGCAGACCTAACTTAGACTTGAGGTGGCTATTTTCTTGCACATGGGTGTCTGTTAATGGTAAATACTATAGCATTTCATCGAAGTTTGCAGACGGAAGTGATACGTCTCCAACGTATCTACTTTTCCAAACACTTTTGCCCTTGTTTTGGACTCTAACTTGCATGATTTGAATGAAACTAACCTGGACTGACGCTGTTTTCACCAGAACTACCATGATGTTGTTCTATGTGTAGAAAACAAAAGTTCTCGGAATGTCCTGGAAATCCACGGAGGCACTTTTTGGAAAATATAAAAAATATTGGCGAAAGAATCAAGACCAGGGGGCCCACACCCTGTCCATGAGGGTGGGGGCGCGCCCACCCCCCTGGGCGCGCACCCTGTCTCGTGGGCCCCCTGGAGCTCCGCCGACCTCAACTCCAACTCCATACATTCCGTCTCGCAGAGAAAAAAATCAGAGAGAAAGTTTCATTGCATTTTACGATACGGAGCCGCCGCCAAGCCCTAATCTCTCTCGGGAGGGCTGATCTGGAGTTCGTTCGGGGCTCCGGAGAGGGGGATTCGTCGCGGTCATCATCATCAACCATCCTCCATCACCAATTTCATGATGCTCACCGCCGTGCATGAGTAATTCCATCATAGGCTTTCTGGACGGTGATGGGTTGGATGAGATTTACCATGTAATCAAGTTAGTTTTGTTAGGGTTTGATCCCTAGTATCCACTATGTTCTGAGATTGATGTTGCTATGACTTTGCTATGCTTAATGCTTGTAACTAGGGCCCGAGTGCCATGATTTCAGATCTGAACTTATTATGTTTTCATGAATATATGTGTGTTCTTGATCCTATCTTGCTAGTCTATAGTCACCTATTATGTGTTATGATCCGACAACCCCGAAGTGACAATAATCGGGATACTTCTCGGTGATGACCGTAGTTTGAGGAGTTCATGTATTCACTATGTGTTAATGCTTTGTTCCGGTTCTCTATTAAAAGGAGGCCTTAATATCCCTTAGTTTCCGCTAGGACCCCGCTGCCACAGGACGGTAGGACAAAAGATGTCATGCAAGTTCTTTTCCATAAGCACGTATGACTATATTCGAAATACATGCCTACATTACATTGATGAGTTGGAGCTAGTTCCGTGTCACCCTATGTTATAGCTATTACATGAGGAATCGCATCCGACATAATTATCCATCACTGATCCAATGCCTACGAGCTTTTCACATCTTGTGTTTCGCTTATTTACTTTTCCGTTGCTATTGTTACAATCACTACAAAACCCAAAAATATTACTTTTGCTACCGTCACCTTTATTATCATACTACTTTGCTACTAAATACTTTGCTTTAGATACTAAGTTATCCAGGTGTGGTTGAATTGACAACTCAACTGCTAATACTCAATAATATTCTTTGGCTCCCCTTGTGTCGAATCAATAAATTTGGGTTGAATACTTTACCCTCGAAAGCTATTGCGGTCCCCTACACTTCTGGGTTATCAAGACTACTTTCTGGCGCCATTGCCGGGGAGCATAGCTCTATTCTCTGAGTCACTTGGGATTTATATTTGTTGATCACTATGAGGAACTTGAAAGACGGAAGAACTAAGTTTTTTTTCCTCAACTACGAGGGGAGGTAAGGAACTGCCATCTAGCTCTGCACTAGATTCTCCTTCTGTTTTGAGTAGGCTTGCGACACCTAAACCTGCTACTCCTATGAATTCTGATATGTCGCATGTTATTGATGATGCCACTTCTGCTATGCATGATACTTATGATGAAACTACTTCTATGCGTGATACTACTTTGCCATTAGGTGAATTTCTTGACGAACAACTTGCTAGGGCTAGAGAGAATGAAATTATTGAAGATGCTATTATTGATGATAGTGATGATGAAAGTTCTCCCAATGATTATGAATTCCCTGTTGTTCCTGTGGGTTATGTTATGGAAGATGAAGCTGCTAGAGCTATCTTTGCTTGAAAAGATAGATATGATCTTAAAAAGTTATTAGCTAAATGAAAGCAGCAGTCTCTTAACGCTAGAACGAAACCTGACCCTGCTTTTGCTACTTCACCTATCTGTGTTACTAATAAGGATTATGAATTCTCTGTTGATCCTGGGATTATTAGTTTGGTTGAATCTGATCCTTTTTATGGCCTTGAATCTGAAACTGTTGTGGCACATCTTACCAAGTTGAATGATATAGCCACCCTGTTTACTAATGATGATAAATCTCTCTATTATTACATCCTTAAGATATTTCCGTTTTCATTAAAGGGTGATGCTAAGACTTGGTATAATTCTCTTGCTCCTGGTTGTGTGTGTAGTCCCCGGGATATGATTTATTACTTCTCTGCTAAATATTTCCCTGCTCATAAGAAACAAGCTGCCTTGCAGGAAATATACAATTTTGTGCAAATCGAAGAAGAGAGTCTCCCACAAGCTTGGGGGAGGCTTCTCCGATTACTTAATGCTTTGCCTGACCATCCTCTTAAGAAAAATGCAATACTTGATATCTTTTATAATGGACTAACCGATGCTTCCAAGGACTACTTGGATAGTTGTGCTGGTTGTGTTTTTAGGGAAAGAACAGTCGACGAAGCTAAACTACTATTGAATAATATGTTGACTAATGAAAATAATTGGACTCTTCCTGAGCCAATTCCTGAGACAATTCCTGAACCAATTGAGCCAACTCCTGAGCCTATTCCTAAACCCACTCTGAAGAAGAGAGGTGTTTTATTTCTCAATCCTCAAGATATGCAAGAGGCAAAGAAATCAATGAAAGAAAAAGGTATAAAATCTGAAGATGTTAAGAATTTACCACCTATTGAAGAAATAGATGGTCTTAATATACCGCCTGTTGAAGAACCACATTGTCTTGATAACCCGGCACAGGTAGTAAAGGTAAATTCTCTCTATAGATATGATAAAGTTGAAATTCCCTCTACTAAATTTCATAGCCCATGCTTAGATGAATTTGATGACTTTATGGCTAGACAAGAAAGTTGTAATGCTTATGTTGGTACAGAGTTAAAGAATAATGCTTTCGAGATAGGACGTGTGAGCGATCATATGGCTAGAGTTAAAGGTGAACTTAAACTCATTAGCAAATATGCTTCTATGGTTGCCACTCAAGCTGAGCAAGTACTTAAAGCTCAAAATGACTTGCTTAATGAATTAAATAATAAAAATGACTTTGCTGTTAGAGTGGCTACTAGAACTGGTAGAATGACTTAGGAACCTTTGTATCCTGAAGTCCACCCTAAGAGAATCGAGCAAGATTCTCAGATAAACAATTTAGAGGCACCTAGTTCTTCTAAAAGGAAGAAAAAGAAAAACGATAGGACTTTGCATGCTTCTAGTGGACCTGTTATAGATACACCTGAGAATCCTACTGATATTTCTATCTCTGATGCTAAAACACAATCAGGTGATGAACATGAACCTAGTGATAATGTTAATGATAATGTTCATGTTGATGCTCAACCTAGCAGAAATAAAGAAGTAGAGATTGAACCTGCTGTTGATCTTGATAACCCACAATCAAAGAATCAACGTTATGATAAGAGAGATTTTATTGCTAGGAAGCACGGTAGAGAAAGAGAACCATGGGTTCAGAAACCCATGCCCTTTCCTACTAAACCATCCAAGAGAAAGGATGATGAGGATTTTGAGCGCTTTGCTGAAATGATTAGACCTATCTTCTTACGTATGGGCTTAACTGATATGCTTAAAGTAAATCCTTATGCTAAATATACGAAGGATATCATTACAAATAAAAGAAAGATACCGGAAGCTGAAATTTCCACCATGCTTGCTAATTACACTTTTAAGGGTGGAATATAAAAGAAACTTGGAGACCCCGAGGTACCAACTATACCATGCTCCATTAAAAGAAATTATGTTAGAACTGCTTTATGTGATCTTGGAGCCGGTGTTAGTGTTATGCCTCTCTCTTTATATCGTATACTTGAATTGAATAATTTGACACCTACTGAAATATCCTTGCAAATGGCTGATAAATCAACTGCTATACCTGTCGGTATTTGTGAGGATGTGCCTGTTGTGGTTGCAAATGTCACTATCTTAACAGACTTTGTTATTCTTGATATTCCCGAGGACGATAGTATGTCGATTATCCTTGGTAGACCCTTTTTGAATACTACAGGGGCTGTTATTGATTGCAACAAAGGCAATGTCACTTTTCATGTTAATGGTAATGAGCATACGGTACACTTTCCGAGGAAACAATCTCAAGTTCATAGCATCAATTCTACTGGAAAAGTCCCAACTATCATTATTGGAGGTTTTGAATTTCCTCTTCCTACTGTATTATTGGGGATGTTCATATACCCATTGAGGTAACTTAGTGTTATTCGAAATTTCTCCGGTTCCGTGTTATTCGGAATGAGTTTGTTAACAAGACTTGATCAACCTTGTTAGTGGATTCATTTTGATGATCATGAGATGGATGAAACTAGAAGGCACAACCTTCTGTACCCTCTTTTTACTTTCTGTTATTTAGAATAAATAAAGCAAAAATAGTATTATCCGTCTGTTTTCTGAATCATTCGTGCAATAAAAAATATCCCGAAAATAAAAGTGCTCCAAATGACCTACAAATTTAGTATGATTTTTTATGGAATATTTGAGGATTTTAGGCACTGAAATCACTGCAGGAGGGGCAAGCACCAGGCCACGAGAGTGGAGGGCGCGCCCACCTTCCCTGGGCGCACCCCCCTGTCTCGTGGGCCCCTGGTGGCCCCCCTCCACTTATGCCAGCACCCACACACTCCATCTTCTTCCCAAAAAATCCCCATCCAGCTCAAGCATGAGTTCTAGCTCATTTTGCTGCGATTTTTGATCTCCTTGCTCAAAGCTCCATTCACAAAACTGCTTTGGGAGGTTGTTGCTTGGTATGTGACTCCTCCATTTGTCCAATTAGTTTTTGTTCTAGTGCTTTATTCACTGCAAATTTTTGCTGCATAGGTGACCATGTTCTTGAGCTTGCGTGTTAAATTTATGAGGTCCCAAGTAATTCTAATGCATGATATAGGCTCTAGGCACTTGTAGGAGTAGTTGCTATCAATCTTGTTTAGTTTTATTCACTTATATTTTGAAGTTACTAAAATTTCAGAAATTTTCAGAAAATGTTAAGGAGACTTTTGAGGGGCTCTTCTAGCCAAGGCTCCCAGGAAAAACAAGCTAAAGAGAAGGAAAAGGCCAAGTATAATCTTCCTCGCATAGCGGAAGTACGGCCATGTGAATGGCCCTGCGATAATTTCTTGAGAGAAGCTGGAATTTATGAAGATTTTTATTCTTTGGTCGAGAATGCAGGCCTCAACGATTTCCTCCATGACCGGATCGATCAGTATCTCTTACTCACCAATACTTTCGTGCAAAACTTTTATTATTATCCTAAGAAGTCACCACGTTCAGTATCATTTCATTTATATGATGAATTCAGGGAAATGTCTTTACGTAATTTTTGCGCGGTATGTAGGATACCCTTTGAGGGGAAATTAGATGAACCGCATCGTAAAGATGTGGATGGTTTTGTTAACACTATCACTATAGGGGACCCAAAGAAGGGCTCCGATGCGAGAATCTCTAGCATACACTTTCCTGTTTTACGTTACTTTGCCATATTTGCTAGTAGATGCTTGATTGGTCGTGGAAATAGTGGAAACTTCAATCTTCCTAATATTATCATTCTTCACCATGCCTTGTTTGGAGATAACAGTTTTAGTATGAGTGTCTTCATTGCTAAACGGCTAAGCCTGAATCGTACAAAAGGCCCCATATTTGGAGGTATCTATGCTTCACGTCTTGCTAGACATTTTGAGATACCCATTAGGCACCATGAGAAAGAGGAGACAAAATTGCCTCCTTACATTCTAGATTACAAAAGCATGGTAGCACATGAGTTCATTGTTGACAACAAAGATACGATGCTCTTGTATAACCTGAGATTTAATAAGAAACACAATGAGACTATTATTTTGCCTGCGCCTCTGTTGTTTGATTTGCTTGCAGATAATTTTCTTGTCACACCGGAAGCGGTGTACGCTTATCGAGGCCAAGCATCCACTCGAGATCCTGAGCCTGAGCTGGAACCTTCACTGGACCCTTATCGTGCATCATCTTACCAGTGGGACCCGGAGATGGCTAGCCAGTGGTATCCCGATTACACCTTCGAGTACACCGGGGAGAGTAGCCGCAGTCCTTGGCACTAGACCAACTTAGGCCAAAAGCCTAAGCTTGGGGGAGTACATATTTCTCACCGACTTTACATTCATGTTCACACACTATTCTAGTTGTCGGTGCTCATACTCTTTCATGGTATTATCCATGCTAGTTTAAATTCTCTTTTTCTCGCTTTCTTCTTGTGTGTATGATAAACCTTAAGAAAAACTAAAAAATTAGTTAGTTTAATTTCCATGCTTGTAGTAGAATTAAAATGAAAACCCAAAAAGATTTCTCGTTCTTCTTTTACTTGTTGGGAGCTTTCCCGTGTAAATAGTTTTATTTTGTTTTCTTTTCTTTGGGGGGCGAGAGTAGAAGACCATATTGAGAATGTTTAGTGGCTCTCATATGCATGATTGTTTATTTAACTTAGAGCCCATATTGCTTTATCTTCTCTCTTGAGTTGAATGCTTGCAAATTCCAGCTTAGTCCAATGCACATGCACTATTATTATTATACACATCGTTTGGTCGTGCAAGTGAAAGGCAATAATGACTATATATGATGGACTTGTTGGGATAAGAAAAGCTGGTATGAACTCGACCTCTCTTCTTTTTGTGAATATGATGAGTTCATCGTTCCTGATTCAGCTTATTATGAAGTAAACATATTTGCAATGACATTTAGAGATTATAGTTGCTTGTGCCATGCTTGATTAGCTATGAGTTATAATGGTTTACCTTGCTTGCCAACATGTTATTATAATGATTATGATGTGGTATGATGGGATGGTATCCTCCTTTGAATGAATTGAGTGACTCGACTTGGCACATGTTCACGCATGTAGTTGAAACAAATCAACATAGCCTTCATGATACTTATGTTCATGGTAGATTATATCCTACTCATGCTTGTACTCGGTGTGAATTAATTTTAATGCATGTTTATGACTATTGTCGCTTTCTCAGTTGGTCGCTTCCCAGTCTTTTGCTAGCCTTCACCTGTACTAAGCGGGAATACTGCTTGTGCATCCAAACTCCTTCAACCCGAAAGTTGTTCCATATGAGTCCACCATACGTTCCTATATGCGGTATCTACCTGTCGTTCCAAGTAAATTTGTATGTGCAAAACTCAAAACCTTCAAATGAAATTCTGTTTTGTATGCTCGAGCAGCTCATGTTTCAACTAGGGCTGCCTATATCTTCCATGCTAGGTGGGTTATTCTCAAGAGGACTGGACTCCGCTCCTCATTCATGAGAAAGGGCCGGTAACCAGGATGCCCAGTCCCATGATCCAAAAGGATCACAGCAAATCAAAATAATTAAACAAAACTCCCCCCAGGGTTGTTGTTAGTTGGAGGCACACGTTGTTTCGAGCAAGCCATGGATCGATGGTTGTTGGTGGTTGGGGGAGTATAAACCTTTACCATTCTGTTTGGGAACTGCCTATAATGCATGTAGTATGGAAGATACAAGCATCTCATAGTTATTGCGTTGATAGCAAAAGTATGCCGCTCAAAATGTTATTCAATCTCTATTTTAAAATCAAGCTCTGGCACCTCTATAAATCCCTGCTTCCCTCTGCGAAGGGCCTATCTATTTACTTTTATGTTGAGTCATCACCCTCTTATTAAAAAGCACCCGCTGGAGAGCACACTGTCATTTGCATTCATTATTGTTGGTTTATATTGGGTATGACTCGACTTGATCTCTTTTACCATGAATTACAATTTTTAGCCAGTCCTTGATCTTTAAAGGTTCTCTGCATTTATGTTTTGCGGTCTCAGAAAGGACTAGTGAGATACTATTTTGTTATATCATGTTATGATTGTTTTGAGAAAGTGTTGTCATCGGAGTTTTATTATTATGGCTCGCTAGATGATTATGCCATTGATATGAGTAATTGTGAGACCTAGGTGTTATTGTAGTATGGTTAGATCATAATATTTGCTATAACCTGAATGCTGGTTTTGCATGTTTACAACAACAAGAACAAACAGAGTTTGTAAAAGTTTTTCTTTATCACTTTCAGTTTATCAACTGAATTGCTTGAGGACAAGCAAAGGTTTAAGCTTGGGGGAGTTGATACGTCTCCAACGTATCTACTTTTCCAAACACTTTTTCCCTTGTTTTGGACTCTAACTTGCATGATTTGAATGAAACTAACCCGAACTGACGCTGTTTTCAGCAGAACTGCCATGATGTTGTTTTATGTGTAGAAAACAAAAGTTCTCGGAATGTCCTGAAAATCGACGGAGGCACTTTTTGGAAAATATAAAAAATACTGGCGAAAGAATCAAGACCAGGGGGGACACACCCTGTCCACGAGGGTGGGGGCACGCCCACCCCCTAGGCGCGCCCCCCTATCTCATGGCCCCCCTGGAGCTCCGCCGACCTCAACTCCAACTCCATATATTCCGTCTCACAGAGAAAAAAATTAGAAAGAAAGTTTCATCGCGTTTTACGATACGGAGCCGCCGCCAAGCCCTAATCTCTCTCGGGAGGGCTGATCTGGAGTTCGTTTGGGGCTCCGGAGAGGGGGATTCATCGCCGTCATCATCATCAACCATCATCCATCACCAATTTCATGATGCTCACTGCCGTGTGTGAGTAATTCCATCGTAGGCTTGCTGGACGGTGATGGGTTGGATGAGATTTACCATGTAATCAAGTTAGTTTTGTTAGGGTTTGATCCCTAGTATCCACTATGTTCTGAGATTGATGTTGCTATGCTTAATGCTTGTCACTAGGGCCCGAGTGCCATGATTTCAGATCTGAACCTATTATGTTTTCATGAATATATGTGTGTTCTTGATCGTATCTTGCAAGTCTATAGTCACCTATTATGTGTAATGATCCGACAACCCCGAAGTGACAATAATCGAGATACTTCTCGGTGATGACCGTAGTTTGAGGAGTTCATGTATTCACTATGTGTTAATGCTTTTTTCCGGTTCTCTATTAAAAGGAGGCCTTAATATCCCTTAGTTTCTGCTAGGACCCCGCTGTCAGTGTCAAAACCGGCGGATCTCGGGTAGGGGTTCCCGAACTGTGCGTCTAAGGCTAATGGTAACAGGAGACTGGGGACACGGTGTTTTACCCAGGTTCGGGCCCTCTCAATGGAGGTAATACCCTACTTCCTGCTTGATTGATCTTGATGATATGAGTGTTACAAGAGTTGATCTACCACGAGATCGTAGAGGCTAAACCCCAGAAGCTAGCATATGGTATGATTGTTGTCGTCCTACGGACTAAACCCTCCGGTTTATATAGACACCGGAGGGGGCTAGGGTTACACAGAGTCGGTTACAGAGAAGGAGATCTACATCCGAATCGCCAAGCTTGCCTTCCACGCAAAGGAGAGTCCAATCCGGACACGGGACAAAGTCTTCAATCTTGTATCTTCATAGTCCAACAGTCCGGCCAAAGTACATAGTCCGGCTGTCCGGATACCCCCTTATCCAGGAATCCCTCAGTAGCCCCCGAACCAGGCTTCAATGACGATGAGTCCGACGCGCCGATTGTCTTCGGCATTGCAAGGCAGGTTATTCTCCAAACCCAAAGTACCTGTCGTGGCGAACAGTGTCCGGCCTCCCATTAATGTCGTACTCCTCGGCTTCTGTGCTTCAATAATGGCTATCTCCATGTGTCAAGTAAATACGAGAAGTCAGGGCATTTTTACATTTGCCACCCTGACCCCGTAAGCTAACCATCTATTTGAAGAGACGGGTATCCTCAAATCCAAATCACACCATCTTCCTCCCAGCAAGCATAACAGAGCGTGCCCGGGAAAAACTACTCCATCATGGCTGGCCGCCGAAGCTCCTCCTCTTGCACCCTTAGCTCTAAGCCAGGTGATTGGGAAAAGTGTTCTGTCCCTCATAGCCGATTAGTGAAGTTGCAGACCCAGGGGTTCCTCCTGCGTGCATACATGGTCCCCGTCGGAGCTGGACTAGCCACCTATAATGGCGGGGAGCAGGCGGAGAACGTTCCGAACCCATCTAGAGGGGAGCGTATATGCCTTGTCCCGTATTTGCTGAGAGGGCTTGGGTTTCCAATCCACCCCTTCCTCCGCGGGCTCCTGGAGTTCTACGGCCTCCAGCTGCACAACTTCACTCCTGCCTCCATACTGCACATCGCAGGGTATGTTGCCTTCTGCGAGCTCTTCCTGGGCTGTGAAGCTCATTTCGAGTTATGGAAGAGGCTATTCTGCCTCGTCCCTCGCAATCATGAGGGATCTATATATCAAGTGGGCGGAGCCAAAATATGGCGCATCGCTCAGGCCGGATACCTGTCCGGCACTACGAAGAAGGCATCCGAAGACTGGCCCTCGGAGTGGTTTTATGTAGATGGTGTTCCCCTTCCGGACCCAGTCCGGACGGGCCTTCCCGAGTTCACCAACCCCCACTGAAGAAACGCCAAAACTGGCGCCCGCGGAGCCCCCAGGAGGAAGACGACAGAGAGGTCCTCTATCTGATGGGCAGGATAAAGATTCTGGCCAAATCAGGATTGACAATGATAGAGGTTATGTCAATATGCATCATGCGGGGGGTGCAGCCACTTCAATATCGGGGGAAACCCATGTGGCACTTCAATGGAGAAGATGATGCCACCCGCTGCGGTCGTAAAGGTCCAGACTCCGCCACCGCACTGGCAAAAATATTTTCCGATTTGTACAAAGGGGAAGAAGAGGAGTTCCTCCGCATTAAGCCATGGGATGGATTTTCCATGTACAACCCCCTAAGCTAGGTAAGCTATCATTCCTTACTCGACTCTATTCATACCTGTGTCCTTTGTCACCAATCATTTATCTTGCCATTTTCAAAGCAGGAACTGAGAAGGGCTGTGGAGGGGTTCAACAGCCCACCTCCGCAGCCAGAGGATCCTGGCCGGGCTCTCGACCCCGGTCTTGAAGAAGATCTGGATATATCCGTGGAGCTTGTAGACGGGACATTTTATCAAGCAAGCCGCGACGGCATTTTAGTGGCCATCCTTGCTGATTATCCCGGGCTGCTCCCGGTGTCGAACGTAAGTAAAGTCAGAGCCCTAAATTCCGAGTTATGCCGTGCCTTAAGCGCACATGTTTTATTTTTGCAGAAACGGCCATCAGGACGCTGTGCCGAGCCCATGGGAGGTCATCAGCAAAGGGCATCCGGTGCGAGCAGGCGTAAGAGGAAGGCGGTTAGAACTGAGACACCGGGGCAGAGTTACAAATTTGGACTTGCTCTGTGATTATATTTGCCAAAATGTGACAGCTTGCATTGCGTCCTAGCAGGAAAAACATCCATCGGACTACATCCGGGTCCCCTGCCGGCCACGCCTCAAGCAGCCGGATTCCTGAAGCGGACTCACGGATGGAGGCTAATGTGGGGGCAACGCCAAATTACCCTCCCCCAGAGGATGCGGACATGCTTTCCGCTTCAAACTCTAAAGTGAGGAGTGCCATGAATCACCGGCGCAGACGGGCTGTACTCCATAATGGTATTTTCTCCGTGGAGGCTTTCGATGCCTTCAACTCTGGAGACGCATATATTCGCGCTGCTCAAGATGGACTTGCTGGAGCAATGGACCAGTATGTGAAGGATATACGGGTAAGAAAACCTGATAAGTATGTGTAGTAGTAGCCCTTGAGACTTGAAACAGTTGGCACAACTGATTTAAGGATCATTGTAGGCATATGTTCTTATAGAGAAGAATACCCATTTATCTCAAGAACTAGAGGAATGTAAGACTCAGCTGAAGGCCATTGTTGCCGAACAAGAGGAATCAAAAAGGGGCTCTTCTGGTAAGACTAACCTTGTACCAGTTATTTATTCGGCATGGTTTATAAATCTAACAAGAGATGCTATAGACAATCCCAGGGAGAATCCGAAGGTTGTGGAAGATAATGAGCCACATCGGCGAAGTCAATTGAAGGTGGGCGAGCGTGTGCTGACGAAGGCTATTCAAGAGAGAAATAATCTCCAAGATGCTAATATCCGGCTGAGCGTCGAATTAAAAGATGTTCGGGCGCAGCTTTCTGACTCCGTGAAGGAGAACAAGAGGCTTCGACGCGGCATTTATAGTAAGTGCTTTAAATGAACTGTAGTATAGTTCGGCGAGGAAGCGTATTGACAGAGTTATGTCTGTAGATATGCTGACGGGCCGTCCTGAAGAGGAGATGCCAGCATCCGCAGGCGATATGCTGCAAGATCTTTCACAACTGTATGAACGAGCGCGGCAGGTGATGCAGGGTATTGCCCATGCCTTGTGGCCATCCGCTTCCCTGCCAGGAGGCATGAGCGAACTTGTGGAGATGCTCAAAGGAGCATGGCGGCGCTTCCGGTTATGGAAGATATCAGCCTGCCGACAAGGTGCAAGGTAAGCCTGGGCCATGGTGAAGACGCGATATGCATTTTCTTTCCATATGTGCCCTTTTTTCACCATTATATGCATCGATATGACTTCCGTTTAGTTTGGCAGGGAGCCATTAAAGTGGTTATATGCGCCAAGACACTATACCTGGGGGCTTCACCTAGTCTGGCAGGGAGCCATTAAAGTGGTTATATTTAGCTTCCGTATAGGAAGCCCCCAGGTATAGTGTGCACGCATAGTGCGGCCGGAGCGATCGAAGCATCCGTATAGTTTTGTAAGGCTGTGTGTGGAAAGGAAAAGTAGGCGAGAAAGGAAGGAATAGAACATAATTTAAGAGGCAGAGGTAAGGAGACGAACCCTGAGTTCGGCATTAGGCGTAGAATCTTCGGAGTCTGGCCGCATTCCATGGGTTCGACTCGAGTCTGTTATCAGATGCACTGCACAAAGGATACGCTCCTCCAGTGAGAACTTTATCAATGATGAAGGGACCCTCCCACTTGGGTTTGAGCTTGTCCTTCTTCTTCTCGGGGAGGCGTAGAACTAGTTCGCCAATGTTATAAGTTTTGGCCTGTACTTCTCTGCTTTGATACCTTCGAGCATGTTGCTGATAGAATGCGGAACGCGCTTTCGCTATGTCACGCTCCTCCTCCAGAGCATCTAAGTTGTCCTACCGATCTAGCTCGGCTTCCTTCTCTTCATACATGCGCACGCGAGGTGAGTCATGGATTATGTCGCAGGGTAGCACTGCTTCTACGCAGTACACCATAAAAAATGGTGTGTATCCGGTGGTATGATTCGGCGTGGTCCGCAGCCCCCAGAATATGGAGTCGAGCTCCTCGACCCAATACATGTCTGATTCTTTTAAGGATCGCACTAGTTTGGGTTTGATGCCGCTCATGATGAGACCATTTGCACGTTCGACCTAACCGTTTGTTTGGGGGTGATAGACAGAGGCGTAATCAACCTTAATGCCCATGTTGCCGCACCAAGTTTTCACCTCATCGGCTGTGAAATTTGAGCCATTGTCAGTGATGATGCTGTGGGGGACACTGTAACGGTGTACGACCCCTGATATGAAGTCTATCACTGGTCCGGATTCGGCCGTTTTAACTGGTTTGGCTTCTATCCATTTGGTGAACTTGTCCACCATGACCAATAAGTATTTTTTTCTTATGGCTTCCCACTTTGAGAGGTCCGACCATATCCAGCCCCCAGACCGTGAAGGGCCAAGTTATGGGGATTGTTTGGAGAGCGGTGGGGGGCATATGGTTCTGATTGGTGAAGAGTTGGCAACCAACGCAATGTTGGACGAGGTCCTGTGCATCTGCTCGGGCTGTTGGCCAGTAAAAACCTATACGGAAGGCCTTGCTTACAAGTGCCCGAGCTGCAGCGTGGTGCCCGCCGAGTTCGGAATGGATTTCGGATAAGAGCTGCCGCCCTTCCTCTTCGGAGATGCATCTTTGGAGCACTCCGGTAGTACTTTTCTTGTAGAGATCTCCTTCATGGACTTTGTAGGCCTTAGAGCGTCGCACAATACAACCTGCCTCATTTTGGTCCTCAGGGAGCTCTTGCCTATTTAGGTAGGCTAAGAAGGGTTTGGTCCATGCGGCGATGACAGCCATGATTTCGTGGGCCGAAGGTGTTATTTCGGTGGCAGAGCCTCCGATTATGTCAGATGGTTCGGAATCGGGGATTGTATGCGGAGCCAGACTAATATTGCTGGACTCCCCTTCCCATACCATGGATGGCTTGAGAAGCCTTTCCAAGAATATATTAGGTGGGACGGGGTCGCGTTTAGCACCGATGCGGGCGAGCACGTCCGCCGCTTGATTATTTTCTCTGACCACATAGTGGAATTAGAGCCCCTCGAACTGAGCTGACATCTTGAGGACGGTGTTGCGATAAGCCACCATTTTCGGATCTTTGGCATTGAAGTCTCCATTTATCTGAGATATTGCGAGGTTCGAGTCCCCGCACACTTCGAGCCATTGGATGCCCATGGAGACTGCCATCCGAAGACCATGCAACAGAGCCTCGTATTCGGTTGCATTGTTGGAGTCTGTGTATAGTATTTGGAGTACGTATTGAACCGTGTCTCTGGTGGGGGATGTCAGGACAACACCTGCTCCCAATCCGGCCATCATTTTAGGGTCGTCAAAGTGCATGATCCAATTGGAGTATGCACTATACTCTTTAGGGAGTTCGGCTTCTGTCCATTCAGCGACAAAGTCAGCCAGAACTTGCGACTTAATGGCCCACCTTGGTTTGTATGTTATGTCGAACGGAAGGAGCTCGATAGCCCATTTAGCAATTCGGTCCGTTGCATTGTGGTTGTTTATTATATCATTGAGTGGTACTTCGGAGGCCACCGTAATCGAACACTCTTGAAAGTAGTGTCGTAGCTTCCGGGATGCCATGAAGACTGCGTACGCTATCTTTTAGTAGTGTGGGTACCGAGATTTGCATGGAGTGAGGACAGTGGACATGTAATATACCGGCTTTTGGAGCGGGGACTTGTGTTTGTCTGCTTCTCGCTCGACGACGAGCACTGCGCTTACAACTTGGTGTGTTACCGCTATGTATAATAGCATGGGTTCGCCAGTATTTGGCGCGGCCAGGACTGGATTGGTGGCCAAGAGGGCCTTTATTTCTTCCAGTCCTGCCGTGGCCGCATCCATCCACTCGAAGTGTTCGTTGCATCGAAGAAGGCGATAAAGAGGTAGTGCCTTTTCTCCTAATCGGGAGATAAAGCGGCTTAAGGCAGCCACACATCCAGTTAGTTTCTGGATCTGCTTGAGGTCCGTTGGGATAGCCAACTGTGACAGAGCTTGGATTTTTGCCGGATTTGCTTCGATTCCTCTATTGGAGATGATGAAGCCGAGCAATTTCCCGGAGGGTACACTAAAGAAACATTTCTCCGGGTTGAGCTTGATGTCGTACGTTCGGAGGTTGTCGAACGTGAGCCTCAAGTCATCTATTAAAGTTTCAACGTGTCTTGTTTTAATGACCACGTCGTCTACGTAAGCCTCTACTGTTTTGCCGATTTGTTTTTCCAGGCATGTCTGAATCATGCGTTGATAGGTTGCACTGGCGTTTATGAGCCCGAAAGGCATGCTATTGAAACATAAGGGGCCGTATGGCGTAATGAAGGCCGTTGCAGCTTGGTCAGACTCTGCCTTCTTGATCTGATGGTATCCGGAGTATGCATTGAGGAAACACAATGAGTCGTGTCCTGCAGTGGCGTCGATGATTTGATCAATGCGGGAGAGAGGGAAGGGATCCTTGGGGCAAGCCTTATTGAGGTCCTTGAAATCGACACATAGGCGCTAGGATTTGTCCTTCTTTGGTACCATTACCAGGTTCACTAGCCAATCCGGATGTTTTATGTCTCTGATGAATCCGGCCTCGAGTAGCTTGGCTAGCTCTTCTCCCATGGCCTGCCGCTTGGGCTCTGAGAAGCGCCTAAGAGTCTGCTTGACTAGCTTGTATCCTTTTAGAATGTTGAGGCTGTGTTCGACCAGCCTACGTGGGATGCCCGGCATGTCTAAAGGATGCCAGGCGAAAATATCCCAATTCTCCCGCAGGAAATTTCGCAGTGCAGCGTCTATTGTGGGGTTCAACTGCGTCCCAATGGAAGCTGTCTTTGTAGGGTCCGTTGGGTGGACCTGGAATTTGACTATCTCGTCTGCGGGCTTGAAAGAGGTGGACTTGGGTCGCTTGTCGAGTATCACGTCGTCTCTGTCCACTATGGCTCGCAGCGTTTTTAGTTTTTCGGCTGCGAGGGATTCTGATAATGCCTCCAGGGCTAGTGCGGCAGTTTTATTTTCGGCGCAGAGTGCGATGTCCGGATCACTAGCTAGAGTGATGATTCCATTGGGCCCGGGCATTTTGAGCTTCATGTATCTGTACTGGGATATAGCTTGGAAGCTCATGAATGCGTCCCGCCCTAGAAGGGCGTGGTGTCTGCTGCTGAATGGGGCCACTTGGAATGTGATTTCTTCGGACCAGTAATTCTCCGGCGTGCCGAATACCACATCCAGTGTGATTTTTCCTTCACATCGTGCATCCCGACTAGGGATGATTCCCCTGAAGGTTGTGCTACTTCGCTCAATGCGGTTCTTGTCAATTTCCATCTTGTTGAGGGTTTCCTCGTAGATGAGGTTTAGTCCGCTTCCGCCGTCCATGAGCACTTTAGTGAGCCGGAAGTCGTCCACGATTGGACTAAGGACCAAAGCGGCTGGTGCCCGGACTGTTCGGAATTGAGGTTCGTCACTAGCATTATAAGTTATAGTCGTGTCGTTCCATGGATTTATTGTTGCCGCGTGGCAAACTTCGGCGAGACTGCGTTGAGCTGGCTTGCGCCTATTATTTGAGGCGAAAGTCTCAAAGGCTGTCAATACCGTATTGTTATTTCCAGCGGGATGTTGTTCTGCTATATGGTTTATGAGGAGATCCTCGCCGCTCTTCGCTACCTGCCAGAGTATCCAACATGCTCTAAGGCTATGAGTTGGCATGGTGTCCGGTGTGTTGTGAAGTTTGCAAGGCCCATTGAGCCATTCCTCCAATATGGTTCCACGCCTTGTATCGGGCTTTGGTTTTTTGGTAACTGAATCGGGTGACTTACGAGAGTTTGCCCTTTTCGTTCGGACAAAGGGTTTAGTGAGAGCCGAATTGTCCCAGAAGTTTGTTTGGGTTTTCCAAGCGCTTTCCATTGCGCAGTATTTCTGCACTATGGCCGCTAAGTCAGTGAAGTGTACTATGTCACGGTGACTTATAGCGTTGAGGATCCCTTTGTCCGTGCAATTTTTGCAAAAGAGGGAGATTGTGTCTTCCTCGCGACAGTCCTTGACCCTGTTTATCACGAGGAATCTGGCCCAGTAATGATGTACTATCTCTTGGGCCTCTTGTCTGATATGCGAAAGATTGAATAATTCTGGGTGGGTGCGTGGCTTTGAATTCTAATCCTGACCCAATCCAAGACCCAGGGGCCAGGAAGCTTCCGAGTTTAACAGCTCGGGCTCCGGGATGTTGCCCAATTTCTTCGGCCCACCGCTTGACTCTAAATTCGGGGTTTGGGCCATGTCCTCCCGCGAGCGGGTGTCCGACTCGGAGAGCTCGGAAATCCGGACATTGTTCGTCCTCAAAATAGAGGGAGAATTCATATGACGCTCTTCCACTACCGCTATCTCATGGGTGACCGGCGGAGAGTAAATCTCCCTTTGGTCGGGTTTGAGCCCGATCCGGTCATTGTCCGTAGCGATGCCCATGGCGCGATGTGATCCAAGAGTTCACTAAGGGAGGAGAGCTCCATCGGGTCAATCTGTTCGGCGAACTCCGGATCGACGTGGAGGCTATTTTTGATGACCTGAGAAGTCATCGTCGGCGCGACAGCCGATCGGGCGGTCATGACGAAGCCGCCCAGCCGGAGAGTCTGGCCTTGGGCCAGGGCTCCCCCAGTGGTGATGTTGTGCTTGACAATGAGACGAGCCATCAAGCCTTATAGCGACGACACAGAGGAACTCTCAATGAAAGCACCAATGTCGGTGTCAAAACCGGCGGATCTGGGTAGGGGGTCCCAAACTGTGCGTCTAAGGCTAATGGTAACAGGAGACTAGGGACACGATGTTTTACCCAGGTTCGGGCCCTCTCGATGGAGGTAATACCCTACTTCCTGCTTGATTGATCTTGATGATATGAGTGTTACAAGAGTTGATCTACCACGAGATCGTAGAGGCTAAACCCTAGAAGCTAGCCTATGGTATGATTGTTGTCGTCCTACGGACTAAACCCTTCGGTTTATATAGACACCGGAGGGGGCTAGGGTTACACAGAGTCGGTTATAGAGAAGGAGATCTACATCCGAATTGCCAAGCTTGCCTTCCACGCAAAGGAGAGTCCCATCCGGACACGGGACGAAGTCTTCAATCTTGTATCTTCATAGTCCAACAGTCCGGCCAAAGTACATAATCTGGCTGTCCGGATACCCCCTTATCCAGGAATCCCTCACCCGCTGCCACGGGAGGGTAGGACAAAAGATGTCATGCAAGTTCTTTTCCATAAGCACGTATGACTATATTCGGAATACATGCCTACATTACATTGATGAACTGGAGCTAGTTCTGTGTCACCCTATGTTATAGATATTACATGAGGAATCGCATCCGACATAATTATCCATCACTGATCCAATGCCTACGAGCTTTTCACATCTTGTGTTTCGCTTATTTACTTTTCCGTTGCTATTGTTACAATCACTACAAAACCCAAAAATATTACTTTTGCTACAGTCACCTTTATTATCATACTATTTTGCTACTAAATACTTTGTTGCAGATACTAAGTTATCCAGGTGTGGTTGAATTGACAACTCAACTTCTAATACTCAATAATATTCTTTGGCTCCCTTTGTGTCGAATCAATAAATTTGGGTTGAATACCTTACCCTCTAAAGTTGTTGTGATCCCCTACACTTGTGGGTTATCAGGAAGGCACTTGATTGCTAGATATATCTATACATGGAATTATGTTCGTCGGCTTATATATATACTATCATGTATTTCTCTTTTTTGTTATGCTCGGATGATCATCTCAAGGCGTTTGACACATTGATTAAATATCCATATGTAGTCTCCATATTAAACGTAACATAACCAAGAGTTTATCATTTTATTGAGTACGAACATTTCTACCTCTATACCCTTTTCTTCTAATTGTGAACTTATATGATTAGCTAATGTATATATACATGTACATCTATTATTGATATATATTTGAATTATATTTTTTGAATCCAAATTGCTTGCACTATGAATGCCGCAGCAACGCGCGGGGTATTATCTAGTTTTTAGAACAAATAGCATCCATCGAACACAAAGAAACATAGGGGCTTAACGTTTCGCCTCCGAGCTTATTTGTTATAGAAATAATTTTCAACAATAATAACTCATGATCAAATATATTTGAGTGTCCATATATGCTTGGATCTTTCCCCACCACATGATGCTTGCCAACTAGAGAATAATTGGGGTTGAAATGAGAGGAATACTACTGACTCTTGCATAAAAGTAAAAGATAGGCCCTTCACAGAGGGAAACAGGATTTGCAGAGGTGCCAGAGCTCTAAGCTTTTAAAATAAAGATGAATATAATTTTGAGAGGTATGCTTTCATTGTCAATGTAACGACTGAGAGTTTCCAATATCTCCATGCTAGACACATTATAGGCAGTTCCTAAATAGAAAGGTAAAGTTTTTACCCCCGCTCCACCAACAACACAAGCCATGGCTAGCCGAATCCTCGGTTTCCCTCCATACCAACAACAATCCGGGGGCGTTTTGTTTCATTATTATATTTTGATTTTGATTTTAATCATAGGACTGGGCATCCCAATTATCAGCCACTTTCTCGTGAATGACAAGCGAATAATCACTCATCGTGAGAATAACCCACCTAGAATGGAAGATACTGACCGCCCCCTGTTGCTTCATGAGTGATTTGGGCATACAAAACAGATTATTATTTGAAGATTCAGAGTTTGGCACATGCAAATTTACTTGGAGCGACAGGTAAATACCGCATATAGGTAGATATGGTGGACTCACATGGAATAACTTCAGGTTTAAGGAAGTGGATGCACAAGCAGTATTCCCGCTTAGTACAGGTGATGGCTAGCAAAAGATCGTAAGCAAGCACCACATGTTGGAGGATCCATAACAATATAACTTCTATACAAATATACTCAAACATGACTCATTACGTTGTATTCCTTGTCCAAATTCAACTAATTTGCTCAAGTTTGAAAATAATTAATGGGGCTCACAATCATAGAAGATGTCCAAGATAGTATATTTATATGTGAAATCTCTCTTCCTTCAATATTCTTTCATGAATTTTTCAAGTGACCAATGTTGTGTTTGCTAACTTTCAAATAAATTTTACCACCTATACTTCTTATATGTGAAGTCATTACTCCCCATGGGATAAGCATATGAAACAGATATATTTAAGATTTATGATATACAGTTCATTCAACCATTTACTCATTGGATATAAGTGAAGCACCAGAGTAAATGACAAACTACTCCAAAAAGATATAAGTGAAGATCAATGAGTTGTCAAATAATTAAGTAGCTATGTGAAGGCTCTCTCTTATTTAAATTTCACATCTAATTGCTTTATGAAAACATCAAGCAAAACAAAATAAAATGACATTCCAAGAATAGCACATCTCATGTGAAGAAGCAAAAACTTAGGCTCAACCAAAACTGACTGATCATTGTTGAAGAAGAAAGGTGGGATGCCAACTGGGGCATCCCCAAGATTAGATGCTTGAGACTTCTTGAAATATCAACTAGGGATGCCTTGTGCATCCCCAATCTTGAGCACTTGTGTCTCCTTAACTCTTCTCATACCACGTTTCTCGAAATCTTAAAAACTTCATCCACACAAAACTCAATAAGAACTCGTGAGATAAGTTAGTATAAATCAATGCAAAACCTTATCATTTCGCTAATGTAAAAAATCACTAAAATTATAATTTGACATTGCATACTAAATTCCTCTACATATTTAATACTCCTATCATCAAATAGAATCATTAAACAAGCAAACATATGCAAAACAATGCAAACATAACGGCAATCTGTCTAAACAGGACAATCTAGAACGCAAGAAGATTCATACTTCTATAACTCCAAAAATTATGAAAATTACCACACTGTAGAAAATTTGTTGTAGATTATTGTTTAAAAGTTTCAAGATTTTATCAATTTCTAACTTTCCAGAAGAATTCACACAATGATAGAAAACTTTCTGTTTTCAAACAGCAACATGTAGACTTGCAAAATAAGCATGGTAAAGGCTATACTTGACATTTTTATTGAAATGAAATATGCAAAACATTATTAAAATTAAAATCAAGCAAATCTAATCAAAACAAAATGACGCTCAAGCAAAACACATATAATGTGACGAATAAAAATATAGCTCCAAGTGAGGTTACCGATAATGTTGGAGATGAAAGAGGGGATGACTTCTAGGGCATCCCCAAGCTTAGTTGCTTGGGTATTACTTGAATATTACCTTGGGGTGCCTTTGGAATCCTCAAGCTTAGGGTCTTGCCACTTCTTATTCTCCTCATGTCAATATCTCACCCAAAACTTGAAAACTTCAATCACACAAAACTTAACGGAACTTCATGAGATGGGTTAGTATAGTAGAACAAATCATTCACTTGGGTACTGTCAAAGACAAGATTCATAATTGTTTTCACATAATTCCTACTTTAGTCCATAATTTCCACAATTTATATCACTTAATATAATCTATGGAAACACTATAACAAGCAAACTATGCATTGAAAATAGAATCTATCAAAAGTAGAATAGTCTGTAATGATATGAAGAACGACCATACTTTTCTAGATCCAAAAATTCTGAAAAATTAGGACAACGTAGGGAATTTGTATATCAACCATGTGTAAAACATTCAAAGCAAAAGAAAGTTTCTATGAATTTAAAAAAATTCTAGAACTGGGCGCAAAAGTTTCTGTTTTTTCAAAGAATCAAGTCAACTATCATCCACACTATCCTAAAGGCTTTACTTGGCACTTTATTTAAACAAAAGCTATAAAACATGATTAATACATTAGCCTAATCATGTGAACACACAAAAATAGTAGGGGTAAATATTGGGTTGGCTCCTGATGACCCACAAGTATAGGGGATCTATCGTAGTCCTTTCGATAAGTAAGAGTGTCGAACCCAACGAGGAGCAGAAGGAAATAATAAGCGGTTTTCAGCAAGGTATTCTCTGCAAGTACTGAAATAAGTGGTAATAGATAGTTTTGTGATAAGATAAATTGTAACAAGCAACAAGTAACAAAAGTAAATAAAGTGCAGCAAGGTGGTCCAATCCTTTTTGCAGTAAAGGACAAGCCTGGACAAACTCTTATAATAGGAAAAGCGCTCCCGAGGACACATGGGAATATCGTCAAGCTAGTTTTCATCACGCTCATATGATTCGCGTTCGGTACTTTGATAATTTGATATGTGGGTGGACCGATGCTTGGGTGATGTTCTTACTTGAACGAGCATCCCACTTATGATTAACCTCTATTGCAAGCATCCGCAACTACAACAAAAGTATTAAGGTAAACCTAACCATAGCATGAAACATATGGATCCAAATCAGCCCCTTATGAAGCAACGCATAAACTAGGGTTTAAGCTTCTGTCATTCTAGCAACCCATCATCTACTAATTACTTCCTAATGCCTTCCTCTAGGCCCAAATAATGGTGAAGTGTTATGTAGTCGACATTCACATAACACCACTAGAGGCTAGACAACATACATCTTATCAAAATATCGAACGAATACCAAATTCACATGACTACTAATAGCAAGACTTCTCCCTTGTCCTCAGGAACAAACATAACTACTCACAAAGCATATTCATGTTCATAATCAGAGGGGTAATAATATGCATAAAGGATCTGAACATATGATCTTCCACCAAATAAACCAACTAGCATCAACTACAAGGAGTAATCAACACTACTAGCAATCTACTAGCACCAATCCCGGACTTGGAGACAAGAATTGGATACAAGAGATGAACTAGGGTTTGGAGATGAGATGATGCTGGTGAAGATGTTGATGGAGATTGCCCTCTCCCGATGAGAGGAGCGTTGGTGATGACAATGGTGATGATTTCCCCCTCCCGGAGGGAAGTGTCCCCGGCAGAACAGCTCTGCCGGAGCACTAGATTGGTTCCGCCAAGGTTCCGCCTCGTGGCGGCGGAGTCTTGTCCCGAAAGGTTGCCTTCTATTTTTTTCTCATCGAAAGACTTCATATAGGAGAAGATGGGCGTCGGAGAGCCACCAGGGGGCCCACGAGGTAGGGGGCGCGCCCCCCACCCTCGTGAGCAGGGTGTGGGCCCCCTGGCCTTCATCTTTGGCGACGATTTTTCTTTATTTATTTTAAGATATTCCGTGGAGTTTCAGGACTTTTGGAGTTGCACAGAATAGGTCTCCAATATTTGCTCCTTTTCAAGCCCAGAATTCCAGCTGCCGGCATTCTCCCTCTTCATGTAAACCTTGTAAAATAAGAGAGAATGGCCATAAGTATTGTGACATAACGTGAAATAACAGCCCATAATGCAATAAATATTGATATAAAAGCATGATGCAAAATGGACGTATCAACTCCCCCAAGCTTAGACCTCGCTTGTCCTCAAGCGAAAAGCCGATAACAATAAATATGTCCTCATGTTTAGAGGTAGAGGCGTCGATAAAAATAAAATACGGACATGAAGGCATCATGATTATTTCCATAACAGCAACATATATAGATTTTGTCATATGATTACTTATGTTCAAGTGATAATCTGTTCACAAAGATAAAGTATGAATCAGAAACCTTATTGAGCACCAACAAATTATAACCTTAGTCATTGAAGCGATTGCAATTTATCATAACATTGGAAATAGTCTATGTCAGAGCTTAAAAGCAAGTCCACATACTCAACTATCACTTAGTCCTTCATAATTGCTAACACTCACGCAATACTTGTGGTTACGGAGTTTTAATCAGACACGGAGAAAGATAGAGGCTTATAGTTTTGCCCCACAACCTTTTACCACAAGGGTAATGTCAACAATAATAATTCATGCTCCCCTACATACAAAATGAAAAAGGAAAGGTGAAGATCACCGTGACTCTTGCATAAGGTAGAGGATAATAATAAAAGATAGGCCCTTCGCAGAGGGAAGCAGAGGTTGTCATGCGCGTTTAGGGTTGATGCACAAAATCTTAATGCAAAAGAATGTCACTTTATATTGCCCCTTGTATGTGGACCTTTATTATGCAGTCCTTCGCTTTTATTACGTCCACAACAAGTTCGTACAAAGCTTATTTTCTCTGCACTAATAAGTCATGCATATTTAGAGAGCAATTTTTATTGCTTGCACCGATGACAACTTACTTGAAGGATCTTACTCAATCCATAGGTAGATATGGTGGACTCTCATGACTAAACTAGTTTAAGGGTATTTGGAAGCACAAGTAGTATTTCTACTTGGTGCTGAGAATTTGGCTAGCATGAGGGGGAAAGGCAAACTCAACACGTTGGAGGATCCATGACAACATACTTTATCTCAGATGTAAGAAAACATAACTCATTATGTTGTCTTCCTTGTCCAACCTCAACTCTTTAGCATGTCATATTTTAATGAGTGCTCCCAATCATAAAAGATGTCAATGATAATATATCTATATGTGAAACCTCTCTTTCCTTATTACTTCCTATTAATTGCAACGATGACCAAAACTATATTTGCCAACTCTCAACAACTTTTAGTCATCATACTCTTTCTATGTGAAGTCAATACTTTCAATAAGACCAATATGAACTCTTTGATTCTTTTTATTCTTTTTATTCTTTCTATTTACCCAAGATCATGGCAAAATAATCAAGCCCTTGACTCAACACTAATCTTTATTATATAACTCACGGACTCGATTACAAAGAAGGATCATAAAGCAAAACTCAAAACTAGATCATGCCATGACTTTATTCTACTAAATCAAGATACTACTAATAGGATCGAACTAAGAAAAAACGGTAAAGATAGGAGTTGTGATAGTGATACGATACCAGGGCACCTCCCCAAGCTTGGCAGTTGCTAGGGGAGTGCCCATACGCATGTGATTATGTCTCCTTCTTTGTTGTTAATGGTGGAGGTGTTGTTGATGATGCAAGCTTGTCGTCCCCCTTCCATGGCATAGGCTCACCATCATAGAAGGATGATCGAGTCTCCGGAATCCTCAAATCTACAGCCAAACTCATCCTTTTGAATCTATATTCATACTCACAGTTTTGATTTTGCAGATCATAGATTTGGGCCGGGAGGTGCTCGATCTTCTCATGTAGCTTGAAGATGGCCTCCTCGGTGTTCTTGGCCTCCGGCTTGTAGTTGTTGGTGAACTCCATGAGCATCTTGTGGCTAGCGTTGATTCCACGCTCCACCATCCCCTGGCACTTGAAAACTTGTTGCTCCATTGCTTCGAGCCTCGACTCCACGCTTCCGGTTCCCTTTGGTCCCTCAACATCGTGGATGTGAAGCAACCCATCACGCATCTCAATGGTTTGAGGGTGTCGCAGCACCTCCGCGAGGTAAGGGTTGATCACCCTCTCGAAGAACTTGTCCTTGGAAGCACTTGGGTCGTCATGATGATCTAGACCTGTCAGAAAAATAGCTCGAAACAAGAACAGGGGAGATTTGCGTGATACAAGAGTCAAAACCTTCGGGAGAATATATAATGAATTTTCACCGACAAAAATATGTATCGTGCAAGAAAATGGAGTCCGGAGGGCGCACGAGGTGCTCACGAGGTAGGGGGCGCGCCCAGGGGGTAGGGCATGCCCTCCACCCTCGTGGAGGCCTCGTGTCCTTCCCGGACTGCCACTTATTTTTCTATTTTTCTAAATATTCCAAAACGGAGAAATATTGCCTTAAAAATGTTTTGGAGTCGGCTTACTTACCGTACCACATACCTATTCCTTTTCGGAGTCTGAAACGGGCTGGAAAGTGTCCCTTATGTATTCCTCCGGGGTTACGGTTTCAATAATATTGGTTTCAACATTTATAGGATTACCTGAGATATAGTGTTTGATCCTTTGACGGTTTACCACCTTCGGATTTGTGCCTTTGGTTGATTTTTATGGCACCGGAACAATAGACCTCCTCGATAACGTAGGGACCTTCCCATTTAGAGAGAAGTTTTCCTGCAAAAAATCTTAAACGAGAGTTTTATAGCAATACATAATCACCTACATTAAACTCACGCTTTTGTATCCTTTTGTCATGCCATCTTTTAAATTTTTCTTTAAACAACTTGGCATTTTCATAAGCATGGGTTCTCCATTCATCAAGTGAGCTAATATCAAATAACCTTTTATCACCGGCAAGATTGAAATCATAGTTGAGCTCTTTAATAGCCCAATATGCCTTATGTTCTAGTTCGAGGGGTAAGTGACATGCTTTTCCATAAACCATTTTATACGGGGACATACCCATAGGATTCTTATATGCAGTTCTATAGGCCCATAATGCATCATCAAGTTTCTTGGACCAATTCTTTCTAGACCTATTAACAGTCTTTTGCAAAATTAATTTGAGCTCTCTATTGCTCAATTCTACTTGACCACTAGACTGCGGGTGATATGGAGATGCAATCCTATGATTAACGTCATATTTAGCAAGCATTTTACGGAAAGCGCCATGAATAAAATGTGAACTACCATCAGTCATAAGATATCTAGGGACTCCAAACCTCGGAAAATTAACTTCCTTAAGCATTTTAATAGAGGTGTTATGATCAGCACGACTAGTTGGAATAACTTCTACCCACTTAGTAACGTAATCAACAGCAACTAGAATATGTGTATATCCATTAGAGGCAGGAAAAGGTCCCATATAATCAAAGCCCCAAACATCAAATGGTTCAATAACAAGTGAATAATTCATAGGCATTTCTTGACGTCTACTAATATTACCAATTCTTTGACATTCATCGCAAGACAAAACAAACTTATGGGCATCCTTGAAGAGAGTGGGCCAATAAAAATCGGATTGCAATACCTTATGTGCAGTTCTATCCCCAGCGTGGTGTCCTCCATAAGCTTCGGAGTGACACTTGCGTAGGATCTGTTCCTGTTCATGCTCAGGTACACAACGTCTAATAACAGCATCTACTCCTTCTTTATAAAGATGTGGGTCATCCCAAAAGTAACGTCGCAAATCATAGAAAACCTTTTTCTTTTGTTGGTATGTGAAGCTAGGTGGTATAAATTTAGCTACAATATAATTAGCATAATCAGCATACCATGGAGTGCTACCAGAAGTGCTTATGACATTTAGTTGTTCATCAGGAAAGCTATCATCAATAGGTAGTGGGTCATCAAGAACGTTCTCTAACCTAGATAAGTTGTCTGCAACGGGGTTCTCAGCTTCTTTTCTATCAACAATATGCAAATCAAATTCTTGTAGCAAGAGAACCCATCTATTGAGTCTAGGTTTTGCATCTTTCTTTTCCATAAGATATTTAATAGTAGCATGATCAGTGTGAATGGTCACTTTAGAATCAACAATATAGGGTCTGAATTTATCACAAGCAAATACAACTGCTAAAAGTTCCTTTTCGGTAGTAGCATAATTTCTTTGAGCATTGTCTAGAGTCTTACTAGCATAATGGATAACATTTAATTTCTTATCAACTCTTTGCCCTAGAACAGCACCTATAGCATAATCGCTAGCATCACACATAATTTCAAAGGGTAAATTCCAATCAGGTGGCTGAATAACAGGTGCAGAGACTAATGATTTCTTAAGTATTTCAAATGCTTCTACACAATCATCATCAAAGACAAATGGTATATCTTTTTGTAGTAAATTAGTCAGAGGCCGAGAAATTTTGGAGAAGTCCTTAATGAACCTCCTATAAAATCCAGCGTGACCAAGGAAACTTCTTATACCTTTGATGTCCTTGGGACATGGCATCTTTTCAATAGCATCAACCTTGGCTTTATCAACTTCAATACCTCTTTCAGAAACTTTGTGCCCCAAGACAATACCTTCATTAACCATCAAGTGGCACTTTTCCCAATTCAAGACAAGATTAGTTTCTTCACATCTCTGCAAAACTTGAGCAAGATTGCTCAAGCAATCATCAAAAGAGGAACCATAGATGGAAAAATCGTCCATGAAAACCTCACAAATTTTTTCACAAAAATCAGAGAATATAGCCATCATGCATCTTTGAAAGGTAGCAGGTGCATTACATAAACCGAAAGGCATACGTCTATAAGCAAAAGTACCAAAAGGGCATGTAAAAGTAGCCTTTGATTGATCTCTAGCCGACACAGGTATTTGAGAGAAACCAGAATAACCATCTAGAAAGCAATAATGTGTATGTTTGCATAATCTTTCTAGCATTTGATCAATAAAAGGTAAGGGGTAATGATCTTTCTTAGTAGCCTTATTTAATTTGTGGAAATCAATTACCATCCTATAAACTGTGATAATTCTTTGCGGAATCAATTCATCTTTATCATTAGGGACAACAGTAATACCTCCCTTCTTAGGGACACAATGGACAGGACTTACCCACTGACTATCAGCAACGGGATACATTATACCTACCTCCAGAAGTTTGAGTATTTCTTTTCTTACCACTTCTTTCATTTTAGGATTCAAGCATTGTTGAGGATCACGAACTGGTTTGGCATCCGCTTCCAAATTTATTTTATGTTGACATAGAGTGGGACTGATGCCCTTAAGATCATCCACAGTATATCCAATAGCGGCACGGTGCTTCTTCAGAGTTTTCAATAATCCTTCTTCTTCATGCTCTGAAAGATTAGCACTAATAATGACAAGATATATTTTCTTTTCATCAAGATAAGCATATTTAAGATTATCAGGCAACGGTTTAAGCTCAAACACGGGATCACCCTTGGGTGGAGGAGGATCCCCTAGAATTTCAACAGGCAAATTGTGTTGCAGAATAGGTTCCTGTTTAAAGAATACTTCATCTATTTCCCTTCTTTCATTCATGAACATATCATTTTCATGGTCTAGCAAATAGTGTTCTAAAGGATCACTAGGAGGTACGGCAATAGAAGCAAGACCAATAATTTCATCTTTAATAGGCAATTCCTCCTCACGATGTTGTTTACTAAATTTAGAGAAATTAAACTCATGAACCATATCATCCAAGCCAATAGTAACAACATTCTTTTCGCAGTCTATCTTAGCATTAACAGTATTCAAGAAGGGTCTACCAAATATAATGGGACAAAAGCTATCTTTTGGAGAATCAAGAACAAGAAAATCAGCAGGATATTTGGTTTTTCTGCACAAGACTTCAACATCTCTAACAATTCCCATTGCAGATATAGTATCTCTATTGGCAAGTTTAATTGTAACATCAATATCTTCTAACTCAGCAGGTGCAATATCATGCATAATTTCTTTGTATAAGTCAATGGGTATTACACTAGCACTAGCACCCATATCACATAAGCCATGATAACAATGATCTCCTATTTTAACAGAAATATCAGGCACACCTACCACAGGTCTATGTTTATCTCTAGCACAAGGTTTAGCAATTCTAGCAGTTTCACCGCAGAATTGAATAACATGCCCATCAATATTATCAGATAAGAGATCTTTAACAATAGCAATATTAGGTTCTACTTTAACTTGCTCAGGAGGTGTATAAGTTCTAATATTTCTTTTACGAACAACAGTTGAAGCTCTAGCATGATCCTTCATTCTAACAGGGAAAGGTGGTTTCTCAACATAAGAAGTGGGAACGATAGGATCATTATAAGTGACAGTCTTTTCTTCAACTTTAATAGGTGCAGCTACTTTTACTTCTATGGGAGGATGATATTTAAACCACTTCTCCTTGGGGAGATCAACATAGGTAGCAAAAGATTCACAGAAAGAAGCTACTATCTCAGAGTCAAGTTCATATTTAGTGCTAAACTTACGGAAAATATCGGTATCCATAAAAGATTTAACACAATCAAACTTAGGTGTCATACCTGACTCCTTACCTTCAACGAGGTCCCAATCTTCAGAGTTGCGTTTAATTCTATCCAATAAATTCCATTTAAATTCAATAGTATTCATCATAAAAGAGCCAGCACAAGAAGTATCGAGCATGGTGCGATTGTTATCAGAAAGCCGAGCATAAAAACTTTGCATAATTACTTCTCTTGGGAGCTCATGATTGGGGCACGAATATAACATTGATTTAAGCCTCCCCCAAGCTTGAGCGATGCTTTCTCCTTCGCGAGGCCAAAAATTATATGTATATAATTGCGATCACGATGAACAAGATGCATAGGGTAATACTTTTGATGAAATTCCAATTTCAATCTTTTATAGTTCCATGATCTCATATCATCACATAGCCTGTACCATGTCAATGCGTCTCCCTTCAAAGATAAAGGGAAGGCCTTCTTCTTAACAACATCATCGGGTATACCTGCAAGCTTAAATAGTCCACAAACTTCACCCACATAGAGTAGATGTTCATCAGGATACTTCGTTCCATCTCTTGTAAAAGTGTTAGCTAGCAGTTTTTCCATCATACCCGAAGGAATTTCAAAAGGAGTTTCATTTTCAATAGGTTCAGTAGGTTGAGGAGCAACTCTTTGCTCTACTGGACGGGGTGAAGATACCCCGAACAAGCCCCTCAGAATTACTTTCCATAGTAACAAGTGACAGAAAATTTCAGCACACTATATAAATTTTTCCTTACCAAATTCCACCTACCAAAGGCGCTACACTCCCCGGCAACGGCGCCAGAAAAGAGTCTTGATGACCCACAAGTATAGGGGATCTATCGTAGTCCTTTTGATAACTAAGAGTGTCGAACCCAACGAGGAGCAGAAGGAAATGATAAGCGGTTTTTAGCAAGGTATTCTCTGCAAGTACTAATATAAGTGGTAACAGATAGTTTTGTGATAAGATAAATTGTAACGAGCAACAAGTACCAAAAGTAAATAAAGTGCAGCAAGGTGGCCCAATCCTTTTTCTAGCAAAGGACAAGCCTGGACAAACTCTTATAATAGGAAAAGCGCTCCCGAGGACACATGGGAATATCGTCAAGCTAGTTTTCATCACGCTCATATGATTCGCATTCGGTACTTTGATAATTTGATATGTGGGTGGACCGGTGCTTGGGTGTTGTTCTTACTTGAACAAGCACCCCACTTATCATTAACCTCTATTGCAAGCATCCGCAACTACAACAAAAGTATTAAGGTAAACCTAACCATAGCATGAAACATATGGATCCAAATCAGCCCCTTACAAAGCAACGCATAAACTAGGGTTTAAGCTTCTGTCACACTAGCAACCCATCATCTACCTATTACTTCCCAATGCCTTCCTCTAGGCCCAAATAATGGTGAAGTGTTATGTAGTCGTCGTTCAGATAACACCACTAGAGGCTAGACAACATACATCTTATCAAAATATCAAACGAATACCAAATTCACATGACTACTAATAGCAAGACTTCTCCCTTGTCCTCAAGAACAAACGTAACTACTCACAAAGCATATTCATGTTCATAATCAGAGGGGTAATAATATGCATAAAGGATCTAAACATATGATCTTCCACCAAATAAACCAACTAGCATCAACTAAAAGGAGTAATCAACACTACTAGCAACCTACTAGCACCGATCCCGGACTTGGAGACAAGAATTGGATACAAGAGATGAACTAGGGTTTGGAGATGAGATGGTGCTGGTGAAGATGTTGATGGAGATTTCCCTCTCCCGATGATAGGAGCATTGGTGATGACGATGGTGATGATTTCCCCCTCCCGGAGGGAAGTGTCCCCGGCAGAACAGCTCTTCCGGAGCCCTAGATTGGTTCCGCCAAGGTTCCGCCTCATGGCGGCGGAGTCTCATCCCAAAAGGTTGCCTTCTATTTTTTTTCTTTTCGAAAGACTTCATATAGGAGAAGATGGGCGTCGGAGAGCCACCAGGGGGCCCACAAGGTAGGGGGGCGCGCCCAGGGGGGGCGCCCCCCACCCTCGTGAGCAGGGTGTGGGCCCCCTGGCCTTCATCTTTGGCGACATTTTATTTATTTATTTTAAGATATTCCGTGGAGTTTCAGGACTTTTGGAGTTGCACAGAATAGGTCTCCAATATTTGCTCCTTTTCGAGCCCAGAATTCTGGCTACCGGCATTCTCCCTCTTCATGTAAACCTTGTAAAATAAGAGAGAATAGCCATAAGTATTGTGACATAACATGAAATAACAGCCCAAAATGCAATAAATATTGATATAAAAGCATGATGCAAAATGGACGTATCATCTCCCAACAAGTGCTTTTCTTTAATGCCTTTTTAGCTAGGCATGATGATTTCAATGATGCCCACATAAAAGATAAGAATTGAAACATAATGGGAGCATCATGAAGCATATGACTAGCACATTTAAGTCTAACCCACTTCCTATGCATAGGGATTTTGTGAACAAACAATTTATGGGAGCAATAATCGACTAGCATAGGAAGGCAAAACAAGCATAACTTCAAGATTTTCAACACATATAGAGGAAACTCGATATTATTGCAATATGTAGAAGCATATGTTCCTCTCTCGTAATAATTTTTAGCAGCATCATGAATGAATTAAACAATATAACTATCACATAAAACATTATTTTCATCATTCATAAGCATAGAAATTTTATTACTCTCCACATAAGCAAATTTATTCTCATCAATAGTGGCGGGAGCAAACTCAACAAAATAACTACCATGTGATATTTGATTGACATAATAAAATTGAACATTAAAATCATGATGACAAGTTTCATGGTTATCATTATTCTTTATAGCATACATTTCATCACAATAATCATCATAGATAACAACTTTGTTCTCATAATAATCATTTGAAACCTCTTCCAAAATAGTGAATTCCTCACTAAATAAAGTCATGCCCTCTCCTAATCCACATTCACCATTGTAATCATCATAAATAGGAGGCATGCTAATATCATAATAAACTCTCTCATCAAAGCTTGAGGGACTAAAAATATCATCTTCATCAAACATAACATCCCCAAGCTTATGGCTTTCATATAATTAGCATCATGAATATTCAAATAATTCATACTAACAACATTGCAATCATGCTCATAATTTAAAGATTTTATGCCCAACATTTTATTGACTTCTTCTTCTTCTAACACTTTGGCATAATTTTCCGATCCATCATTTTCAAGAAAGATATTATAAAGATGAATAATATGAGGCAACCTCAATTCCATTTTTTTGTAGTTTTCTTTTGTAAAACCAAACTAGTGATACAACAAGAAACTAAAAGATTCAATTGCAAGATCTAAAGATATACCTTCAAGAATTCACCTCCCCGGCAACAGCACTAGAAAAGAAGCTTGATGTCTATTATGCAACCTTCTTCTTGTAGACTCGTGTTGGGCCTCCAAGTGTAGAGTTTTGTAGGATAGTAGCCATTTCTTTCAAGTGGATGACCTAAGGTTTATCAATCCGTGGGAGGCATAGGATGAAGATGGTCTCTCTCAAACAACCTTGCAACCAAATAACAAAGAGTCTCTTGTGTCCCCAACACACCCAATACCTGGGTGCACTAGTTCGGCGAAGAGATGGTGATACAAGTGTAATATGGATAATAGATATAGGTTTTTGTAATCTAAAAATATAAAAAGAGCAAGGTAACAAGAATTAAAAATGGGCAAAAAATGGTATTGCAATTCTTGAAAACAAGGCCTAGGGTTCATACTTTCACTAGTGCAAAATCTCTCAACAATGATAACATAATTGGATCATATAACAATCAATCAATGTGGAACAAAGAATCACTCAAAAGTTTCTATTGGAGAACGTAGGACAAAAACATGCATCAACCCCTATGCATAGATTACCCCAATGTCACCTCGGGAATCCATGAGTTGAGTGCCAAAACATACATCAAGTGAATCAATATAATACCCCGTTTTCACCATGCATATTTGTATGCAAGACATACATCAAGTTTTCTCAAATCCAATATTCAATCCAACATAACGAAACCTCAAAGAGAAAGACTCAATCCATCACAAGAAGGTAGAGAGGGAAGAACACCATAAGATCCAAATATATTAACAAAGCTCGTGGTACATCAAGATCGTGCCAAATCAAGAACATGAGAGAGAGATGAAACACATAGATACTAGTACATACCCTCAGCCCCGAGGGTGAACTACTCCCTCCTCATCATAGTGGCCACCAGGATGATGAAGATGGCCTCCGGTGATGATTTCCCCCTCCGGCAGGGTGCCGGAACGGGGTCCCGATTGGTTTTTCGTGGCTACAGATGCTTTTAGCGGCGGAACTTCTCATATAGGGTTCTTTCTAGGGATTTGGGTATTTATAGGAATTTTGGGCGTCGGTCTCACATCAAGGGGGTGCCATAGGGGCCCACAAGCTCGGTGGATGCGCCGTAGGGGGGTGGGCGCCCCCAGGCTTGTGGCTGCCTCATCCACTTCCTAGCCCAGCTCCGGTGCTTCGGGGGTCTCTTTTGGTCCATAAAAAATCACCTTAAATTTTCAGCCCATTCCGAGATCTTTTTATTTCTGCACAAAAATCGACACCACGATAGTTCTGCTGAAAACAGCGTTAGTCCAGGTTATTTCTAATCAAATCATACCAAAAACATATAATTTTTTTGTAAACATGGCATGAATACTTCATAAATTATAGATACGTTGGAGACGTATCAATATCAAGTGACTCAATAGAACACCACGTTGTCACCATAGGTATCCACATGCAAGACATACATCAAGTGGTCTCAAATCCAGAATATTAAATCTGGTAACAATGAAACCTCAAGGAGCAATACTCAGTTCATCACAACAAATATAGAGAGGGAAGAACACCATATCACTCCCGTATATTAACAAAGCTCATCGCACATCAAGATCATATACTAGCAAGATCACGAGAGAAAGAGAGATCAAACACATAGCTACTGGTACATACCCTCAGCACCGGGGGTGAACTATGTTGGGGAACATGGTAATTTCAAAAAAATTCCTACGATCACGCAAGATCTATCTATGTGATGCATAGCAACGAGAGGGAAGAGTGTGTCCACGTACCCTCGTAGACCGAAAGTGGAAGCGTTTAGTTAACGCGGTTGATGTAGTCGTACGTCTTCACGATCTGACCGATCCTAGCACCAAAGATATGGCACCTCCGTGATCTGCACACGTTCAGCTCGGTGACATCCCCCAAACTCTAGATCCAACTGAGGTTGAGGGAGAGTTCTGTCAGCACGACGGTGTGGTGACGGTGATGATGAAGTTACCGGTGCAGGGCTTTGCCTAAGCACTACAATGATATGACCGAGGTGGAAATCTGTGGAGGGGGGCACCGCACACGGATAAACAATTAACTTGTGTGTCTATGGGGTGCCCCCCTCCCCCGTATACAAAGGAGTGGAGGAGGGGGAGGGACGTCCCTCTCATGGCGCACCCAAGGGGGGAGTTCTACTCTCGGTGGGAGTAGGTTCCCCCTTCCCTAGTTGGAGTAGGAGAAGAAGGAAGGGGGAAAGAGAGAGGGAAGGAAAGGGACCTCCCCCACCCAATTTGGATTGGGCTTGGGGGTGCGCCCTCCACCTGGCCGCCTCCTCCTGTCTCCCACTAAAGCCCAATAAGGCCCATACACTCCCCGGGGGGTTCCAGTAACCTCCTGGCACTTCGGTTTTATCCGAAACTTATCCGGAACACTTCTGGTGTCTGAATATAGTCATCCAATATATAAATCTTTATGTCTTGACCATTTTAAGACCCCTCGTCATGTCTGTGATCACATCCAGGACTCCGAACAATCTTCAGTAAATCATATCACATAAACTCATAATACCAATCGTCATCGAACATTAAGCGTGCGGACCCTACGGGTTCGAGAACTATGTAGACAGGATCGAGACACGTCTCCGGTCAATAACCAATAGCGGAACCTAGATGCTCATATTGGTTCCTACATATTCTACAAAGATCTTTTTCGGTCAAACCAAATAACAACATACGTTGTTCCCTTTGTCATCGGTATGTTACTTGCCCGAGATTCAATCGTCGGTATCATCATATGTAGTTCAATATCGTTACCGGCAAGTCTCTTTACTCGTTTCGTAATACTTCATCCCGCAACTAACTCATTAGTTACAATGTTTGCAAGGCTTATAGTGATGAGCATTACCGAGAGGGCCCAGAGATACCTCTCTGAAACACGGAGTGACAAATCCTAATCTTGATCTGTGCCAACCCAACAAACACCTTCGGAGACACCTGTAGAGCACCTTTATAATCACCCTTTTATGTTGTGACGTTTGGTAGCACACAAAGTGTTCCTCCAGTATTCAGGAGTTGCATAATCTCATAGTCTGAGGAACATGTATAAGTCATGAAGAAAGCAGTAGCAATGAAACTGTAACGATCATGATGTTAAGCTAACGGATGGGTCTTGTCCATCACATCATTCTCCTAATGATGTGATTGTTCGCACACGAAGACGTCACCGTGTATCTCCAACGTCGAGGGTGATGCACCGCAGCTCACGTTGAAGGAGACCCGGCCGGAAGCGCGGTACGCAGGCAATCCGGCGGGTGCTTTTGAGGACCCGAAACCCCACACACCCGGGAGGGACCTCGTCTGGGCGTGCGGCGGCTATGGGCTGCCCTAGGTCGACCTGATCACCCCTAGGGCCTTGAGGTTCGCCGCCCTGCAACAAGAAGAACAGACGAAGAACAAGGAAGAAGAAGAACTAGGGTTAAGGAGAGAAGATAAAAGATAAAAAGTGGTAGATGATTTGATCGATTGTGTGTTGTTCAATTGGCCGTCACCCCTTAGATATATAAGAGGCGGCTGAACTTCTCGTGCAAGGAAAAGGCTTGGATTCACGTCCAAAACCCTAGTCAAATTCGGATTGGTTTTGTCCGAACTTTCCAAAACTGTTCGGTTTAAACTGGCTGCACCTTGCGGATCTTTTTTATGGTGGTAAACGATCTCGGATGGAAACGAGCCCAAAAGCAATCTTGACCGTTTCGATGAGATGAGCAACTTTTATGTTGAACGTTTTTTGATCAGAAATCATCTCGAGGGTCAAATCGGTCGCGCAAAACAGGCTATCCTCGCGCTACCCATCAGACAGGGTGTCTGGTGGGGCGCGCCAGTTTTTTGCCTCCTGACAGGGCTGTATTGCGATGGCTCTAACTTTTGCATACGAACTCGGATTGGAACGATTTTTATAGCAAAATCGATCGTTTCGACGAGACGAAGACAATCCTTGTAGATTGTTTTTCCATTTGACGTCGTATTGGGGGGTTAATCAGTCAAACTGTACTCTGAATATAAGATCTTAGTACTTTGAGCATAGTTTCGGCCTTCGAGATGAAATCGGACTGCAATGACCCAAACTTCAAAGATGTTCATATCGACAATACGGAACTCTTTCATGAAGATCACTTCTCCATTTGAGGTCATCTTAAATAAGTTATTGACCATGCCAAAATCTGGTGTCAACACATGCCCCCTGTTTTTCGGCAAAGTTTATGTGCCGAAAAATAACTTCCGCATAGCTTGTCCTAAGGACGATGTCAACACTCCATCGGCCATTTTGCATGTTCTTAGGACGACAAGTATATATCGGCCATTGCTTGTTTGAACCTCTTGATGCAAACTTGGGTGAAAACTTCTCAGCTTCTATAACAATCCGGTGATAAGGTTCCATAGATCAAAACCATCCTCCGAACCATATTGTTCACCCTTTTGCTAGAATTTTGCAGACAATCAAGAATGAACTTCCTCATCCTTACTTTGCCTGCATAAAAGTTTCATTAGTGGCCGAAGCGGTGGGCTTCGATTCAGCCTTACCTATGTTGACAAGACTTAGCATCGGCTATTGATAGAAATGCAATACACCATGGTTAACATAGTAGCTGGACGCTTGCTGTGCCAACTCTGTCGAATTGTCATGCCTAGATATATGAACAATTTCAAAGCAACCCAAGGTAAATCTTGCATCTAGACATACCAAAAGATAAACTATAAGTGATCCGTCAAAACATTGATAACCCTTGGATATTTGTTGCACTACTAATAACGAATCACCGGAGCCTCAATATGTATAGCACCTATATGAAGGCAAAGCTCCAATCCGAATGACAATGCATATTCGGCTTTGATCATTGTGCAAAAATATCTTAAGCGGCATGAGGCTTCACAAACTAGCTCCATATGGAGATAAATAAACAACACCAACACTTTGGCCATTGCTACAAATTGAACCATTAAAATATAATCTCCATAGTACTAGAGAGACATGGCTAATATCACTTAACATGTACCTTGTCTCGGTCTCCAATTGAACTAAGGACGATGTTAGAATTCCACACCGGCCATGATAAGAGAGTTTCTTAGGACGATAGTTAAGTATCGGCCATTACCATGAGGTCCACGTAGAATTCACCCACCAAACTATGTATAGCCGAAACAAACAAATAAAATAGCAATAAAATATTTCGGCCCCTTGTATTAGCAACAAAAATGTAACTAACCAAATGTATAGTGGTTTGGTAATACCTTCTCATGATATAGAAAATTATGTTGCATCCATGGATCAAAATAAATCCATGGAGGGTAATTGATCATACCTAGGGATGAATTCCATGGCATAGGCGTCAATGGCATAGTTGAAGAATATGGATAATGTGTAGACCGAAGATGTTGAAACCTTCGGCTTGGTCCTTCGTAGTTTTCACTCTTTTCCTTCTTCACCTTTGCCACACTTCTTGTAATGGAAGCTTGCACATAATTCTTATTTTGATCACTTCCTTTGGGAACCCATGTCAGGTTCCTTTCTTCAAGTTCTTGTGCACTAAGTTTTTGTAATTCCTTCTTTTTCCAGTATGATAAGCCGAGTGAGCACCTCGACTGTGATTTTGTTTCAACCAATGGCAACTCCTTTTGGGCCTTGTGCACCCTCAACTTCTTTTCTTTAGATTTGGCACTCTGATTTTTATCAATTGATTGCTTCACTTCTTTGCCTTTTGTAGCCAATGTCAACACTTTAATTGGCTCTTTGTTATTTGAGATCAGATCTGAAGTGGCACACTTACGACCATCTCTTTTCACGCGGTAAACTTGCTTTACCATCTCTTTCTTCTTCCTTGAGCTCTGGACCGATTCCTTATGATTGAAACAGTCTTTGACGCGTGATTGTTCAAATGTTGATTTTCTTGGAGCTGCATAGTATTGGCGAGATGGTCTAGAATAAGATGGAGAATGTGCCCTTGTACCATACCTGTCCCATGATGAATATGTATCTATATGAGCATAGGGAGGCATCCACGACATTGGCATTGGCGGACCAAAATAAGGATATGAATATGTTGCATTAAAATTATCACTTTGCCAATACCAATCCTCATATTTGCGCCTTGGGGGTGATCTTGGTTTCTTTGCATGATTTGGCCGATAAGCATTCTTCTCTTCACTCTTCTTTCGATATTTATCCAATAGTTCGGTGAAGGTGATTTTTGATCTCTTACACTTGCGCTTATTTCGGCCTTTGTTTTCTTTCGGTTTGCTTTCATTGATCATTGGATTTGCTTGCTGCCCCCCAGTCCTTGGCGTCTCCATTGTAGCTTCGATGGAATTTTCACCCTCAAGATTATGTTCATTATGCTCTTTAACATCTTCTTTACTTGAAGCTTGATCCCATCACATGTAGTTTTTACCTTCTCTTTAAATGGATCGGCTTGAAGCAGCCGATGCAAAAACTTTCTGCCATCGGGACCAATCGAAATAGATTGGTCATCTCTTGGCGTCTCAACAAATTTCAATCATCCTTTATCAATGGCCGATTGAACTATTTGACGAAACATGTGGCAGTCCTCAAAATTATGCTTGGACGAATCATGCAACTTACAATACATTCGTCCTTGGACAGATGGCTTGACATGGTGATCAAGAATTCTAATGTAATTATTTTTCAACAACAAATCAAAGATTTGATCACACATGTTTGAATCGAAGGTATACCTTTTGTTTTCTAGCCGATCTTGTTGTGAGAACGGCTTTGGAATTAAGCAAACGAATGGTTCATATTTGACATCTTCCCATTCAGCTATGAATTCTCTTTCGCATACTTTTTCCGATGTCCTTAAATAAGAAACTATACTAGCATCGGTTTTCCCAAAAGATTTTAACCTTGGCTTTAAATTTCTGAAATCAAAGTAGTTAGAACATACACGTCTCAATTGAGACCATGCGTAAGCCAAGTACGAAATAAGCAAAGCTACCCAACTAGATATGAACTTTAGACAAAGCAATGGGGAGAGCTTTGGCTGTAACAATAAGTCATTATCAGTCTTTATAAATGGCGCAATGGTTTTACCGATATGTTTCATAACAATTTTATTGCTAACAAGTAAATTACCCTTCTTCATTGGTCTTTCAAAATTACTTATGAGAATATTTCTTATAGATGCATCAATAATGAAGTTGCGACCAAATCTGCAAATAGGTAAATTACTCGCTATGCATACCTCTTCAAATATGTTGGGATAGCATGATGGTGGTGCCATTTGAAGAACATCTTGCTCCGTCTTTGGATGGCTCCCCAACACCTTGTCATCATCTTTTTCTTGAATCTGTGCATCACTGCTTTGAAGATTTTTGTCGGCCGAACTTTGTTCGGCTACTTGTTCTTGTCCTTGAAGCTTGTCAATTTCTACGGCACGGAACTCATAGGGCAGGAAGTAGGTTCCATTGACTTCAGAAAAATCAAATATGGCTGTTTTGATATGCTTTCCATGCCCTTTCTCAATAATGCTTGCCTCTTTGGATTTGATTGACTCAGAATATATACTACTTGATTCGGCTTTTCTAATAACCGAATTTTCTTTGTTACCTGAATCAATAACTTTATCTTTTTGAATTTGCAAGGCTTCTCGCTCTCGTCTAATTTTAGCCCACATCTCAGCTTGGCGAGCTTTAAACTTTTTCATCTCAATTTCCATCCACTCCTTGTGAGATTACCCCCCAATACTTTCAGACTTTCCCGGCAATGAGGTGCCAAAACTTTGCAATTGTTTACGGGGTGCACTGGATGGTGCAAGACTGGGCAACTGCATCATTTGCACAACTCTAGCTTTTACTGCAGCAAAATCATGAGGCTTCCCGCCTTCTATTAGTTCCTTTCGAATGGAGTTGCACAAATCCCAAGAGAATGTAAGGTTGTTCTCAACTACCCAGTCTGGATATGGTTGCCCCCCAATGCTCTTAGACTCTTTCGGCAATGAGATGTTGCCGAAATTCTGTAATTGTGTATGGGGAACATGATATGCCATGGTAGTAGGTGAAGGCATTTGTGCTCCTGTAGAAGTTTCACTTATTCGGCCATGACCATTAAGATGCGGAGCCGAATTATGGACATCAACAGTCGCGTATGGTGCCAAAAACCTAGTAGCATAAGGTGTAGCATACGATGTTTGAGGGTAATTGGCCGAATACTAGTAGTAGCATGGCCAATTCCCCTATCCACCGGCATGTTTGGATTAACATGTTGCAAATTAGTTGCCGATGAATAAAAAGATGAAACACTATGTTGCATGCCATTGGAAGTTCCTACATTGGGTGTTTCAACTTGATTAACCGAACTCATCATGTTGTTCATCGGCATATAGATTTGTGGGGTTGCCGATGCATGGGAGTTGGGATACATATGTTGCATGTTGCTAAAATTATATAAAGTTGAAGCATGAAGATTATTCTGAATCGGCTGTTGCACATAATTAGATACATGATTGATAAAACTAGGGCTAGCCGATACATTATGTTCATTAGATGATCTAGCAACAACATATGCATTATTTGCGTCTACATAAGTGAATCGAGTATTCATATTACCTTTGTAGATTGCAAACCCTAGATGACGATCTCTTCGTAGCAAGAACGGGCCGAAGACCGTTCAAAGCTTCGTCCCCAGCGGAGTCGCCAAAAAGTGTGTTCGCACACTAACACGTCACCGTGTACCTCCAATGCCGAGGGTGATGCACCGCAGCTCACGTTGAAGGAGACCCGACCGGAAGCGCGGTACGCAGGCAATCCGGCGGGTGCTTTTGAGGACCCGAAACCCCACACGCCCGGGAGGGACCCCGTCTGGGCGCGCGGCGGCTATGGGCTGCCCTAGGTCGACCTGATCGCCCCTAGGGCCTTGAGGTTCGCCGCCCTGCAACAAAAAGAACAGACGAAGAACGAGGAAGAAGAAGAACTAGGGTTAAGGAGAAAAGATAAAAGATAAAAAGTGGTAGATGATTTGATCGATTGTGTGTTGTTCAATCGGCCGTCACCCCTTAGGTATAAAAGAGGCGGCTGGACTTCTCGTGCAAGGAAAAGGCTTGGATTCACGTCCAAAACCCTAGTCAAATTCGGATTGGTTTTGTTCGAACTTTCCAAAACTGTTCGGTTTAAACTGGCTGCACCTTGCGGGTCTTTTTTATGGTGGTAAACGATCTTGGATGGAAACGAGCCCAAAAGCAATCTTGACCGTTTCGACAAGACGAACAACTTTTATGTTGAACGTTTTTTGATCAGAAGTCATCTTGAGGGTCAAATCGGTCGCGCAAAACAGGCTATACTCGCGCTACCCATCAGACAGGGTGTCTGGTGGGGCGCGCCAGTTTTTTGCCTCCTGACAGGGCTGTATTCCGATGGCTCTAACTTTTGCATACGAACTCGGATTGGAACGATTTTTATATCAAAATCGATCGTTTCGACGAGACGAAGACAATCCATGTAGATTGTTTTTCCATTTGAGGTCGTATTGGTGGGTTAATCAGTCAAACTGTACTCTGAATATAAGATCTTAGTACTTTGAGCATAGTTTCGGCCTTCGAGATGAAATCGGACTGCGATGACCCAAACTTCAAAGATGTTCATATCGACAATACGTAACTCTTTCATGAAGATCACTTCTCCATTTGAGGTCATCTTAAATAAGTTATTGACCGTGCCAAAATCTGGTGTCAACAGTGATCCCGTTCATCAAATGAAAACACATGTATATGGTTAGGAAACATAACCATCTTTGATTAACGAGCTAGTCAAGTAGAGGCATGCTAGGGACACTATGTTTTGTCTATGTATTCACACATGTACTAAGTTTCCAGTTAATACAATTGTAGCATGAATAATAAACATTTATCATGAAATAAGAAAATAAATAATAACTTTATTATTGCCTTTAGGGCATATTTCCTTCAGTCTCCCACTTGCACTAGAGTCAATAATCTATTTTACATCGCCATGTGATTTAATACCAATAGTTCACATATGTATGTGATCAACACCCAAAGGGTTTACTAGAGTCGATAATCTAGGTCACATCGCCATGTGATTTAATACCAATAGTTCACATCTGTATGTGATCAACACTCAAAGGGTTTACTAGAGTCAATAATCTAGTTCACATCACTATGTGATTAGCACCCAAAGAGTACTAAGGTGTGATCATGTTTTGCTCGTGAGAGAAGTTTAGTCAACGGGTCTGTCACAATCAGAGCCGTATGTATTTTGTAAATATTCTATGTCTACAATGCTCTGCATGGAGCTACTCTAGCTAATTTCTCCCACTTTCAATATGTATCCAGATTGAGACTTAGAGTCATCTGGATTGGTGTAAAAGCTTGCGTCGACCTAACTCTTTACGACGAACTCTTTATCACCTCCATAATCGAGAAATATTTCCTTAGTCCTCACTAAGGATAATTTTGACCACTGTCCAGTGATCTACTCTTAGATCACTATTGTACCCCCTTGCCAAACACATGGCAAGGTGCATAATAGGTCTGGTACACAACACAACATACTTTATAGAACCTATGATTGTGGCATAGGGAATGACTTTCATTCTCTTTCTATCTTCTGTCGTGGTCGGGCTTTGAGTCTTACTGAACTTTACACCTTGTAATACAAGAATTCCTTCTTTGACTGATCCATTTTGAACTCTTTCAAAACAACTTTGTCAAGGTATTTACTCATTGAAAAATATTATCAAGCGTCTTGATCTATCTCTATGGATCTTCATGCCCAATTTGTAAGCAGCTTCACCGAGGTCTTTCAATGAAAAACTCTTATTCAAGTATCTCTTTATGCTATCCAAAAATTCTATATCATTTCCAATCAACAATATGTCATGCACATAATATTAGAAATGCTATAGATCTCCCACTCACTTTCTTGTAAATACAGGCTTCTTCAAAAGTCTATATAAAACCATATGCTTTGATCACACTATCAAAGCGTTTATTCCAACTCTGAGAGGCTTGCACCAGTCCATAAATGCATCGCTGGATCTTGCACACTTTGTTAGCACCCTTTGGATCGACAAAACCTTCTGGTTGCATCATATACAACTCTTCTTTAAGAAATATCCATTTAAGGAATGCAGTTTTTATATCCATTTGCCAGATTTCATAAAATATGACAATTGCTAACATGATTCGGATGGATTTAAGCATCCCTACAGTTGAGAAAATCTCATTGTAGTCAACATCTTGAACTTGTCGAAAACCTTTTGTGACAAGTCGAGCTTTGTAGATAGTAACACTACTATCAGCGTCCGTCTTCCTCTTGAAGATCCATTTATATTCTATTGCTTACCGATCATCGGGCAAGTCCACAAAAGTCCACACTTTGTTCTTATACATGGATCCCATCTCAGATATCATGGCCTGAAGCCATTTTGCGGAATCTGGGCTCATCATCGCTTCCTTATAGTTCGTAGGTTTATCATGATCTAGTAACATGACTTCTAGAATAGGATTATCGTACCACTCTGGTGCGGATCGTACTCTAGTTGACCTACGAGGTTTGGTAGTAACTTGATCTGAAGTTTCATGATCATCATCATTAGCTTCCTCACTAATTGGTGTAGGAATCACTGGAACTGATTTCTGTGATGAACTACTTTCCAATTCAGGAGAAGGTACAATTACCTCATCAAGTTCTACTTTCCTCCCACTCACTTCTTTCGAGAGAAACTCCTTCTCTAGAAAGGATGCATTTTTAGCAACAAATATTTTGCCTTCGGATCTGTGATAGAAGGTGTACCCAAGAATTTCCTTTGGGTATCCCATGAAGACGCATTTCTCCGATTTGGGTTCGAGCTTATCAGGTTGAAGTTTTTTCACATAAGCATCGCAACCTCAAATTTTAAGAAACGACAACTTTGGTTTCTTGCCAAACCATATTTCATAAGGTGTCATCTCAATGGTTTTGATGGTGCCCTGTTTAAAGTGAATGCAGTTGTCTCTAATGCATAACCCCAAAATGATAGTGGTAAATTGGTAAGAGACATCATAGATCGCACCATATCCAATAAAGTGCGGTTACGACGTTCAGACACACCATTACGCTGTGGTGTTCCAGGTGGCGTGAGTTGTGAAACTATTCCACATTGTTTTAAATGAAGGCCAAACTCATAACTCAAATATTCTCCTCTACGATCAGATCGTAGAAACTTTATTTTCTTGTTACGATGATTTTCCACTTCACTCTGAAATTCTTTGAACTTTTCAAATGTTTCAGACTTATGTTTCATTAAGTAGGTATAACCATATATGCTCAAATCATTTGTGAAGGTAAGAAAATAACGATACCCGCCACGAGCATCAACACTTATTAGACCCCATACATCGGTATGTATTATTTCCAATAAGTCACTAGCTCGTTCCATTGTTCCAGAGAACGGAGTTTTAGTCATCTTGCCCGTAAGGCACGGTTCGCGAGTATCAAATAATTCATAATCAAGTGATTCCAAAAGTCCATTTTTATGGAGTTTCTTCATGCGCTTTACACCGATATGACCCAAACAACAGTACCACAAATATGGTGCACTATCATTATCAACTTTGCATCTATTTACATCAATATTATGAATATGTGTATCATCACGACCAAGATTCAATAAACCATCAACATTGGGTGTATGACCATAGAAGGTTTTATTCATGTAAATAGAATAACAATTTATTCTCTATCTTAGATGAATAATTGTATCGCAATAAACATGATCTAATCATATTTATGCTGAACGCAAACACCAAATAACATTTATTAGGTTCAACACTAATCTTGAAAGTATCGGGAGTGTGCGATGATGACCATATCAATCTTGGAACCACTTCCAACACATCGTCACTTCACCCTCAACTAGTCTCTGTTTATTCTGTAACTCATGTTTCGAGTTACTAATCTTAGCAACCGAACGAGTATCAAATACCCAGGGGCTATTATAAACACTAGTAAGGTACACATCAATAATCTGTACATCAAATATAACCTTGTTCACTTTGCCATCCTTCTTATCCACCAAATATTCAGGGCATTTCCGCTTCCAGTGACCATTTCCTTTGCAGTAGAAGCAGCCAGTTTCAGGCTTTGGTCCAGCTTTGGGCTTCTTCACGGGAGTGACAACTTGCTTGCCATTCTACTTGAAGTTCCCTTTCTTTCCCTTTGCCATTTTCTTGAAATTAGTGGTCTTGTCAATCATCAACACTTGATGCTCTTTATTGATTTCTACCTTCGTCGATTTCAGCATCACGAAGAGCTCGGGAATCATTTTCGTCATCCCTTGCATATTATAGTTCATCACGAAGTTCCAGTAACTTGGTGATGGTGACTAGAGAACTCTGTCAATCACTATCTTATTTGGAAGATTAAGTCCCACTTGATTCAAGTGATTGTAGTACCCAGACATTCTGAGCATATGCTCACTAGTTGAGCAATTCTCCTCCATCTTTTAGGCAAAGTACTTGTCAGAGGTCTCATACCTCTTGACACGGGCATGAGTCTGAAATACCAATTTCAGCTCTTGGAACATCTCATATGCTCTGTGATGTTTCAAAAACGTTTTTGAAGTCCCGGTTCTAAGCCGTAAAGCATGGTGCACTAAACTATCAAGTAGTCATCATATTGAGCTAGCCAAACTTTCATAACGTCTGCATCTACTCCTACAATAGGTCTGTCACCTAGCGGTGCATCAATGACATAATACTTCTGTGCAGCAATGAGGATAAACCTCAGATCACGGACCTAGTCCGGATCATTGCTACTATCATCTTTCAACTTAGTTTTCTCTAGGAACATATAAAAAAACATAGGGAAGCTATAATGTGAGCTATTGATCTACAACATAATTTGCAAAATACTATCAGGACTAAGTTCATGATAAATTAAAGTTCAATTAATCATATTACTTAAGAACTCCCACTTAGATAGACATCCCTCTAGTCATCGATCTAAATGATCACGTGATCCAAATCAACTAAACCATGTCCGATCATCACGTGAGATGGAGTAGTTTTCAATGGTGAACATCACTATGTTGATCATATCTACTATATGATTCATGCTCGACCTTTCGGTCTCCACTGTTCCGAGGCCATATCTGCATATGCTAGGCTCGTTAAGTTTAACCCGAGTATTCTGCGTGTGCAAAACTGGCTTGCACCCGTTGTATGTGAACGTAGAGCTTATCACACCCGATCATCACGTGGTGTCTCGGCATGATGAACTATAGCAACGGTGCATACTCAGGGAGAACACTTATACCTTGAAATTTAGTAAGGGATCATCTTATAATGCTACCGACGTTCTAAGCAAGATAAGATGCATAAACGATAACCATCACATGCAAGCAAAATATGTGACATGATATGGCCATCATCATCTTGTGCTCATGATCTCCATCACCGAAGCACCGTCATGATCTCCAACGTCACCGGCGCAACACCCTGATCTCCATCATAGCATCGTTGTCGTCTCGCCAACTATTGTTATAACGACTATCGCTACCGCTTAGTGATAAAGTAAAACAATTACATGGAGATTGCATTGCATATAATAAAACGACAACCATATGGCTCCTGCCAGTTGCTGATAACTTTGTTACAAAACATGATCACCTCATACAACAATTTATATCACATCATCCCTTGACCATATCACATCACAGCAAGCCCTGCAAAAACAAGTTAGACGTCCTCTACTTTGTTGTTGCATGTTTTATGTGGCTGCTACGGGCGTTTAGCAAGAACAGTTCTTACCTACGCATCAAAACCACAATGATTTTTCCTCAAGTGTGTTGTTTTAACCTTCAACAAGGATCGAGTGATGTCTACTATGCAACATTCTTCTTGTAGACGTTGTTGGGCCTCCAAGTGCAGTGGTTTGTAGGACAGTAGCAAATTTCCCTCAAGTGGATGACCTAAGGTTTGTCAATCCATGGGAGGCGTAGGATGAAGATGGTCTCTCTCAAACAACCCTGCAACTAAATAACAAAGAGTCTCTTGTGTCCCCAACACACCCAATACAATGGTAAATTGTATAGGTGCACTAGTTTGGCGAAGAGATGGTGATACAGGTGCAATATGGATGGTAGATATGGGTATTTGTAATCTGAAAATATAAAAACAGCAAGGTAACAAGTGGTAAAAGTGAGCGTAAATGGTATTGCAATGCTAGGAAACAAGGCACAGGGTTCATACTTTCGCTAGTGCAAGTTCTCTCAACAATAATAACATAATTGGATCATATAACTATCCCTCAACATGCAACAAAGAGTCACTCCAAAGTCACTAATAGCGGAGAACAAACGAAGAGATTATTGTAGGGTACGAAACCACCTCAAAGTTATTCTTTCTGATCGATCTATTCAAGAGTCTGTAGTAAAATAACACGAAGCTATTCTTTCCGTTCGATCTATCATAGAGTTCTTACTAGAATAACACCTCAAGACACAAGTCAATCAAAACCCTAATGTCATCTAGATACTCCAATGTCACCTCAAGTATCCGTGGGTATGATTATACGATATGCATCACACAATCTCAGATTCATCTATTCAACCAACACAAAGTACTTCAAAGAGTGCCCCAAAGTTTCTACCAGAGAGTCAAGATGAAAACGCGTGCCAACCCCTATGCATAAGTTCATAAGGTCACGGAACCCGCAAGTTGATCACCAAAACATACATCAAGTGAATCACGTGATATCCCATTGTCACCACAGATAAGCACATGCAAGATATACATCAAGTGCTCTCAAATCCTTAAAGACTCAATCCGATAAGATAACTTTGAAGGGAAAACTCAATCCACTACAAGAGAGTAGAGGGGGAGAAACATCATAAGATCCAACTATAATAGCAAAGCTCGCGATAAATCAAGATCATGCCGAATCAAGAACACGAGAAAGAGAGATCAAACACATAGCTACTGGTACATACCCTCAGCCCCGAGGGTGAACTACTCCCTCCTCGTCATGGAGAGCGCCGGGATGATGAATATGGCCACCGGTGATGGATCCCCCTCCGACAGGGTGCCGGAACAGGGTCCCGATTGGTTTTTAGTGGCTACAGAGGCTTGCAGCGGCGGAACTCCCGATCTAGGTTATGTTCTGGAGGTTTGGGTATCTATAGGAATTTTTGGCATCGGGAACAAGTCACGGAGGTCTCTGGGCTATCCACGAGGCAGGGGGGTGCGCCCAGGGGGGTGGGTGCGCCCCCACCCTTGTGGCCAGCCCGCGACTCTTTTGGCCCAACTATTTCACTCCAAGGGCTTCTTTTGGTCCATAAAAAATCATCAAAAATTGGCACGTCAATTGGACTCCGTTTGATATTCCTTTTCTGTAAAACTCAAAAACAAGGAGAAAACAGAAACTGGCACTGGGCTCTAGGTTAATAGGATAGTCCCAAAAATCATATAAAATAACATATAAATGCATATAAAACATCCTAGATGGATAATATAATAGCATGGAACAATCAAAAATTATAGATACGTTGTTGACATATCACCGGGCATAGCCACACTTGATTCAACTAAAGTTGGAGAAACAGACACTCACCAGCCACCTATGTGTGAAGCACATCGGTAGAACCAGTCTCGCGTAAGCGTACACGAAATGTCGGTCTGAGCCACTTCATCCAACAATACCGCCGAATCAAGGTATGACATGTTGGTAAGCAGCGCCCACAACTCTTTGTGTTCTACTCATGCATATAACATCTACGCATAAACCTGGCTCTGACACCACTGTTGGGGAACGTGGTAATTTAAAAAAAGATCCTACGATCACGCAAGATCTATCTATGTGATGCATAGCAACGAGAGGGAAGAGTGTGTCCACGTACCCTCGCAGACCGAAAGCGGAAGCGTTTAGTTAACACGGTTGATCTAGTCATACGTCTTCACGATCCAACCGATCCTAGCACCGAAGATACGACACCTCCGCGATCTGCACACGTTTAGCTCGGTGACAACCCACGAACTCTAGATCCAGCTGAGGTCGAGGGAGAGTTTCGTCACCATGACGGCGTGGTGACGGTGATGATGAAGTTACCGGCGCAGGGCTTCACCTAAGCACTACGACGATACGACCGAGGTGGAAATCTATGGAGGGGTGCAACGCACACGGATAAACAATCAACTTGTGTGTCTATGGGGTGCCCCCATCCACCGTATATAAAAGGAGTGGATGAGGGGGAGGGTCGTCCGTCTCATGGCGCGCCCAAGGGAGGAGTCCTACTCCCGGTGGGAGTAGGATTCCCCCTTCCCTAGTTGGAGTAGGAGAAGAAGGAAGGGGGAGAGAGAGGGAAGGAAAGGGGGCCGCCCCCCACCCAATTCGGATTGGGCTTGGGGGGCGCGCCCTCCACCTGGATGCCTCCTCCTCTCTCCCAATAAAGCCCAATATGGCCCATACACTCCCCCGGGGGGGTCCGGTAACCTCCCGGCACTCTGGTTTTATCCGGAACTTATCCGGAACACTTCCGGTGTCCGAATATAGTCGTCCAATATATCAATCTTTATGTCTCGACCATTTCGAGACTCCTAGTCATGTCCATGATCACATCTGGGACTCTGAACAATATTCGGTACATCATATCACATAAAATCATAATATCAATCGTCATCGAACGTTAAGCGTGCGGACCCTACGGGTTCTAGAACTATGTAGACATGACCGAGACACGTCTCCGGTCAATAACCAATAGCGGAACCTGGATGCTCATATTGGTTCCTACATATTCTATGAAGACCTTTATCGGTCAAACCACATAACAACATACGTTGTTCCCTTTGTCATCGGTATGTTACTTGCCCGAGATTTGATCGTCGGTATCATCATACCTAGTTCAATCTCGTTACCAGCAAGTCTCTTTACTCGTTCCATAATACTTCATCCCGCAAATAACTCATTAGTTACAATGCTTGCAAGGCTTATAGTGATGAGCATTACCGAGAGGGCCCAGAGATACCTCTCCAAAACACGAAGTGACAAATCCTAATCTTGATCTATGCCAACCCAACAAACACCTTCGGAGACACCTGTAGAGCACCTTTATAATCACCCTTTTACGTTGTGACGTTTGGTAGCACACAAAGTGTTCCTCCGGTATTCGGGAGTTGCATAATATCATAGTCTGAGGAACATGTATAAGTCATGATGAAAGCAGTAGCAATGAAACTGTAACGATCATGATGCTAAGCTAACGGATGGGTCTTGTCCATCACATCATTCTCCTAATGATGTGATCTCGTTCATCAAATGACAACACATGTCTATGGTTAGGAAACATAACCATCTTTGATTAACAAGCTAGTCAACTAGAGGCATGTTAGGGACACTATGTTTTGTCTATGTATTCACACATGTACTAAGTTTCCAGTTAATACAATTCTAGCATGAATAATAAACATTTATCATGAAATAAGGAAATAAATAATAACTTTATTATTGCCTCTAGGGCATATTTCCTTCAACTACTCCCTCCTCGTCATGGTGGCAGAGGGGGTGATGAAGATGGCCTCCGGTGATGCCTCCTCATCTAGGTTAACTTCTGGGGGTTTGTGAATATATAGAATTTTTCAGTGTTGGAATCACGCCAAGAAGTGCCACAGAGGGGCCAGAAGACAACAGGGCACGTGTAGAGGGAGTTGGCGTGCCCCCTTGCCTTGTGGGGCCCCTGTGGGTCTTCTGGTACTCCCTCCAAGCTTCCCGGGTCTCTTTCATTATAAAAATCATCAAAAAGTTTCATCGCGTTTGGACTTCGTTTGGTATAGAATTTCTAGAAAACCAAAAACAAGCAGAAAACAACAACTAGCACTGGGCACTAAGTCAATGTGTTAATCCATAAAAATGATATAGAAGTGCACCAAAACCATATAAAATTATTGTAAACATGGCATGAATATTTAATAAATTATAGATTGGAGACATATCACCAATCCAGCATTCTACTTTGATTACCAAGTGGATGAGAATGACAAACTTATAAATATTTTTCGGGCGGATAACATATGCAGAAAGAATTACTCGTTGTTTGGTGAAGTTGCGTCTTTTGACTCGGCATATCGCTTTAATAGGTTTAACTCGGTATTTGCCCCTTTCATAGGAGTTAATAACCACAGATCTTGTGTCATGTTTGGTGATGCTTTATTATGGAATGAGAAGAAAGAATCTTATATATGGTTGTTCAAGACTTTCTTGAAAGCAATGTCTAGGGTTGCGCCTAAGCTCATCATGACCGATGAAGACCAAAGCATGAGAATAGGGGTAGAATAGATTTTTCGAAACACTATACATAGGCTTTGTATGTGGCACATCCTCATGAAGCTTACTGAAGAAGTTGGTGCCACCATGAAAAATAATCTAGATTTACATGAACGGTTTATGACATGGGTTTGGGCATCAGAGACACCAAGTGAGTTTGAGTCACAATGGTCTTCGATAATATTCGACTTTGGGCTAGCAGATAATACATGGTTGCAGGAAAAGTACAAGTCAGGCAACTCATGGATTCCGGCATATTTTTTGGAGACCCACCTTGGCGGAATCTTGCGTACTACATCAAGATCTAAGAGTGAGAATGCATTCTCCAGACACTTCGCCAACCGAAATCTTGCTTTGGTTGAGTTTTGGGTCAGGTTTCAAACAGCTCTAGAGGAACAACGATAAAAAGAATTACAAGAAGACAATGTCAATCTTCATACAGTGCCTATGCTTGAGACTTGTTGGAGTATCAAGAGTCGTGGTCGAGATGTGTATACTCATGAGATTTTTGTTGAATTTCAACATCATGTGGTGGCTGCAAGGGATTATTGTCATGTTAAATCAATCGTGCAGGTTGGTGAGGTTCGGATCATTGGTATTATCAGCAAGAGTGGCAAGGTTAGAGTAGTTAGTTTCAATACGAGTACTAAGGCAGCACATTGTTCTTGTAGGATGTTTGAATCACTAGGTATCATCTGCCGTCACATCATTGTTATCCTAAAGAATGAGGGGTTTAAGGAAATTCCTAGTCAATATGTGCTACACAGGTGGACTAAAATGGCTGCACGTCAGCTATCCTATGACGCCAACGGACATGAGCTAGAAGGGCCATCTACATACCTTTCACCTACCATAAGGAAGTTGTACTCGAAAACATGTTCAAATTTCAGTTTGGCACTTCATGCAGCGAAGCACTGTGAGGAGAAAATGAGATATTTTCACAAAGTTGTTGGTGATGCCTTCACACACTTGGAGAGATGGTCTAGTTAGGAGCAAAGTAAAGTTCAAGAATTTGAGTCCTTCATTGGGAACATCATTCCCAAGTGTGGTCAGTATTCATCCACCAGATGTAGCGAACACAAAAGGGAGTGGCAAGAGATTGAAAGGGGTTTTGAGCAGATCGTGAACCAAAATAAAAAGAGGTAAACTAAGCAACCTTCAAAAAATGTCAATGTCCTTTGTAACTTGTATTAATGTTCTTTTGTTGTTAGCATCCAAAAGGTCGCAGATAAGTTGTTGGTTTCACTGATATGATGTTTCAATAATTACTCTAAGTCATTTTGTGTAAACTTGGGACAATCGATCAATGAAGTGTGATGGATGATGCACTACAAAAAAACACTTCCGTGATGATACGTGTTTGTCATAGTAGGTCGTGTTTTTTGTCATGCATGTACATCCATGACAAATTTATGACAGAACCAAGATAGTCATACCTGTGTTGTCGTAGAAGTGTTCCATGACATTACCAAAATTATCATCACGGAAGTGTCCACTTCCATGACGATAAATCACGCGTCACAGAAGTGCTTTCGTCAAGGGTGACCGACACATGGCATCCACCATAACGGAACGCCGTTAAGCTATCAGGTCAGGTTTTGAATCCGATAACCCATTAACAGCCCCGACCAATGGGGATTTTCCACGTGTAAAATCATCATTGGCTGGAGGAAACACGTGTCGGCTCATTGTTGGGACAGATGTCATCCACTCATTGGACGGAAGGCGCCTATGATACGTCGACACGTGGCACGGCCCAATAGAGGCCCATTCCTGTGAAAAGGCCGGCCCAGTAAAAATTAGCAGGCCAGCCCATATAAGGCCTACTTGTGTCAGGTCCATTTAAGCCCACGGCCCATACGAGATGTGCCAATTCGGCCCGTCAATGGCCCGTTAAAGATTTGACACCATTGCAGCCCATCGTCAGTTCGAGCCCGTTAATAGCCGGCTATATATTTGGGCTCAATATCGGCCCGATGAGATTTTGGCCTGTTAACAGCCCATTTAATGGATGGGCCAATTTTCAGGATGTACATCTTTCGGCCTTTTAGCGACCCATTTAAATGTTGGGCTAATTTCTGGCCCGGTGTGTCTTTCAGCCTGTTGACGGCCCATAAATCTGATGGGCCATTTGTTATCGGACCTGAGTTTCGGCCTTTTAGCGGCCCATTTAAGTGTTGGGCCAATTTCTAGCCCGGTGTCACTTTCAGCCTGTTGACGGCCCATAAATCAGTTGGGCCATTTGTAGTCGGGCCTGAGTTTTGGCCTTTTAGCGACCCATTTAAGTGTTGGGCCAATTCCCGGCCCCGTGTGCCTTTCGGCCTATTAACGGACCATAATGAGTTGGCCCATTGTAGTCAGACCTTAGTTTTGGCCTTTTAACGGCCCATGCCCTTCATGGTCCAATACCAGCCCGGTTTCTCTTTCGGCCTGCCAAAGGCCCACAACACAGTTGGGCCATTTACAATACGACCTGACTTTCAGCCACTTAGCAGCCCATGGTCTTCATGGTCCAGTACAAGCCCGCTGTCTCTTTCGGCCTGCTAAAGGCCTACTGTATAGTTGGGCCATATGTATCCCAAACTTAGTAACGGCCTGTTAACGGCCCGTGAAATAAATTGGGGCCACCTGTTGCCCGCTTTGATGTCGTCCTGTTAACGACTCGGGAGGTAAGAGGGCCGACCATTAACTTTCGGCCTAGTAACGGCCCATTAAATTAATGGGCCCACTAAAGTTCGTACATGTCTTTAGGCCAAATTAGATAATTTGAGCCCATTATGACAAGCAATTATGCACAGGACCAAAACCGATCAAGCAAAGGTACGGCATACAGGGAATAACGTTGCACATCCAACATATATTACAGGAAATTACATCCACTGGGCAATCAAAGATTGATGCCAGTGCAAATAAATGAGCAGAACCTAACCATCTACAACGTCACAATCTGCAACCTCAGCACAGATGACGCCCATAAGCATGTGGGCAAGTTCTTTCTGCTTTGCTACACTGTCTCTGAAAACATTGATCAGTTGTTGTGTCGCACGACTCTGCACCTCTGATTCATCCACCATTTCCATCATTGCTTCAACCGTTAATTGGTTCACAAACATACATTTATTCCGTTGCATTCGAGACAAAGGATACTGAACAGATTCAGATGGCGATTTTGGCAGGCTTGTATTATTGATAGTGGAGAGTGTCTCGACCACTGCATCATAACATAAATTAGGACGGGAACCAAATAGATTAATCATGAGTTATTGCCATATTACCTGGCCTAGATTTACTGGAAAGAAACAATGGGGTTGCCTTGCTATTTTTAGAGTTTGTCTTATTATCTTCAGCAGCCTGCACAAAATTAACACACTAGCATTGCTATCATTGGCCAAGTCAGATAATAGGAAAGCAACATTGACACAACGAACGTTTGGGCAACTAGCCTACACCAAATTAACACAATATGGCACAGCTATCATCAGCCAGGTAAGGTAGCACGAAAGCAACATTGACACAATGAATGAATGGGCAACCAGAGAAGCACTACAATTCAGTAATGTGCGTGATATGAGATAGTACATTCATGCAGCTCAGTATGCAAAACTACCAGGCAGTTTTCCTTACAAAAATAACCATTGGTGCCTTTAACATTTTGCTACAACTAATTTTAGATCAGGTAAAGGTTAGATTCACGCCGATTAACGAAATACATGTTGATGTAAAAATATAGTGATATACAACAGGTACTTACATCAGCATTGGAGCACAGAGAATTCCCGCAAGATATTTTCCTCGAATACGATCCCAATGGAGGAAGTCTTCTATCCTTTAACCTTATTTTCTAAAAGAGAGATGGGTAAGAAACATGTAGAAAATATGATCAGAATGCAATAAAATTTCATGATGCGAGGATACGCACACGCTTCTTAGAACGGAGTTGACATTCTTTTGCTGGACTGGAGCGGACTAGTTCTTTGGCCACTAGAATCTGCTTATTATCACTGGGAGTTGGGTTTCTCTGTGCTGGAGCAGTATCTATGAAAAATGGAGTTGGTTTATTATCTCCTGGCGTTTGGATCTTTTGCAAAGACCTGGTTTGTAACCCTTCAGATTCTAACATAGCCGTCTTCCCCTTGCATGCCTTATATAGAAGAATGGTGATTTAGTTATAAAACATGCTATAGCAGAGATGGAATAGGTACTCAAGAATAGAAAGGCATGACATATTGACATGTATTCCCTCCATCCGGAAATAAATGGACGGGTCTAGGCGTATTTCAGTTCTAGATACATCCAGTTTTATCCATTTCTGCGACATTTAATCTGGACAGAGGGAGTATGATGTAAGAGCGAGGGATACGACAGGACAACACAGTAAAAAAACATTGAAAAACCCACTGCAGAACCAAAGTATTCAAACCCACTGATATGAGATAGTACACTCATGCAGCTCAGGATGCAAAACTACCAGGCAGTTTTCCTTACAAAAATCAACATTGTGGCCTTTAATCATACATTTTGCTACAACTAAATTTAGATCAGATAAAGGTTGGATTCACGCCGATTAACAAAATACATGCTGATGTAAAAATATAGTGATATACAACAGGTACTTACATCAGCATTGGAGCACAGAGAATTCCCGCAAGATATTTTCCTCGAATACGATCCCAATGGAGGAAGTCTTCTATCGTTTAACCTTATTTTCTAAAAGAGAGATGGGTAAGAAACATGTAGAAAATATGATCAGAATGCTATAAAATTTCATGATGCGAGGATACGCACACGCTTCTTAGAATGGAGTTGACATTCTTTTGCTGGACTGGAGCGGACTAGTTTTTTGGCCACTAGAATTTGCTTATTATCAGTGGGAGTTGGGTTTCTCTATGCTGGAGCAGTATCTATGAAAAATGGAGTTGGTTTATTATCTCCTGTCGTTTGGATCTTTTGCAAAGACCTGGTATGTAACCCTTCAGATTCTAACATAGCCGTCTTCCCCTTGCATGCCTTATATAGAAGAATGGTGATTTAGTTAGAAAACATGCTATAGTAGAGATGGAATAGGTACTGAAGAATAGAAAGGCATGACATATTGACATGTATTCTCTCCATCCGGAAATCAATGGACGGGTCTAGGCGTATTTCAGTTCTAGATACATCCATTTTTATCCATTTCTGCGACATTTAATCTGGACAGAGGGAGTATGATGTAAGAGCTAGGGATACGACAGGACAACACAGTAAAAAAATATTGAAAAACCCACTGCAAAACCAAAGTATTCAAACCCACTGATATGAGATAGTACACTCATGCAGCTCAGGATGCAAAAGTACCAGGCAGTTTTCCTTACAAAAATCAACATTGTGGCCTTTAATCATACATTTTGCTACAACTAAATTTAGATCAGATAAAGGTTGGATTCACGCCGATTAACAAAATACATGCTGATGTAAAAACATAGTGATATACAACAAGTACTTACATATACATTGGAGCACAGAGAATTCTTGCAAGAATCTTTCCTCATAAACGATACCATTGCAGAAATTCTTCTATCTGTTAAGCTTATTTTCTAAAAGAGAGATGGGTACGAAACATGTAGAAAATATGATCAGCATGCTATAAAATTTCATGATGCAAGGATACGCACACGCTTCTTAGAATTGAGTTGACATATTTTTGCTGGACTGGAGCGGACTAGTTCTTTGGCTACTGGAATCTGCTTATTATCAGTAGGAGTTGGGTTTCTCTGTGCTGGAGCAGTATCTATAAAAACTGGAGTTGGTTTATTATCTCCTGGCATTTGGATCTTTTGCAAAGGACTTGTTTGTAACCCTTCAAATTCTAACATACTCGTCTTCCCCTTGCATGCCTTGTATAGATGAATGGTACTTCAATTATAAAACATGCGACAGTAGAGAGATGGAATAGGTACTGAAGAATAGAAAGGCATGACATATTGACATGTATTCCCTTCATCCGGAAAAAATGGATGGGTCTAGGCGTATTTCAGTTCTAGATACATCCTTTTTTATCCATTTCGGCAACATGTAATCCGGACGGAGGGAGTATGGTGTAAGAGCTAGGGATACGACAGGACAACACAGCAAAAAAACACTAGTTGAATGTAAAATTATATGCTAGCGGAATACGTACAGAAATAACTAAGGCAACATACACGTGTATGATTGGGAAAATAAGATGGCATTGCAACAGAGCACTAGAACAACACTTTAATGTAAAAAACATGGTATGGCAGACAGATGAAGTACATACTGATGAATAACAATGCATAAGATATTCAGAAGCATGATGTCCAAATTAAGCAGATGACATTGCGATAGAGTAGAATGACAGTACTTGAATTTGAAAACATGTTATCATGAATGGAATAGGTACTGAAAAACAAGAAGGCATGACATATTTACATGCATGATCAGCATGCTAAGCACATGGCATTGCAAAAGAGTATATACACTCCAGGACATTATATGCCTGTTGTACCCATATCACAGGCCAAGTTAGAGCAAGGACCTTGTGGGGTGAAGAGGATTCATCATCTTTCTGCAAGTCTTCTGAAGAACTGCCTTTACATGTTCCATCATGTTGGGTATCATTGACATCAAGTTTATTGGCCTTTACATTGCTCCATGAGGTTCTTGTGGATATATCAGTGTGTGCAACTATATCTGACATGCATGGAAGACAACTAGTAGTTAGATTTATGTAAATGAGTGCCTATAGGAGACGACATAAATAGTAGGACTGGGGTTAACTAGCAGCAACAGGTCTCATAAACTAAAGGGAGAACACAGATGAAAGCTACAGAATATGTATCGTTTGTACTCGAGATTAACTAGATGGCACACAAAAGTATTAAAGAACAACATAGGTAATACTAGAAGTGGTATAATACTATAATCACCAGCCTGTGGGATAGCATTGGCTGGTGGATGATAACTATGGAATAGTGTTACCTAAAGAACAAGTATCTTAGCTGAACTATGGAACAGCGTGAACTCCTGAACAAGACCCGTAAGAGATCGGCATGAATATACAGTGAAATGTGATGATCTATTTTCCGTGCTTAGATGAATAACAAAGCCATAAATGTTGCACACAAGTAAGATGAGGGTACAACCTATCTGGCTGCCATCCATAGGAGTGAGCATCATGTGTTGACTTGTCGCTGGCCCTGCAGTTGTTGTAGTTGTCCATGTCGGGCACGCGCATTCGATGCAGGGAACTGTTGAGTGGGGACTGTAGCTCCCTTCTGGTGTATGCTTCCCTTGTTGGAGCAGCTGCGGTGAGTCGGAAGACGGTGTGTCTGAAGATGCAGATAACGCATAATGTTAAGAACGACATATCTCTTTGATCTGAAGAAATACACTAAGAGATCAACAGCAAGGTACGAGAGTGGTAACACGTCCGTTGACTGAAGACTAAATTGGGGTCACACGATTTTATTTTATTTTGGTACTGTCCGATCTACGCCGGATGGCTTGATGGTCGTCTTGTGCCTCCCGGCTGACATTGTTCGGAATCTTCCCCGAAGAGCCAGCGACCAACGGCAGAGCAGCCTGCCTCCGCCATCTGTGGCCCCGGCCAAAACCCCGCTCCCCGCCCCACCGCACTGCCGTGGTTGCACCGCCCCCAGGCCAATCTACAAAGACTCCCCGTCATCCAAATCCGGCGGCGGCAGTACCTTCAACCCATGCAACTCTAAAAGATAGCCATCTAAGCGCTGCCCCCGCGGCGAACTTGCGGCCCCGCACCCTTACGTTAGACACCAGCCAACTGGTAGCCTAGGAGCTACGCCGCCTCGAGGGGTGCTACTTCCCATTGGGAATCGATTGGCCCAGAATAAAAATTCAGACAACTGACGCCTAAATAAAGTGATTTGAGATGAGGGTGCGACCTATCTGGCGGTATGGTGAAGTAGGCAGGTCCAGCTGCCGAGTCGGTGAGGCCGGCGCGGTTGCGGTGGCGACCGACGGCAGGGAAAGAGCGATGTCGCGACGGTCGACGGCTACGCGGAAGCAGCACCAGGACTCAGGATAGATCCGAAGTTGGAGCCGATCTGGCGCCGTGAACAACGGCGGGGGTGAGTCGGCTCCGGTACGGTTCACGCGGCCATCGTCGAGGCAGCACCAGCAGCACGAAGTAAGAGGCACATGGCCCAGTGCACGACGGCAATTGGACAGCGTCTCCAGCATTAGGGAGGAGGGCGGCTGTGAAATTGGTGCGGTGGGGGCGCCATGGAGGTGGGTCTGAGGTTTCGCGGCTCGGGAGAAGGGAGCTTCCCGGGGAGGAGGTGATTTGGCGCCCACGAGGTATGAATGGGGGCAGGCGGGGGGAATTGGGAGGGGAGTGGAACCATGTCTTACGGATGCATTTGTCTAAAATGTGAGGGGGAGTTACAGTTCTACCCTTGCCTATAGGCTTCTCGGCTTTGGTCTGTGTACTAAGGGTCGGGGATAGTAGAGTAACTTTGCTTCTCCCCCAAATAGTGGGCGGGAGCGATTTCGGGCGAGGAGGGCGTGTTTTGAACTATAGTGGGCGCGAGCGATTTCGGGCGAGGAGACGTTTTTGAAATAGTGGGCGCGAGATATTTCGGGCGAGGAGAGCGTGTTTTGCCGACCATGGTTTACGAATTATTCGGCACATGTCATTTCGGCCGAGGAGAAGGCGCGCTTGGATGAAGTTACGAACCTACCCTCGATGTACAACGGGCCAATTGATGCATGTCCCACATAGGACGGTAATTTCGCGTCTCCCATTTATTTGCTCGGGCGAATTCCACCGAGCAGAGAGGATGTTTAACGGTTCGTTCAAATTTTGGGAGAACGAGCATCCACGTCTACCTTACCAAGTTGATTCAAATCAAATTTTGAAATATTAGCTTGCCACTTCTTTTTTAGATGGAGAGATGATGCTCGGGAGTAATGTGTTTTTACATGCTCGTTGCTAGCGATTTACTATATGACAAATAGTTGACCCACTCAAAAACGTGAATCAAACCCAAAATGAAATATCTCGATTCAATGAACTAGCTCGTTCAGTAGGTCAAAATAGTGAACTAAATCCAAAATTGAACACCTCAATCGAGTAGCATGTTGTACAGTATTATAGTACTCCATGAACATGTTGAAAGTCAAATTAATGAACTTGTTTGATATACGCATATATCCGTTCATGTGTGGATTGCAGACAACATGTTCTCCAATTTAGATATTTGAATGCAAGTTTATATCGAAACATGGTTTATATCAGTCTATGATGCATAAAACGCGACCTCCCCCTCTCCCGGACTCCTGTTCTCTCTCTCTCTCTCTCTCTCTCTCTCTCTCTCACTCACTCTCTCGCCGACAATCTTCAATTCTGTCGCACGCATCCGACACAAAAACCTTGTTGGTCCCTCTCCCTTTCTCTCCATCTCTCTCTCTCTCTCTCTCTCTCTCTCTCTCTTTGTGTGTGTGGGGGGGATCTTTCTAGTTCGCATTCATATATACACCATCTATAGGTCTCTCTCGCACACTATGTATGATACTCTAGCTAGTCCAAGCTAGATATCTTGGGTGCACTCATCGTACACACACAAATTCCTTGGCTCTTTGCCCGTAACTCTCTCATGCACCACTATGTCGTCTCGGAGCCCTCCCCCCCCCTCTCTCAAACTCTCCATCCACCTGAGTCACACATACACATGCATATCTCACTCGCACTCGATAGGCCCATCTAAAACTCTATCTCTCTCCCTCGTTCTCTCTCCATCTCACACGCACACACACACACACACAATCTCATGCCCAGCTAGCCAAGTATGATGGTCTCTCACTCAATTGTAGGCACACGCAGTCCCCCCTGTATGTATATGACTAGCTAATCTTAGTCTCCATCACGAACATGTGCATGGTCTGTCTTGATTTCTCTCGGGGCATCTTTCTATCGCGCACGCACTCCCTCGATCTCCCACCCATATAGTCCCCTCACGATCTCGAGGGGATCTCTCTATCACAAACACACCCTCTCTCCCTCCCCATGCGTCCATGCCATCCATGTGTCCCTCTCGACCTTTTTTCCTTGTTGGCCATACCTCTATTGGACATGTGCTACAGGGGTGTCTCTCTCCGTTGCAAACAATCACACACTAGCTATCTTCGCGTATGTCCTCGCCTCGCTTTTCCATCTCAGAGATGCATGCGTGATATGTTCGCATAAGAAACGAAAAAACACACTCTCTCTAATTTATCGTTTGTTGTCACTTTCTCTTTCACACACATACTCTTTTTGCACACTTACTCATTCTCCTTCACACGCACTTGATCTATTTCGACTGAGGCACTCTCCTCCGTCCATAGCATATAGATTTATTGAAAAGTCAAACATCACAAAGTTTGACCATGTATGTGGAGAAAAACAATTACATCTAGTACGGCAAACATATACCATTAGATTCACCATGAGATGTAGTTTTGTATGATGTATCTTTGGTATTGTAGATATAAATAACATTTGCGTAAACCTGATCAAAGTTTCCAAAGTTTGACTTCTAAAAAATTTACATGCACTGCATTATCGAGCGGATGGAATATCTCTTTCCCCCTCTCAGCTATCTGACGCACCACTCAGCCTTATCGGGGCTCCTCAATCTCTCTCAAAATTTATTGGTCAGTTTGGTTCGTGACCTGACCCTCATGCCTTGATGGCTGGTACTGCCTGGTGTGGACGTGAGATGTAAAATATTTCTGCCTAGCCAGGCTTGTGTGGTGCTGAAGCGTTTGGTTCATGCCTGGGCCAGGCAAAGCACCAACGTCCCATCAATCAATCCATGCATCAATTATTTAATGCTAATATCCATCCATGTTGCTGTTAGCCTCGTGGCCGCATGACCAGGCACGGCCAGGCGTTCGAAATCGGTCGCTTGGGCCAGGCTACTTGCAGTGTCTGGAGTTCAGCCAGGCTAATTAAAGTGCAAGAGAACCTAGCCCAGGCGGGCTTTCTTTTTCACAGGGTAGCAACCAAACAAGCGTGCATGAAATCCAGCCACAACCCCAGGCCATGCAAAAGATGCTCACGACGCAAGCCAAACTGGCCTTATATCTCCCTGGTTCACACATACACATGTCTCGCTCGCGCTATACATATAGACCCATCCAACACTCTCCGCCCTTGTTCTCTCTCCATGTGACATGCACCCCCTAAGTACCATAATCCCTCACTCCATCATAGGCTCTGTTTGGATCCATGGGTTAGAGTTAGTTTGGGTTAGTTTGGCGTCAACTAACCCAAAAAGATCCAAACAGGAGGGTTAGTTTAGGTTAGATGCATCTAACCCATCCAAAAAAACTAACCCATCCAAGAGGTGCTTATTTGGGTTAGTTCTTCTCAGGACCACTAATAAACACTTTTTTCTCTTGCTCTCCCCGCAGCAGATCCCTCCCCACTTCCTTGAAGCTTCTCGTCCTCTCCCTCCCTCCCTCTCGCACCGCCCGTGAAGGTGCCTCGCCATATCCGCGCTCCATCTAACCCTGCCATCCAAACACCTCTTTACTTAGAGTTAGTTCAGGGTTAGTTCAGGGTATGAATCTAACTCTAACCTCCAACTGAGTTAGAGTATCCAAACAGGGCCATAGGCGCAAGCACTCCCCCCCCCCCTCCTAAGTATGATTATCTCTTACTAGCCATCAGGAACACATGTATTGTCTCCTTCCATCCATACGTCTATCTCGATATCCCTCGGGGCATCTTCTATCGCGCACACACCTTGTCACTCGATCTCCCACCCATGTAATCCCATCACGATCTCCAGGGGATCTCTCTATGACAAACATACACTCTCTCCTCCCCATGTCTGCATTTTCTCCATACGTCTCTCTCGACCTCTCTCCCTTGTTTGTCAGACCCCTCTTGGCCACGTGCTAGGGGTCTTCCTCTCTCGGTTCCAAACAACCACACACAATCTCCTCACCTTGCATCCGTTGTCAAAGATGCATGTGCGATATGTTTGCATAAGACACGCACGCTTTTTCTCTACTTTTATCGTGTGTTTTCCATGTCTCTTTCACACACGCACACACACTTATTTCACTCTCTCTCTCTCTCTCTCTCTCTCTCTCTCTCTCTCTCTCTCTCTCTAGGGACTCTGTCACGTCCATAAGCATATGGATGTTTTGAAAAGTCAAACCTCAGAAAAGTTTGACCAGGTATATGTGGAGAAAAACATTTACATCTGGAACGATCATTAGATTCATCACAACATGTACTTACTTCATACTATCATTTATATTTGGTATTGTAGATATAAGTAATTTCTTTATAAACTTGGTCAAAGTTTCAAAAGTTTGACTTAAAAAAAATGTTGTAACTACATTATCGAACGGAGGGAGTAGCACTTTCTCTCTCTCTCTCTGCTATCTCTCACGGGCCTCCCCTCTCACTCAAACTCTCTATATCGACGGATTATACGCTCACTGCGTCAGTGTATAGCTCCATATATTGTTTAGTTGACCGGTCAACCAATCCACATGCTGCATTGTCATCTCATGTTCTGTATCTTGGTGTGCTGGCCCATGTGGCAGTGGGTGAAAATAAGTAAACTAGAGGCCCATCTGACATGCAGTGAAGTAAACAAAGTTGAAACCACTCGGGGTAGCACCCCGCATGCTAGTAAATTGAGGGTGCATTAAGGATAAACTTCTTGCACGCGAAGGATGCACTCGCGCATAATTCACCACTCGCAGCGGCATGCACAGAAGGACGCACTCACGCACACCCAGCACACAACACACACCAGCACACGTGTACACCGGTGTCGCCGCCGATTGAGATGGACGACGAGGCAGCCAACAAGCGGAGGCGGCTCGAGCCAAAACCGCATCCGGCGAGCCTGGACTTCATCATCAGCCTCCCCAACGACATGCTGCTCATCATCATCGGCCTCCTCCCCACCAAATCTGCCGTGTGGACCGCCCTTCTTGATACGTCTCCAACGTATCTACTTTTCCAAGCACTTTTGCCCTTGTTTTGGACTCTAACTTGCATGATTTGAATGAAACTAACCCGGACTGACGTTGTTTTCAGCAGAACTACCATGATGTTGTTTTATGTGTAGAAAAGAAAAGTTCTCGAAATGTCCTGGAAATCCACGGAGGCACTTTTTGAAATTAATAAGAATTCTCGGCGAAAGAATTAATGCCAGGGGGCCCACAGCGTGTCCACGAGACAGGGGGGCACCCGCCCCCCCCCCCCCAGGGCGCGGCCTCCTATCTTGTGGGCCCCCTGGACCTCCACCGACGTCAACTCCAACTCCATATATTCACGTTCGGGGAGAAAAAAATCAAGGAGAAAGTTTCATCGCGTTTTACGACACGGAGCCGCCGCCAAGCCTAATCTCTCTCGGGAGGGCTGATCTGGAGTCCGTTCGGGGCTCCGGAGAGGGGGATTCATCGCCGTTGTCATCATCAACCATCCTCCATCACCAATTTCATGATGCTCACCGCCGTGCGTGAGTAATTCCATTGTAGGCTTGCTGGACGGTGATGGTTTGGATGAGATTTACCATGTAATCAAGTTAGTTTTGTTAGGGTTTGATCCCTAGTATCCACTATGTTCTGAGATTGATGTTGTTATGACTTTGCTATGCTTAATGCTTGTCACTAGGGCCCGAGTGCCATGATTTCAGATCTGAACCTATTATGTTTTCATGAATATATGTGTGTTCTTGATTCTATCTTGCAAGTCTATAGTCACCTATTATGTGTTATGATCCGACAACCCCGAAGTGACAATAATCGGGACACTTCTCGGTGATGACCGTAGTTTGAGGAGTTCACGTATTCACTATGTGTTAATGCTTTGGTCCGGTTCTCTATTAAAAGGAGGCCTTAATATCCCTTAGGTTCCACTAGGACCCCGCTGCAACGGGAGGGTAGGACAAAAGATGTCATGCAAGTTCTTTTCCATAAGCACGTATGACTATTTACGTAATACATGCCTACATTACATTGATGAATTGGAGCTAGTTCTATATCACCCTATGTTATAACTATTGCATGAGGAATCACATCCGGCATAATTATCCATCACTGATCCATTGCCTATGAGCTTTTCACATATTGTTCTTCGCTTATTTACTTTTCCGTTGCTACTGTTACAACTACTACAAAAACCCAAAAACATTTATCTTTACTTTTGCTACCGTTACTATTATTATCATACCACTTTTGCTACTAAATACTTTGCTGTAGATACTAAGTTATCCAGGTGTGGTTGAATTGACAACTCAACTGCTAATACTCAAGAATATTCTTTGGCTCCCATTGTGTCGAATCAATAAATTTGGGTTGAATACTTTACCATCGAAAGCTGTTGCGATCCCCTATACTTGTGGGTTATCAAGTCTAATTTCTGGCGCCGTTGCCGGGGAGCATAGCTCTATTCTCTGAGTCACTTGGGATTTATATCTGTTGATCACTATGAAGAACTTGAAAGACGCTAAGACCAAGATTTTGCCCTCAACTACGAGGGGAGGTAAGGAACTGCCATCTAGCTCTGCACTAGATTCTCCTTCCGTTATTAGTAGGCTTGCGACACCTAAACCTGCTACTCCTATGAATTCTGATATGTCGCATGTTATTGATGATGCCACTTCTGCTATGCATGATGAAACTACTTTTGTGCGTGATACTACTTTGCCATTAGGTGAATTTCTTGATGAACAACTTGCTAGAGTTAGGGGGAATGAAAATATTGAAGAACCTATTATTGATGATAATGATGATGAACGTTCCCCCAATGATTATGTATTACCTATTGTTCCTAAGGGCTATGTTATGAATGAAGCAGCTGCTATGGAAATTCTTGCTTGTAATGATAGAAATGATCTTAAGAAATTATTAGCTAAATGGAAGCAGTAGTCTCTTAATGCTAGAATGAAACCCGATCCTGCTTTTGCTACTTCACCTATCTATGTTACTGATAAGGATTATGAATTCTCTGTTGATCCTGAGATTATTACTTTAGTTGAATCTGATCCTTTTTATGGCCTTGAATCTGAAACTGTTGTGGCACATCTTACCAAGTTGAATGATATAGCCACCCTGTTTACTCATGATGAGAAGTCTCGCTATTTATATATCCTTAAGATATTTCCGTTCTCATTAAAGGGTGCTGCTAAGACTTGGTATAATTCTCTTGCTCCTAGTTGTGTGCGTAGTCCCCAGGATATGATTTATTACTTCTCTGCTAAATATTTCCCTGCTCATAAGAGACAAGCTGCCTTGCGGGAAATATATAATTTTGTGCAAATCAAAGAAGAGAGTCTCCCACAAGCTTGGGGGAGGCTTCTCCGGTTACTTAATGCTTTGCTTGATCATCCTCTTAAGAAAAATGAAATACTTGATATCTTTTATAATGGACTAACCGATGCTTCCAAGGACTACTTGGATAGTTGTGCTTGTTGTGTTTTCAGGGAAAGAACAGTCGACGAAGCTGAAATACTATTGAATAATATGTTGACTAATGAAAATAATTGGACTCACCCCGAGCCAGTTCCTGAAGTAATTCCTGAACCAATTGAGCCAACTCCTGAGCCTATTCCTAAACCCACTTCGAAGAAGAGAGGTGTTTTATTTCTCAGTCCTGAAGATATGCAAGAGGCAAAGAAATCAATGAAATAAAAAGGTATTAAAGCTGAAGATGTTAAAAATTTACCACCTATTGAAGAAATACATGGTCTTAATTTACCGCCTGAAGAACCACATTGTCTTGATAACCCGACATAGGTAGTAAAGGTAAATTCTCTCTATAGATATGATAAAGTTGAAATACCCTCTACTAAATTTCATAGCCCATGCTTAGATGAATTTGATGACTTTATGGCTAGACAAGAAAGTTTTAATGCTTATGTTGGTAGAGAGTTAAAGAATAATGCTTTCGAGATAGGACGTGTAGGCGATAATCTGGCTAGAGTTAAAGATGAACTTCACCGTGTTAGCAAATATGCTTCTATGGTTGCTACTCAAGGTGAGCAAGTACTCAAAGCTCAAAATGATCTGTTTGATGAATTAAATAATAAAAATGACTTTGCTATTAGAGTGGCCACTAGAACTGGTAGAATGACTCAGGAACCTTTGTATCCAGAAGGCCACCCTAAGAGAATCGAGCAAGATTCTCAGAGAAATAATTTAGAGGCACCTAGTTCTTCTAAGAAGAAGAAAAAGAAAGACGATAGGACTTTGCATGCTTCTAGTGAACCTACTATAGACACACCTGAGAATCCCAATGATATTTCTATTTCTGATGCTGAAACACAATCAGGTGATGAACATGAACCTAGTGATAATTTTAATGATAATGTTCATGTTGATGCTCAACCTAGCAAAAACAATGATGTAGAGATTGAACCTGTTGTCGATCTTGATAACCCACAATTAAAGAATCAACGTTATGATAAGAGAGATTTTATTGCTAGGAAGCATGGTAAAGAAAGAGAGCCATGGGTTCAGAAACCCATGCCCTTTCCTCCTAAACCATCCAAGTCAAAGGATGATGAGGATTTTGAGCGCTTTGCTGAAATGATTAGACCTATTTTCTTACGTATGCGCTTAACTGATATGTTGAAAGTAAATCCTTATGCTAAGTATATGAAGGATATCATTACAAATAAAAGAAAGATACCGGAAGCTGAAATTTCCACCATGCTTGCTAATTACACTTTTAAGGGTGGAATACCAAAGAAACTTGGAGATCTGGCTGTTCCAACTATACCTTGCTCTATTAAAAGAAATTATGTCAGAACTGCTTTATGTGATCTTGGAGCCGGTGTTAGTTTTATGCCTCTCTCTTTATATCGTAGACTTGAATTGAATAAGTTGACACCTACTGAAATATCTTTGCAAATGGCTGATAAATCAACTGCTATACATGTCGGTGTTTGTGAGGATGTGCCTGTTGTGGTTGCAAATGTCACTATCTTAACGGACTTTGTTATTCTTGATATTCTTGAGGACGATAGCATGTCTATTATCCTTGGTAGACCTTCTCTTAATACTGCAGTGGCTGTTATTGATTGCAACAAAGGCAATGTCACTTTTCATGTTAATGGTAATGAGCATACGTACACTTTCCGAGGAAACAATCTCAAGTTCATAGCATCAATTCTATTGAAAAAGTTCCAACTATCATTTTTTGAGGTTTTGAATTTCCTCTTCCTACTGTCAAGAAAAAGTATGATATTCTTATTGTTGGGGATTTTCATATCCCCGTTGAGGTAACTTAGTGTTATTTGAAATTTCTCCGGTTCTGTGTTATTCGGAATGAGTTTGTTAACAAGACTTGATCAACCTTGTTAGCGGGTTCATTTTGATGATCACGAGATGGATGAAACTAGAAGGCACAAACTTCTATACCCTCTTTTTACTTTCTGTTATTTAGAATAAATAAAGCAAAAATAGTATTATCTGTCTGTTTTCTGAATTATCTGTGCATTAAAAATAGTCCGAAAATAAAAGTGCTCCAAATGCCCTACAAATTTAGTATGATTTTTCTGGAATATTTGAGGATTTTAGGCACTGAAAACACTACAGGAGGGGCAAGCACCAGGCCACGAGAGAGGAGGGCGCCCCCCCTGTAGGGCGCGCCCCCCTATCTCGTGGGCCCCTGGTGGCTCCCCTCCACTTGTGCCATCACCCACACACTTCATCTTCTACCCAAAAAAATCACCATCCAGCTCAAGCACGAGTTCTAGCTCGTTTTGCTGCAATTTTCGATCTCTTAGCTCAAAGCTCCATTCACAAAACTGCTTTGGGAGATTGTTGCTTGGTATGTGACTCCTCCATTGGTCCAATTAGTTTTTGTTCTAGTGCTTTATTCATTGTGAATTCTTGCTGCTTAGGTGACCATGTTCTTGAGCTTGCATGTTAAATTTTTGAGGTCCCAAGCAATTCCAATGCATGATATAGGCTCTATGGACTTGTAGGGGTAGTTGCTATCAATCTTGTTTAGTTTTATCCACTTTTATTTTGAAGTTACTAAAACTTCAGAAATTTTCAGAAAAAGAAATATGCTTAGAAGAATGTACCAAGGTGGTTCCTCAGCAAAGAAAGGGCCAAGAATTGCTATACGTGAACAAGATGTTAATTTGCCAAGGGACGCAAATGTACGGGCTTGTGAGTGGCCATCCGATGATTTTATGGTCGAAGCAGGCTTCAAGGAGGAATTTGACGCGTATGTGTGTAATGCCGAGCTGGAGGACTTCTTACAAGATAAGTGTCCTCAATATTATCAATTGACCGATTCCTTTGTGCGGAGGTTCGAATATATTTCTGCGCGTAATTCTCCTAGTGTCATGTTTGATATTTATGATACATCTTATACCATGGATTTAGAGGATTTCACAACTGCTTGCAAACTCCCTCAGTGGGGTAATATCAATGATCCTTGCAAATCTGAATTTAGAGATTTTCTTTCTAGTATTACTGTGGGAGAATCTAGGGACATAACACAAGCTACCATAGGGAGCATTCATTTTCCTGCTATACATTATTTTGCTCTCTTTATTGGTAGATGCATTAACGGCAAGGACGAGGCATGTCACATGTGTGTCCCTGATCTTTGTGTCCTCAAGAGTGCAGTGTCAGGTTTTAAAGGTTATAACTTGGGGGCAATAGTTGCACGTTGGTTGCAGAATGATAGTAGAAGGGGAGATTTCTTTGGAGGAATTTATGCAACCCGTGTGGCTAATTTTCTTAATATAGCTCCACAAGAGGGGGATATGATTGTACCTCCTGTTTATTTGGATAAAGAACCTATGTTTGATCATCATTTTCTTGAGAGGAATGAACAATTCCTCCATTATCGACTAATCTATGACAGACGCAATGTCGTCCCTGTTACTCTTCCTGCTCCCTACCTTTTTGATTATCAGGCAAAAGGAAGATATGTTGTCACCAGGGAAGAAGCAACTGAATATGAGAGGGGAATGGAGGCGGTTCGCCAACACGCTGCTGCTCAGGAGGTGGTCGCCTCTGCATCTCAGTACTACCCCAGTTTCACTTATGGATATCAGCCAGGCGGTCCTTGGTACTAGACCAACTTAGGCCAAAAGCCTAAGCTTGGGGAGTACGTATTTCTCATCGACTTTACATTCACGTTCACACACTAGTCGTCGGTGCTCATACTCTTTCATTGTATTATCCATGCTAGTTTAAATTTCTCTTTCTAGTTTTCTTCTTGTGTGTTTGATAAACCTTGAGAAAAAACAAAAAAATTAGTTAGTTTAAATTCTATGCTTGTAGTAGAATTAAAATGAAAACCCAAAAAGATTTCTAGTTCTTCTTCTTACTTGTTGGGAGCTTTCCCGTGTAAATAGTTTTATTTTCTTTTCTTTCCTTTGGGGGTCGAGAAGACCATATTGAAAATGCTTAGTGGCTCTTATATGCATGATTGTTTATTTAACTTAGAGCCCATATTACTTGTCTTCTCTCTTGAATTGAATGCTTGCAGATTCCAGCTTAGTCCAATGCACGTGCACTCTTATTATTATACACATCGTTCGGTCATGCAAGTGAAAGGCAATAATGACGATATATGATGGACTTATTGGGATGAGAAAGGCTGGTATGAACTCGACCTCTCTTGTTTTTGTAAATATGATGATTCATCATTCCTGAGTCAGCTATTGTGAAGTAAACATATTTGCAATGACATTTAGAGATTATAGTTGCTTGTGCCATGCTTGATTAGCTATGAGTTATAATGGTTTACCTTGCGTGCCAACATGCTATTAGAATGATTATGATGTGGTATGATGGGATGGTATCCTCCTTTGTATGTATTAAGTGACTCGACTTGGCACATGTTCACGCATGTAGTTGAATCAAATCAACATGGCCTTCATGATATTTATGTTCATGGTGGATTATATTCTACTCATGCTTGTACTCGGTGTGAATTAATTTTAATGCATGCTTACGACTGTTGTCGCTCTCTCAGTTGGTCGCTTCCCAGTCTTTTGCTAGCCTTCACCTGTACTAAGCGGGAATACTGCTTGTGCATCCAAACTCCTTAAACCCCAAAGTTGTTCCATATGAGTCCACTATACCTACCTATATGCGGTATTTACCTATCGTTCCAAGTAAATTTGTATGTGCCAAACTCCAAACCTTCAAATGAAATTCTGTTTTGTATGCTCGAGCAGCTCATGTTACAACTAGGGCTGCCTATATCTTCCATGCTAGGTGGGTTATTCTCACGAGGAGTGGACTCCGCTCCTCATTCACGAGAAAGGGCCGGTAACCGGGATGCCTAGTCCCATGATCCAAAAAGATCAAAGCAAATCAAAATAATTAAACAAAGTCCCCCAGGGCTGTTGTATGTTCGAGGCACTCGTTATGTGGATTGATGCTTGTTGGTGGTTGGGGGAGTATAAACCTTTACCATTCTATTTGGGAACTGCCTATAATGCATTTAGTATGGAAGATACATCCATCTCATAGATGTTGCATTGACAGTGAAAGTATGCCGCTCAAAATGTTATTCAATCTCTATTTTAAAATCAAGCTCTGGCACCTCTACAAATCCATGCTTCCCTCTGCGAAGGGCCTATCTATTTACTTTTATGTTGAGTCATCATCCTTCTTATTAAAAAGCACCCGCTGGAGAGCACACTGTCATTTGCATTCATTATTATTGGTTTATATTGGGTATAACTTGACTGGATCTCTTTTACCATGAATTACAATGTTAGTTAGTCCTTGATCTTTAAAGGTGCTCTGCATTTATGTTTTGTTGTCTCAGAAAGGGCTAGCGAGATGCCATTTTGTTATATCATGTTATGATTATTTTGAGAAAGTGTTGTCATCCGAGTTTTATTATTATGGCTCGCTAGCTGATTATGTTATTGATATGAGTAATTGTGAGACCTATGTGTTATTGTGAGTCTAGTTAGTTCATAATATTTGCTGAAACTTGAATGCTGGCTTTTCATGTTACAACAACAAGAGCAAACAGAGTTTGTAAAAGTTTTTCTTTATCACTTTCAGTTTATCAACTGAATTGCTTGAGGACAACCAAAGGTTTAAGCTTGGGGGAGTTGATAGGTCTCCAACGTATCCACTTTTCCAAACACTTTTGCCCTTGTTTTGGACTCTAACTTGCATGATTTGAATGAAACTAACCCGGACTGACGCTGTTTTTAGCAGAACTACCATGATGTTGTTTTATGTGTAAAAAAGAAAAGTTCTTGGGATGTCCTGGAAATCCACGGAGGCACTTTTTGGAATTAATAAGAATTTTTGGTGAAAGAATTAATGCCAGGGGGCCCACAGCCTGTCCACGAGACAGGGGGCGCCCCCCAGGGCGCGGCCTCCTATCTCGTGGGCCCCCTGGACCTCCATCGACGTCAACTCCAACTCCATATATTCACGTTCCGGGAGAAAAAAATCAAGGAGAAAGTTTCATCACGTTTTACGACACGGAGCCGCCGCCAAGCCTAATCTCTCTCGGGAGGGCTGATCTGGAGTCCGTTCGGGGCTCCGGAGAGGGGGATTCATCGCCGTTGTCATCATCAACCATCCTTCATCACCAATTTCATGATGCTCACCGCCGTGCGTGAGTAATTCCATCGTAGGCTTGCTGGACGGTGATGGGTTGGATGAGATTTACCATGTAATCAAGTTAGTTTTGTTAGGGTTTGATCCCTAGTATCCACTATGTTCTGAGATTGATGTTGCTATGACTTTGCTATGACTTTGCTATGCTTAATGCTTGTCACTAGGGCCCGAGTGCCATGATTTCAGATCTGAACCTATTATGTTTTCATGAATATATGTATGTTCTTGATTCTATCTTGCAAGTCTATAGTCACCTATTATGTGTTATGATCCGACAACCCCGAAGTGACTATAATCGGGACACTTCTCGGTGATGACCGTAGTTTGAGGAGTTCATGTATTCACTATGTGTTAATGCTTTGGTCCGGTTCTCTATTAAAAGGAGGCCTTAATATCCCTTAGGTTCCACTAGGACCCCACTGCAACGGGAGGGTAGGACAAAAGATGTCATGCAAGTTCTTTTCCATAAGCACGTATGACTATTTACGAAATACATGCCTACATTACATTGATGAATTGGAGCTAGTTCTATATCACCCTATGTTATAACTATTGCATGAGGAATCACATCCGGCATAATTATCCATCACTGATCCATTGCCTACGAGCTTTTCACATATTGTTCTTCGCTTATTTACTTTTCCGTTGCTACTGTTACAACTACTACAAAAACCCAAAAACATTTATCTTTACTTTTGCTACCGTTACTATTATTATCATACCACTTTTGCTACTAAATACTTTGCTGCAGATACTAAGTTATCCAGGTGTGGTTGAATTGACAACTCAACTGCTAATACTCAAGAATATTCTTTGGCTCCCCTTGTGTCGAATCAATAAATTTGGGTTGAATACTTTACCCTCGAAAGCTGTTGCGATCCCCTATACTTGTGGGTTATCACTGCTCTCCCGGTGGTGGCGTCCCCTCTAGCACTGCGTCCCCTTCAACCTCACCGTCGACAGCTGCCTCTGCGGCGGTGATTGCAAACGCATGGCCGCAGTCTCCAAGATCATTTCATCGCACCCTGGGCCAGCCAGACGCCTTGACATCCGCATGTTCAGTACCAACTGCAAGGTCCAACCCAAGTTCGACGAGTGGTTCTTATCCCCCGCCCTAGATCAGCTCGAGGAGCTCAGCTTTGAAGCTGGACGATGTCGCTCTCTGCCGCCGTCCGCGCACCGCCTCACGCCAACATTGTGCCGTGCCAGCTTCAGCTCCTGCTATCTTCCTCAGATTAATGACGTGCCCGTCCTTCTTCTCCCTCAACTCAAGTAGCTCGACCTCTTCGACATTGTCATCTCGAAGAAGGCTATGGAGCACCTGCTCCGCAGCTGTACTGCGCTCGAGTACCTTCGTCTTGAGAAGATCCACGGGTTCATTAGCCTCCACATCGCCTCGATGAATCTCCGATGGATTTATGTGTCTTGCTGGCCCCGCAACAAGATATCAATTGGGAAGAGATCATTCCAGCTGTTCCACATTATGGTCATTGAGAATGTGCCTTTCCTTGAGAGATTGCTTGTATTGGATCTAGAAGGTCCAACAAAAATCAGGGTCATTGACGCGCCGAAATTGACAGAGTTGGTGTACTCGTCTGCCAAATTCTCCGAACTCTTTATTGGATCCGTAATCGTTCAGGTACATCACTCATCTTCTTCTCCGTCTTCTTGAAATTCACATTTTTAAATTTCTTCTTGATGTATTTACGACCGTCTTCCAGAAAATGATTCCCACAAGCTTGACCCAGTCCATGCGCACAGTGAAGATCTTAGCACTAAAATCTATCGGTCCCAATCTGGATCAAGTTGTTGGATTCCTTACATGCTTTCCGTGCACGGAGAAGCTACTCATCGAGGTGAAACTTATTTCCTATAAGTAAACGGTAATCACAACGTAGCTCAATTTTTTCGTAATTTTCCCAATTACGATGACAAGTGTAGTGTTCAAAACTGCATCTACGCACTGCACCGAAAGAAATGTTTTTAGGATTTTTTTCTCACGTGATCACCTGCATCGTTTTTATGATGTACTACTACTATAGTAGCCTAGGCTAGTCATAGTGGAAAGTAACTTAGACTACTCTAGTAAATCTATGGTTACCCTAAGAGCAAGTACTACCTCCGTCCTGGTTTACTCTTCCAATTTTGTAGTATCAAAATTTGACCATAGATTTAACTGAAAAAATGTTAATGCATGTCACTAAGAACTATATCGTTGGATTCGTATTTGAACATAATTTCAAATGGTGTAATTTTTAGTGACATGCATTGGCATTTTCTTAGGTAAATCTATGGTCAAAATTTTATACTAAATACGAGGTAGTATTCCCTCCGTCCCAAAATTCTTGTCTTACATTTGTTTAGATACGGATGTATCTAACACTAAAATGTAACTAGACACATCCGTATTTAGACAAATTTAAGACAAGAATTTTGGGACGGAGGGAGTACAAAAGTGGGCTATGTAGGCCAAAACATGTGCCAAATTCACTTGTGATGCATTTGGCATCGATGCCCCCTCCATTGCTCACCTGGTGCCCCAATCTGGATCACCTACTTTGCTCCGGTGCCAAATTAACTCACGCAATGAAAAAACACTATCGGGGAGAGAGAGAGAGGACTGAGGCAATAAAAAAACACTTGTTTGGGAGAGTGAGAGGCTGGTGTAGTTGGTTTGATTGATTTGTTTATACACGTGGGTCTGTGTGCACAGCGGTGCCAACTCTCTCACATCGCGAGAGCGGTGCCAAAATCTTTTGATTTGACATCGATGCGTATTATGTGGCATACTTTTGCGAAATATGGCATCAGCCACATAGTGGAAGGCAACAAATGCCCAAGCTCTTCACATGCTCCTAGTTAAATGAGAGGAAACAGAAAAAGAGAGAGAGAGAGAGAGAGAGAGAGAGAGAGAGAGAGAGAGAGAGTGAAAAAATATCACTAGCCAGCCAACCCTATCGTATGAGCGAATGATATTGGTACCTCTTGATGACACGGCAATCTTATGCAGCCAGCTGCTCTAATATGTTCTCTTCTTTTGCAGATAAAAAAAGACCCGAAAGTGAAAAATGTGTTGCACTATAACAATCTCATCGAATGCCTTGATCTCCATCTTACAGAAATTGATTTGATCGACTACCGAGGCAGCACATCTGAGATTAAATTGGCCAGGTTCTTTGTTCCGGAGGCAAGTGTGCTCAAGGTAATGAGGTTTGGCGTTCTCTGGCGCAACAATGAATGGCGTGCTGATCACCGCAAGCGTCTAAGCCTAAATGACAAAGTCTTTGCAGAAGCTGAATTTGTTTTTGAAACATCAAGTGGCCAGAGACTCGAAAACTTATTTGCCCATTAGTAACTTGTCAGGGCGGTGGATTTTAGTTTGTCTGATAATGCTGCATCCACCTAAAGTAACAAAAGTTCTTACGTAAACTTCCTAGTAGTTCTCTCTTCCTAGGTGCAGCATTACTCCTAACATTTGTAATATCAGTTTGAAACTTGTAATATTGCCGTGTCCTATTCCTGCGTTTTCAAAATCCTGCGAATCAAACAGGTCCTGAGTTGGTAATGACGTTGTGCCTCCCATCTTTCACCAATAGCCGTCAGATCTAGATCTGACGCATACAAATCAAGCTTCTCCATTTTTGCAAAAAGATGCCCGTACTTGTTCCCTATTTACAAACAACTCCTTGTGTCTCACAAACAGCCTTATCTCCTCCCCACCACATCTAAAAGGTGGTGGAAAAATCTGGCGCGATGGCCGCTGCCGGAGCCGTCCACCCCCAATCTTGGTGTTCCGTGCAATGCACGGGCATCTACGCACGGGAAATTATGTCGAACGGGGCTAGTTGTAAGCAGGCTAGCTCTACAGCCATGATGATAGTGACTGCAGACGGTGAGGCTGACTATGGTATGCCAAACACGGCGCCTATACTCAGGTGTCATCTCCGGCGCAGGGTCTTGTCACTTCACTGTGAGGAGCAACACGTAACAATTTCACCAACAGGTAGTACAGTGCTAGTACTAGTTGCACCACCGTCTGGATTTAGGAGTACTACCACGTCCATCTAGATTTTAGTATCTGACTAGCAATATCTAGTAGTAATGCATGCCACAAAAAATGTACTACTCCCTCTGTAAATAAATACATGGTGTTTTATTCCTATCGGCGAGAGAACGTAATGTTTTTTGCTAACTACTAATAGGATTACATGCAATGAACTAAACACTGCATGTCATGTTTGGTAGTCTCAAGTCATTGAAAGCATGCACGGCCCACATCTCTCATTGGTTGATATGTCACGAAATAAGAAACAAGGAGGGAGTTAATGCACCGTGCCTAAGGCTAGCCATAGTGGGGGTAACATAAGTAGTATCATGCACTTGGGACTCGCAAACATGCTTATGTGGCAGGCAATTAAAGAAGAGAGAGATGGTTATAGTAACATAGGTAGATACCGTAACATAATAAATGCGATGCTACTATGTGTCATGCATGGCAATAAATGAGACCACTTATGATACTAATCTAGGACACTATGCACTATAAAGATAGTAACATAGACTAGTAACATACGCATGTTACTAGTCTAAGTTACTCTCCACAATGACTAGGCTAAGTGTTTTGGGATTATTTGGTTTTCGTAATGTGACTTACACAACATTTTTGTTTACATGCATTAACATTTTATTAGTTAAATCAAAGGTCAAAACTTGGCGCAAAATGCAAAGGGGACCAATAAACAAGTAAACATCAAACTTCTCTCGTTTGGCCCAAACTAGAGGTCCGGTGAGATGACTATACTGCACTGGCACGGAGGGGGACGCAGCTTCATCGACTTACGGCAACTGCCTTTGGGTGAATGACACGTGGGCACAGGGGGTGGTTGGCCCACCTATGATACAACCAAAGGCAGGTGCAGTAGAGGGCCGAGGAGTAGTACGAAATCCTACGCACCTACGCACACTAACCAAGGGCAAGAGTGATCACTCGAATCGCAAGATCAGTTGACCCATGGAGGCAATGAGCGCGAGCATCAGCCGGCTGTGCCAGATGGTCCACGACGCCGGCCTGCGGCACGGCAACAAGAAACGTCTCCAGGTAGTATTGCTTGAGGCCGCCAGGGCAAGGGGCCGCTTGGACGACAGCTTCGTCTCCTTGTTCGACGAGGTCCTCATCGGTTTCCTCGACAAGTTCACCATCGTCAAGAAGCTCAAGAACGACTTTGACGTAAGCCTCTAGCCGACGCGCCAAGGCTCTGCGATGCCCGCCACCCTCAACGGCCACTATGGTGACAACCTCTTCGACGCACTGGTGGCCCTGTGACTGCCCACCGTCGCGCCAGAGAATGTCCACCTCGAGGTCGCGCTCGCCGCGTAGCGCCTGGCGCAGCAAGACACCATCGACATAATCACCCACGTCTACGCGCAAATCGTCCACAAGGACTACTACATGCAATAGGAGGATGATAGGACGCTGGCCTTCTTGGACCGCAGGGCAACCTTGGACGGCACTGTTCAGAAGCACGTTGAGCTCGCCGCCAACACCGCTGCTCCTCACACGTCGGTTGGTGACCCGGCGCACTAGGGCGTGAGGATGCCATTGATGGATCCGTATGTATTTTTATCTTTCCGTAAAATCCATGTAGTAGTATATGATACTACAGTAATTATCTTACCTTTCACATCAACTTCATAATTAGCGTACATACTCCATGCATGAACGGCGCCAGAACCAAACTTCTCATTACTCTAGGCAAAATCGTTATTTTCTATCTATCAATCGCGCCATGGAGCAGAACCAAATTTTACAAGTTACGAGTTCAAAAGGAAAAGCCTGCCGTGTTCGAGTCACACCCCCACATGGTTGGTCCGGCACGCCGCTCAAGCGGGAATGCGTGCGGCGTTGTATTTTCACTTACAAGTGGGACCGCAGTTGAGCAAACCGACTATCGGCAAACCCCCACCCCGCCCACCGCGTGATGGCTGAGAAAACAGGAGGGAGAAGAGATGGTTGTAGCATGGACTCCAAGAAAATTGGTGTCGGATGGGACTCGTGTTGGTGGTGTGTGCCGTACTGCTAGACATGAATGCTAGTTATGGCCCATGCCAGCCCACTATATCGAGCCTATATCGAGGTACGTCGAACAAATTTCCTGCAGTCCGTGCTCAGCCCTCCTCTATCTCTCTTCTCAGCCAGCCAGCGGACGCGCAGATCCCATCGTCTGTTTGCTCACATGCGGTCCCACATGTCAGTGAAAACGCAAGCAGACCCACTGAACCTGCACATCTTTCACCTCGACGTGCTGGTGATGAAAAACAAATCCAAGAAAGATCTTCGGTGGCCGCTTTTGGAGTTACTCAAGAGTAGTAAGATTCTATTTACTGTTTAACCCAAGATGCATATCTCGTGGCTTCAACTACCACTCTATTTTCTTTCATGACACAACGTGGATGCTGGATGTCCCACGTGTCGGCAAAAGGAGGAAGAACCCGCCCAAATCTTCGGTTGTGCTCTCGGATTAGACTAGTTGTGCTAACTTAAAAAAATTATTGTGTACTCCCTCCGTTCCAAAATACTTGACTTCCATTTGTCCAAAAATGGATGTACCTATATACTAAAACATGTCTAGATACATATATATTTTGACAAATAGAAGGCATGTATTTGCAACGGAGGGAGTAGAATGGATGCAAGTTTTTGTATTGGGAAGAAGAGTACATCCATATATTGATAGAGCGCAATTTAGTAGATGTTCTATCACTTTTAGCTAGCATAGAGGCTATAGATGAGATTAGTGCACTTGTTGATACTCCTACTTGGTATGCGTGTTGCTGCTTAGACGCAGAGAAAAACAGACCGGAGGGAGTACTAGAATAGAGGCTAGACATGAGACTAGATGCGAGGAAGCAACGTCTACTTCTTTACACTCAAAGAAGAAAGAAGCACGCAAGATCAAGCCTCCGCAGATCAACAATGAATGCATCGAGAAGGCACTAATCCAACTTACAGGAGTAGTAAAATGTATTCTTGTGGTTCTTGTTTTCTTTGGTCTTGCTTTTCTAGTCAAAATTATCATTGGAGTTCGTGCAAAACGGAGGTCAGTTTGGGGTCGTGCGTTGCAGTTGGCCTTACAAGTGGGACCGCAGTTAAGGAAACCGACTATCGGCAAACCCCCACCTCACCCGCCGTGCGATGGCTGAGTTAGAGAAACGATGAGGTTGAAGAGATTGCTCTAGCACGGACTCCAAGAAATATGGTGTCAGATGGAAGTCATGCTTGTGGCGTGTGTCGTACTCCTGGACGTGAATGCTTGTTCTAGCCCATGCAACCCTACTAGTCCTACTACTTACTATATAGTACTACTAGTATCGAGGATTCGAGGTGCTGGTTACGTAGTACAATATGGCTACAGTAAAAACACCTGCACAACGCGCGAAGCATGTGAAGCTAGTACAAATAGTGTACTACTATTGTTGATTGGCCTCATCCGATAACCTGTTGCAATGCACGTACAATTATGTATTCGGAAAATATTTTTTTGCCTCGTCGCATCACTCACTCACAGAAGCGACTCGAAAGCCATTCATAAATTTAGTAAGTTTATCACATGCATATCATTTTATTACATACAACAGGTTATCAACCCACATCGACAACGAGGATACATTATAAATACTAAAGTTTTCACCACACAACAAATAACAAGCAATGAAATGAACTTCAACTCAACCATTCCTCGGCGTTGGAAACGCTTGCTTTGAATCACAAGTGATTCTCTGGGACGGGCCATCCATTGTCGATCTGGAGACCAACGCATGACTGATCATCCAGGCTGAAGCGGCCTACTATATCAGTACCAGGGTAGGGAACCACCCAAATGTCCAAGGTATAGACACAGTTGCTTCTCATAAATGGTAGTAACGTTGTGTCAACAGCAGTTGGATCGCCTTTCACCATCATTGGATAGTTTTGTCCAAGGAAGAGCGAGTTTTCTCCAAGACTATCAATTCTGTACCAGGGAGAAGGAGTTGGCGCTAGCACACTAGTATCCATGCAACGTGTGTTGGAATAGGTCCGGAGAGTGCGACCATGGGAGACTACACCTACTTCCTTAGCAGTAACATCATCAGTGGGCTGTATACACACGAGAAGAGGTGATCCAGCGGAATTAGTTGCCAGGCGCCAAATAGTATATGGGCGCTGCTCGTCCTCATGCTTGTGATCATCACCATCGTCATCTCCCCCTTGGTTATAAAAATCTTCAAGTATAGGTGGTGGAATGTTCGCAGGACCTTGGAAACACAAGAAGAAGGTTAATTAGTAAAGGGAAACTTGCTAACCCGCATGTATGTGGATGAAACAATTATAATTATGGTGGAATATAAACATACCGAAACAACGATTCCATGCCAAAACAGTGCCACGAGTGGTGGCAGCAAACACAAGGCCCTCGTATTCAATTGCATCACAGTACTCATCTGTGTACAAAAACTGATTTTTGAGCAATATCCATCGACTCAAACCAGCAAGGACGGCAACAAGCTTGTCAAAGATAGCAACAACTTCATAGTTGTTGTAATTCCAAGAGCGGTTGGGAACTCGAGAAATTGCTATCTTCCATAGAAGACAGTCACCATGATTGTATTTGAACGTGCGTACAATACCAGTGTGCTCAACCTCTGGGCAGTCTACTGAGATTTTTGGAAGTGGAACCCGGTCACGAGTGTACACATTCACAAGTTCCCACTCGCAGTTGGACCCGATGTAAACAACCCAATCTCCATTTGCGCCTGCCCAAGCCTTTCCCTCAAGCGATGGCATCTTAACATCATACGTATCATTATCAAGCGGCATCAACTTGCACAGGGCGAGGCCTCCATCGTGACGGCGCCAGTCATCAGGGTCATGGCGAAGAAGATAGGGGAGATCAAACCGCTCCTTGACTCTTGGGTTCCTTGTAATGATGTTATTAGTTGAGTCAAGAATGGACTTGAACGAACCTGCCATGCTAGCCGAGGTGATGATGTCGCACCGATCAATGAGTTCCTCCACCACGTCATCTTTCAGATCGGGGCAAGAATAACGGGGTCGTTTCCGTCCTGTTCCCTCCATGGAGAAGACGATTGAACAATGGCAGAAGAAAGGATGAAGGGTTGAAGGAAAATGGAGGAGGGAGAGGAAGAGCGTGTGATAGCAGTTCCAAATCGAGAGGGAAAGGCGAAGAGTCGGTGGACGGTTGCCAGTTTGCGACGGTTCACGAAGGGGCGCCCCGGCCTACACGTTGGTTTGGAAATACTCCTACTAACCGTCGTCTCACTGATATGTTGGAACGGGACCACATGTCAACGAAACATGGTGTGTAATTTCTCGTGCAAAATGCGATCTGGCCGCGTTGGCCCGAGGTGCCGCATTAGTTATCGACCTTTATTTTTTTAATGGCGTGCCATTCAGTTTTGAAGCACGACTAACTGGTACTGTACGCAGAGAAAATATAAACTACTCTACCACTACTCCACCTCCAGTACTAGTAGTATAAAAAAGATATATAGGCTGGAGCTTCAGCGCTTTCTTGCCAAGGGCTGCCCACTTGCTTCTCACACTACCACCCTCTCTCCAGATCTAAAAAAGACGGCCCCTCTCTCCCTCCTCACCGGTGGTCACAGATCCGCCAGGGAAGAAAAGGACGTGCAGCTTTGACGCACTCGTCATCAGCGAGCGAGGTCACGCACTGACGACAAGGCCGTCCTCTCAGACCTAGCGCCCGTGCTGGATGGCCTCCGTCCCCAAGCTCGCTGCCGTAGTGTGTGCGGAGGACGACGACCACGAGCGAAGCCACTTCCCGCCGACCCTCAGGTATGCTACCTCTTTTCGGACCATACCCTTGTTCTATTGCCCCATCTGGCACGTCGTTGCATGTGGATCTTTTTCCACTCCACCATCTTCCCAATTTGTTATCCTCTGCTCTGCTCGCCACGTAGACGAACACCATAATTTGCACTATTAAAGGAAACCCTACTTCATGCAGACTAATCCATGTCTGGATTGAATAAGGAAAGGAAGGGAGATTGTACTATCCAAGAGAGTAGGCATCGAACCCGCATCTAGGTTGAAAAGGGGAAAATCAGTAGCTAAGGAACGAGTCTCGTGTCTCTTGGTTGAAGAAGGGTAGAAAGGCATGACAACGCAATAGAGAATGACCAGGTCGATCGGTTTGTTGTCCACACATAGGAAAAAGGTGGCTACAGAGAAAAAAATGGGACGTAATCCACATATGCTGCCTGGATATTTGTTGCTCTGGGCAACCATACCTCCCTCACCACTCTGCGTCCGTGGAAGTACATCATACCGGTGCACCCACTGTCCGAATGGGCCTCCCATGCTCTTATTGCCACTTTTTTGTTGTTAGTATAACGCCAGCAGTCAAGTCAAGAAATGCTACTGCTAAAGGGATGCCACATTTAACTAATGTCGCTCTCAGTCTAATGCCACCGATAAATTTAAGCAATGCCATTTAATGTCACTGGATTATTTCAGGGTTAGCTGTTGATTGTGGATGTATTAAAGATTTTTCAGCTAAGGCATTCTAATGTTGTTGCACAGCCTGCAATAAACTAACTACTCTACTGTTGCACTAGCCACTAGATTAGTGTATATTTGTAGTATTCGAATGGTGTTGCATTAGCGTATGGACATAAATAAAGTGTGGCAAGCTTTCCCAGATGTTTGCTCAAGAAAACTACTACATGTTTTTCTAAATACTAGACGTTTGGGTACTTTAAATTGAACCATGAAAACATCTTATATTAAGGAACAGAGGGTGTAGAGTTCACTCAAATTATCCTGGTAAAGCTAGTCACACCTTTGTTAAAATTAATGTTCATTATGTTATCGGAAGAGGTCTGTATGTTTGTCTTTAATGCCTGTCGACTACATACCTGACATCATGATGTAATGTTAAGTCATTTCCTTTTATACAGTGTCACTGAATTGTCAAGGCGGTGATGGCATTTTCTTTTAGTAGAACTGCACAAAATTTGCTTAAAAGAAGAGGAAAGGTCAGGAATGACTCAGTTTTTCAGAAAAAACTATGTATGCCTTCCTGACATCAGCCGATGTTGCTTTATTTATTCCTTCAAACAGGTTGTTAGAAACAGTCTTGCTACCTTTTCCCATTAAGAAATTGGAATGCTTATATTTGTGAGTCTATGCTTCAACTAGCGCCACTTTTATAGTAATCACACTTTCAATATCTATGCAAACAGGGATGCTCGATTTTAGTGGAGCTGCACAAAAAGTCAACTGGTTCAACATTAGGAGGATGTTTTTTTCCAAACCTTTATATCCAATTGGTGGCACTATGAGCTGTTCATTACGAAGGTACATGGTTTGCTACTGTCTTGCTACTCTCTTTGTACTGTCATTAGATAGTAATACTAGTGGTTTGCTAGTTGCTTGATATGTTTACTAGCTGCTTGATATTTGTGTAGACAGAGATGTCTGCCCGTTGCTATTTGGCAAACAAACAAAGTGTTCGCAATTTTGGTTGACCTGCACAAGAGAATAGTATAGTCACTGCATGCAGTGCCATTTGAAAATAGACACAAAGATTGGATAGTCACTTCATGGACTGCAGAAAAGTAGTACTGTACTATTTACTGGCCAACAGTTGGTGCTTCATTGCTTTGGTCTGATTATACAATGGGCATCATTTTGCCTAAGTTAAAGTTTGTATTCCGAAAATAGTCTCGCCGTGTGATCAAGAGAAGACCAAATCATATTGCAGTGGATGTTTCTCCATCATGTGTGGTTCATTCTCATGGTTCCAGCTGTTGGTGAAACCACTTACGTTTGCAAGAGGAATTGTAGACTTCACAAACAAATTTGTCTTTCAGTCTGTACTGAATGTTGGCCAAGAGAAGCATCCATGTTAGTAGGAAGAACAGTTGTTTTTTCTAGATCTTTGCTTTTGGAGCTACATATTTGTATATGATCTGTGAATCATTGAGATGCATTAACATGTTGATCTTATGTATGGGAATCGTACTAGTTAGTTTTAGTTGCGACGCAAGATCCGAAGTGGCTGGTCTTTGCTTTTGGAGCTACATATTTGTATATGATCTGTGAATCATTGAGATGCATTAATAGTTACTTATTTCTGTTCGCTCAGTATTTACAAGTTACTGATCGATCACTAGCTAGCCTACAAATGCGCTCTTGGCAGTTTTATTTGCGAGCAAGATGCGAAGTGGCAGTTTTTTGAATAAAAATGCCTACCTCTGAAGAAACTGACAAGCTAACACTATCGATCCTACACGGATAAAAATGCCTACCTCTGAAGAAACTGACAAGCTACATTATCGATCCTACACGGATAAATAGCGGATCACGCACGTACTACCTCCTTTCCGGTTTGCAAGGCTCAATTCAAGAAACGACCTACTCGATCCTACACGAATAAATAGCGGATCACACACGTACTAGTACCTCCTTTCCGGTTTGCAGAGCTTAATTCAAACCTCTCACCAACCAAGGTACTCCCTCCGTCCGGGTTTATTAGTCTCGTGAGCAAAGCAGCAAGACCAAGGCATGTCAACAATCAACGGCATGCAGAAGTTTAAGCCTAATTAATTCCAGTGATTTAAGTGGCTGCATGCGTGCCCTCGGTTGCGACTTGTTGCATGCTGCTTCACGTACTGCCTGCGAGCGATTCTGACTGCCTGCATGCAGTCGGCCGTAATTAAGGCAGCTAACTGATGTGAAAAAAGATATGCTTTAATTGTTGCGGGCTTTTTAAATCCGTGAAATCATTATTGACAAGGAGGGAGATGATTCGAGTGCACTCGTTTGACCACCATGCCGGCGTGCGACCCAGACGGGACGGGATGGCACAGTCATAATTTCAGTTTCCCTAGTTTTCCACGGCAAGCTGGCGCGCTAAGCCATTATGCATTGAATTCCGATGACCGTCACGCTACCTTTCCCCTATAAGTACTGTTTCCCGGCCTTCTCCGGTGCCACCATGACCCAACTCGCCATATCCTCATAAGACCCCACCGGCCCGATGTCGCTCGCCACGTCCGCCATGCCCCCGCCCGTCCGCGGTAGGCAACGCCGGAGGCGGTCACCGCCGGAACTAGTGTTCGGTTTTTCACCGGAAGGCAGACAGAGGGACGAGGCATTCTATCTGTCTTTAGATGGCAATGCGCAGATTGAGGAGTTGTTGGAGCGTGACCGCATGGCGGAGGAGCAGGAGTTGTCGGAGCACGACCGCCTGGTGGAGGAGCAGCATATCGCCGATTTGCGCCGCCAGCGGGACATGGAGCAGCAGCGCACCGACGCTCTGAGTCGCGAGAAGAGCGCCCGCAACTGGGCCGACTACGTGGAGGCCGGCGCGCGGCAAATAGCCCTGGAGGCTGTCGGGCACGCACGCGTTCGCGACACCGATTTTTACTACCAGCTCGTCAAGTGGGTTTCCCGCTTGGAAGCCAAAGCTTCGGTGGACCACGCCGGCATGGAAAGGGCTAACGCGCGCGAGCAACGCGCCCTATCGCACCTCTGGCAAGTCCGAGGCGAGGCGCAGGACGCCGGTGTCGGCGTTTAGCGTGTACCACAGATGGCGGCCAGCATCGTCTAGTTAGCTAAGAGTAAGTTAGTACTTGTCTAGTGGGAGTAGATAGTTAACTTGGCTATGATGGTTGTCAACGTGGAAGTTCAGTACTCTATATGTGGATCAGACCTGTTACTTTGCTCTGAATGTTGAACTTTCCGTTTGAACGTATGGAATGGGCTGTTATTTTTTTAAATGGGTTGTATTTGTCCTCCACGGGTTTAGAGGCTGACTTGTGGGCCTAGCAAGTTGACGCGTACACAATCAGGAGATGATTGTACATGGAGAGGATGACAGCAGGGACCCGCAAGGGTCATGGCAGTACGCAAGCAAGTGCCTCCTTATTTCAAGCCAATGAAAAAATAGCTCCTCCTAGCGGATTTCTGACATCTGGGTCCCATGCCATTGTCAACGTAGTCAATAAACGAGAGAATTGCACAACGAGCGGCTGACACCAGGGACCCAGCAGCTCGCCCATTTATTTTTGTTTTGGGTTAATTTGATAAATGCCTCTGAGAAATGCCACTGCAATTTTCAAACTTTGAAAAATGCCATTTCTAGTGGCATTTTTCAAAGTCTGGAGTGGCGTTTTTCAAAGTTTGCAAACTGTAGTGGCGTTTTTCAAAGTTTGCAAAAATTGAAGTGGCATTTTTCAAAGTTTGAAAATTGCAGTGGCATTTTTATGAATCGCCATAATTGGAGTGGCATTTATCTAATTTGTTTTTGAGACGGAAGCAGGGTGTCAACTGGGCTGTGCGGCACACTCTGGCCTGTCTAGACAGCCTTTTCTTTTATGTTTACCACAGACCAGCCCAGTAGTTTTTTTTCTGAAAATGGCTAGCCCAGTTTTTTGTAATTTGTCAAGTAAGTCGCTTTATCAGGCTGTTGGGCTGCAAATCTTTCAAGACGAGGAGAGCTTCATTCGGCTGGCCGAGAAAATGGCCTATCAGTAATGAGAAATGGGTTGTACATTTTTAAAACACATCAAACCGGCAATTAGTTTCAAATATCTTTTTTTTCATTTTGAGATTTTAAATTGCATTGATTTTTATGCGTGGACAATTTATTGGATTTTATATTGATATACATTTATTTTTAAAATCAGTCTGAATGTGACTCGAAATTTCGGGATTAAAAACAGTTTAGACCGCACCCACATGTGCAAAATTTTGTATAATTTTTTAACCGTGTCCATAATATGGTTGTAATGCTAACAAAAAGAATATGGGCTCCAAAAAAACCGTATGAATTAGCAAATGGGCTGTAAACTATTTAAAATAATGACAGATGGGTTGTATGCTGTTTTTCATAGATTTGAGGCTTTCCACATATGGCCTGTATACTGTTGGATGTCCAATCAACGGTCGCCGTGCTTCTTCAATCTCTACTCTTCCTGCTGCAGCCGCTCAAATAAGCGCTGGCGGGACTGCCTGCTCCCTCCTCCATGCGGCCGGCTGTGCTACCGTGCAGGCCTCACCGCCCCATCATACTCCCATCCTGGGCCTAGCCATCCCTCTACTCACCCACAGTCCCACACCTGCTGTTATTCTCCGGCGATGGCAGACGAACTAGTAAACCCTCGTACGGTCGTACTCCCCTCCGCGTGGGAAACAACTGTCGAGTCTTCCCTACCTCCCTGTCATTCCCTTCCTAGGCCTCGCCATCGTCCACCGCCCTGGTGCTCTCGGCGTGGCGTGGTCAACATGGTCAACGACCGACATGCATCTGAAGTGGACTGTACGTGGAGAGGCTGACAGCTGGGTCCACGGCCGCACGCAAGGAAATGCCTCCTTATTACGCGCAAAATAATGATTCCTCCACCTGACATTTGGGACCCACCGAAAGGGCCTCTATATTTCGCCGAAAAACGTTACCGCCGCTGACAGCTCGGACCCACCAGCTATATCTTCGCACGCAAGGAAGTGCCTCCTTATTACACCCAAAAAAAGAATACTCCCCATACGATGTCCACTAAGTTGACGGGGCCTACTAAGTTGACGGGGACGAAGGGCTTTGTCAACTTAGTCAATATACACGATTCTAGCTCGACTGACCATACGATGTCCATCCAATGGCCGTAGTGCTTCTTCAACCTCTGGTCTTCTTGCTCCAGCCGCCCAAAGCAGCGCCGGTCGTGCCGCCTGCTCCTGCCTCCCGTGGCCGGCTGTGCTGCCACGGAGGCCTCACCACCTCCATACTACTCCCACCGCTGGCCAGGCCATCTCTCCACTCCACTCACCCACACCCCCTGTTATTCTTCGGTGACGGCAGCGCAGCCGAACCAGTGAACCCTCGTACTCCTCTCAGCGTGGGCATCCACTACCGCGTCTTCCCCGGCTCCGCGTCGTCCCCTTCCTAGGCCTCGCCGTCTTCCACCGCCGTGGTGCTCTCGGCGCGGCGTGGTCAATGTGGTCAATGACCGAATTCCATCGGAAGAATACTGTACGTGAAGAGGCTGACAGCTGGGTCCACCGCAGCCGCAAGGAAGTGCCTCCTTATTACGCGGAAAATAATTATTCCTCCACCTGACAGCAGGGACCCACCGGACGGGCCACCAGTATTTCATGAAAAAACGTTTGCCCCTGACTGCTGGGACCCACCCGATGGGCCACCGTATTTCGCGAAAAAAACGTTCCCCCCGTTGTCAGCTCGGACCCACCGGAAGTGCCTCCTTATTACGCACAAAAAAAATGAATACCCCCCTGCTAGCTGGGACCCACCTTTGTGGGAGGCTGACTTGTGGGCCTACTAAGTTGACGGGGACGGAGGGCTTTGTCAACTTAATCAATATAAACGATTTTAGCTCCAGTGACTGTAAGATGTCCATCCAACGGCCGTAGTGCTTCTTCAACCTCTGGTCTTCTTGCTCCAGCCGCCCAAAGCAGCGCCGGTCGTGCTGCATGCTCCTGCTTCCCGTGGCCGGATGTGCTGCCGCGGAGGCCTCACCGCCCCCTACTATTCCCACCGCTAGCCAGGCCCTGCGGCGACGACAGCCTCACACCGCAGCCAAACCAGTGAACCCTCGTACTCCTCTCCGCGCGGGCTTCCACTGCAGCGTCTTCCCCGGCTCCCCGTCGTCCCCTTCCTAGGCCTCGCCGTCGTCCACCGCCCTTGTGCTCTCGGCGCGGCGTGGTCAAGGAACGACTTCCATCGGACGTGGACTGTATGTGCAAAGGCTGACAGCTGGGTCCACGGCCGCAGCAAGGAAGTGCCTCCTTATTACGCGGAAAATAATTATTCCTCCACCTGACAGCGGGACCCACTGGACGGGCCACCGTATTTTGCGAAAAAAACGTTTTTCCCCTGACTGCTGGGACCCACCAGCTTCACCTTCGCACGCAAGGAAGTGCGTCCGGGCAAAAAAAACGATTCGCCCCCCTGACTGCTGGGACCCACCAGCTACATCTTCGCACGCAAGGAAGTGCGTCCGGGCAAAAAAAAACAATTCGCCCCCTGACTGCTGGGACCCACCAGCTACATCTTCGCACGCAAGGAAGTGCGTCCGGGCAAAAAAAATGATTCGCCCCTCTGACTGCTGGGACCCACCAGCTACATTTTCGCACTCAAGGAAGTGCCTGACAGTCGGGACCCACCTGGTCGAAGCGTACGTAGCGTTGTCATTCTGGTCGCGAACATGTACGTACATACTGGTCATTGTAGAGGCGCGCACATGTCGTAGTAGAGGCGCACACGTAGCATGTACACGTACGTACAGCGGCTAGGGTGCAAGAAAGAAAATACGGCCACGCATGTGTACATACGGGCGGGGTCTCGAACGCCTACTCGCGCATACGTACGGCGAGGGCTCGTGTACATGGCTGGGTCGGAACGGAGAAACAGCGTCGTCGTTGTGTTCATGGGGAGCCAACCGGCTGGGTCAGAACGGAATGCGTGGTCATGTTCATCGGGAGGGCTTGGACGGAACAGGCGATGGAAACGAGGCCTGGCGTACCGCACAACGGAGGAAACGGACCTCCTACGTTCGGAACGGGGTCCTGTTGATCGGGAGGGGTGTGGCATACCGCAAAACGGAGGAAACGGACCTCCTACAGTCGAAACGGGGGTCCTGTTGATCGGGAGGGGTGTGGCGTACCGCAAAACGGAGGAAACGGACCTCCTACGGTCAAAACGGGGGTCCTGTTGATCGGGAGG
>NC_041383.1:201283439-201297547 GCF_002162155.2 Triticum dicoccoides
GGCAACGCTCATGTTCATCCAATCGATCGGCTTCAGTTAGCAGCAGTAGCGAAGGAATCGCTCCATCGGGTTCTGTTAACAGTCATCGATCGATCGCTCGGGTTCAGTAACGCGTAGCCTGCAGTGCAATCGCTGGGGTTCAGTTAGAGCCCAACACCTCGCTCGGGTTCAGTTAGAGCCAATGCCTCACACGTGTACGAGAGAAATGCGCATCGCTCGGGCCCCGACCTCCCACCGTAACCGGCAACTCCCCAAAATTTTCCTCCCCCTCGCTTCTACCACGGTTTTTCCGTCATGGACGGCCCAAAGAATGTCATGCAGCTGCGTCTCTGGCCCGCCCAGGACGGAAAGCCCATTTTCTGTCATGATTTTTTGTCATAGAAGTAGGAGCCCACCACATCTATGATGATACCGGGTTTTATCACAATTATCGTCATAGAAGTGTCATATGTATGACAGAAAAAATTTTGTTTGGCCCAAAATGTCACGGATGTGTCTTTTTTTTGTAGTGATGGCATTGCTCAGTTGGCTACCATCTTGCTGGAAAATGGTAGTGATATTTTTAGCATATGAGGTTCTTGATTCGTGGTATGTTTGAGTGCTCACATTTGCAAGTGTCATGATGATGCGTGCATACGCATATGTTTGGTTGATCCAGTTAATACACACATGTTTGGTTTAGCCAACTATATATAATTGTTCTATGTCTATTATAAGTGTGTATTGTATGTATCTGAGACACTACAAACCTGAAAAAGGTAATAGCTCTGTGAAATGACAACTCGTCATATTTGGGTAAATCTTGTCATTATGTAATTTATAAATTTGCCAAAGATCACCATTTTTGGGTTTTACCACCTATTCTGTTTTCATATTTGTTGTATAAAGTATGATTGATAATACTACTTGTCTTATTTCCAGCAATATTTGTCGCGGGATGGGTGTCGTGGAGCAACAACAGTGATGAATATTTTGACATGACCCATGCTTGCATTTCTCTGGATAATGTAATAGAATGTGTATAGTACCCGAGAGTATTGACAGGGTGTGCTCTTGTAACGGACAAATTTGATAAGTCTGCTCTGCAAAAATTTATTTTCTGCTTCAGGAACAACCCGGTAGCTGGTTTAAGTAAAGATTGTTTCTCTCTCTTCTCTGTAGCTTTATTTCTCTAATGTTGTGCAGTGGGAGGTTAATCGAATTGTGCCTATGTACATGGTGATCAATCTTAACAATTGCTTGGTGGTCTAATCAAGTCCGGGAATAATCGCCTGACTTCTTAGGCGAACACAAAGAGTGGCCACGGGTTCTGCAAGTCTACTACCTTCTTTTTACTTTTGGCAAGGGACTCTTTTGCTTACCGTGGACCGACAAAAGCTGCGGTTTGGCTAATTTGCAAAATGAAATTCATATATTCTGTTGGAAAGGTGACGTTTGTTCCCAAAACAGGGTGGAACCCTGGCTTCATTTAATTAAAATGAAACCACATCATAGCCAGTTACAAATCTGTTCATTGACATCTGCCTATGGCAGTTCCGAGAAAGCAAAAATAGAGTACAAAATTGAAGTTCCAAACGTTCCAGCACCATACAAAATCTAAAAAGAAACTACATGTTTTAAACTTCTGGGAAGGTGTCCATAGCCCCACATCACTCCATAAGGGCATCATCCACGAACAACATAAATCAAGGTATGCTTATGTATGGCAATAGATTGAGCACCATTCAGCTCCCCTCTTCATATGAACAAGACATATTGGCTTGCTCAAAGAGACAATTCAGATGCAACTAGAACACTAGCTTGTCACAACAAGCATTTTTTTCTAGAGAGGAACTTGGAGCTGAACATGCAGATCATACATGAAAAAAGGAACATCTTTTTCCATATGCACATCCAAAATGAAAAGGTCAACAAAATGATCTGGTTGGACAAGAATAAACCTTATGCTGAATAGAATTTCAATGATACTAGTTAAGATCCCTAAAAAGATATTGGTTAAGATTCGTACATATGAAAACATGGCTATCACTCCTAAAATCATTAGTGAGTGTTGATTGCAAAAGAAATTGTCCTTACTTGCTACCATTTGTTCGAGCTTTTCTTCATCTTAATATTTTTTCTTCATTTCTACAAGCTGTTATGCTACAAAAAAAATTAAAAGAAGCAGCGTATAACTAACCTAAGTTGTTATGGATCAATTTAATTGAAGAATCATCTAATTAGATCGACTGCACAATTACAATTATAGTTCACATGTAGTACTAGCCCATTTCTACAGATTAAAAACTAGTATTGCTCAACTATTCATGCCATAGCAAATACAGAAAGAATCAATATGGGAAGGCCGGAAGGCTCGTAGGGGAAAAATAACCAATTCCACTGTAATCAGGAAGAGTAGGAATATTTTGAGCCTTTCCTTTTTCACTGCCCAACGGAATAAAATCTACAACTGACGAATTGAATAGCGAAGCACCTCGGCCGAATCGGAGTGTGCAATAGCGGTGCCGGCGACCATGCCAAATCAGAAGCATGCTGCACCAAGCCCTAACGAGCATTTTTGTGTGGACGGATATATGATGGCTCACATTGGAGGGATATATGATGACTGCCACCAAGATGGGAGTTGTGCGGAAGAGAGCTCGCAGGTCGCAGCGCCATGGATCGTAGCTCGATGGCGTGATACAGTACAAAGAGAAAGGGGATCCCATGGAGAGAGAAACAGGAGAGGGAAATAAGATGACAGCTATGTTGAAGACTATTCAGGCATTTCTACAATTCGGCAAGGTCCAAATGCTAAATGCACCAGCAACCCATCTTGTGATAAATCCGTTCCATCTATTTCGGATCCAATGGCCCAGAAACTACTGGTGCATTCGGTGCACAGGATACGTTGTCCGAGTCTCGTTCGATTTCCCCTCCTGAAAGAGATCGAGGCTAGGTTTTCTAGCCACATCGGGCGCCGCCGCCGTCCCAACGCGGATCACCTCGCCGGATCTCAGTCGTTCGCCGCCGCCGTCCCAACGCGGATCACCTCGCCGGATCTCAGTCGTTCGCCGCCTTGCACTGACGCCGGTCGCCTGTCACCTCGGCCCAACTCCGGTCGTCTGCCGCCTCCCCTCTGTCCTCTGCAGCCTCGACCCAGCGCCGACCTCTCAGACCTCGAGTAGCAGGATACCTCCCCAACGCCGGAGCACGCCGGCCTCCCTACCTCCCGGAGCGTGTCGCCTACCTTCTCGTGCATCAATGGCGTCGGTTGGGGTGAGCACGCCGGCCTCTCTACCTCCCGGAGCGTGCCGCCTATCTTTTCAAAGAAAAGAAAAAAATGTTGCTTGCTTGGATGTCACGTCCCAACCTATGATTGGGTTGAGAGCATGATGGTCCACTCGGATACAACAGCAAATGGGTGAGAAATCAGAGGAATCGGAGTATGGGATGGGGATCAGCAAAGCATGAGATGAGGAAGGAGACGAACTGAAGGAAGGAGAAGGCTACTGCCTTGTTTCATTTTCTGATCGATGCCTCCCTCAGGATTACAAGCCCTGTACATATACCACTACTCCTACCGAATCCACACAATGATGGTCCACGGCCCATCAAAGCCCAGGTAACAAACCCTGGTGGCAGCCCATAGGTAGGGTGTTACACTCTCCCTCCCTTGAAATTTGGCTTGCCCTCAAGCCGATGATGAACATCCTTGAATTAGGAATGTTGCCACACTCGTCTAGCCGAAGAGCTAATCCACCTTGATCATATGGTAGTAGTGGTAGTTGTAGTATGTGCATGGAGATGATTGTACTGCTAATCCCAAGCTGGTGAAAGAATTTGCAATCCTCCCCATAAATGTGCTTGGTAGCGTTCAATCTGCCCAACTCAATGTGAAATTTCTGAATATTTTGTATTATACCTCCAGGAGGAACATGTTGACCTGTTCCCAAGCCGAGCAATGTGAAACCACCAGGGTCCCATGTCCAGAGCACATCATCTCGGGTTGGTCGATGATGTGTTCCGGTAGTTAGAAGTATCAGTGGCCCATGGTCCTTGTCGTGTGTTGCCCGGGACAGCAGGTTCGCCGTAAAAGAAGTCCACACAGTGCATAACATGTTCTGCTCCTTCGGAAATACATAACCCAGATCACAGAACGTGTCAACATAACATCCCTTAGACGACTGACATGTCCAGCATAAGCAATATACTGTGGCTGAGCTTCCCAAACACCCATTGACTATTCCCATTGCAAACCTGAACTGCACTACGAGGTGGCTATTTTCCGTCATTGGGGAAATGCCAGGATCCCACAACCTTAGCCCACACAAGAATTGGCAAAAGCAGTTCAATGGTTGTTTCTTTTCAACTGTCAATTTAGTGGACATAGTTCCCGCGATAGTAAAATCTGATCCATAACTAAAAGGGCATCTCACTGCAGAAAATGATAAACATGACACCCACTCGCTTAAATGCAGTTTCAGCGTTCTGAGGTAATGCACATAGAAGTTTCCCAGGATGATATTGAAGCAATTAGAGAATGGTCCTGCAATTACCCATTGGAATGGTGTAGAATAATGTAGGGAAGCAGTCAATAATTTCTCTGTGTTGCACTGAATGCCATCAAGAAAGCCAGACAAGTTGGTGAGTATAGGCACCATAAGAATTATCTTCCATGGCAAGTGGAAATGAATAATGGGCTGAGGTCCTCCAGTAAACAATTCATTTCCTTTTGCATCCAGTGGTGTGGCTCCAACAATTGAATGCATTGCGCTTTGCTGAATTTCTTTGTCAACACGATGTAGAACTGTTGTAACATGTGATAACCATCTGGTATTTGACTCCTGGAAGTGTAAACACGGCCGACCTTTTCCGAAAGCAAGCATTAACTCACGCATGTGCTGAACCACATAAGGAGCACCCAAGAGTGGATAACCAGTAATTGAGGGTAGCATAGCTATCATGTGTCCCCAATAACCAAGATGGATATGAAGGTCTAGTCCGCAATAAACTGCAGATAACTTGGGCTTGCTCATAAGTAATATGTTCCCAATAGCTGATACCCAAGTTCCAAGGATAAACTGCAGAATACCAGGGCCACACTGCCTTCCAGAAAAATATGCCCTCTTATACTTGTAAGTCAGAGCACCAAAACAGCCAATCACTGCAGCCCCTTCAATCAAATTGGAATTTCCCTTTTTTTGCTCTTGTAGATGTTCAAATTCAAGCAGGTGCAGTGGCCTCACATAGCTCCAGGTGTTCTCCATAAGAAGCAGCCAGCTCATTAAATTCGCCCTAGAAACACCCCTAGATGATTCCCTTGTCCTGCAATGTCGACTCTCTCTGGACATGTAGGGTCCCCTGTAACTTGTATGCCTCCTGGAGTTGTACTAAGATTTGTTGGACTGAGTTCGCGAACAAAACCAACCAACAAAGTCCTTACCAATTGTTCGTGTGTGTCATGCAGAGTACTGCATGAGGAACATAAGCTCTCAGTTTCAACCAAACACAATCTCATAGGCTGAACAACAATGGTACCAGTAGCAAGGACCTGCCCCTCTTGATCAGAATTGAGAGGCAACCAGACAACTCCATCCTTGCGATTACTTGCAGCCTCCATGAGAATTCCACCCAATAAACAGTGTAGGCTATATTCATAGTTCAAATGATTGCAACGCTGCAGGAAATACATTACTCGCAACACCTTTGATTCGATTGTATCAAGAGCGATTTCCCCACGGTTTGGAAACATTTCCCGGCACGACACAGTGGCGATGCTCAGTGGTGGCTCGACAATGTTGCTGCAAGTTGTACTTGTGTGGTCAGTGACAAACGAAGGCCATGGCGATGGCCTGAGCATCTGCACCGCCATGGGATTGTTGACGCCATGAATCAGACCCGACGAACAGGTGGCGGGCGTTGGTGCCATGACACTGACGGTGTCGGCGTCGGTGTCGATGGCCTCGTCGCACACATCAGAGGCAGCAAGCTCGGGGAAGATGTTGACGGTGGCGTCGCGACTCGGGCACTCCGTCAAGCATGTGGTTAGCGTCAGAGCAGCAAGGCTGTTGGTGTCGATGGCGATGACTCCATGGTCTGCACCACACACCATAGGGGAAGCGAGCTCGGGGGAGACATCGGTGAGGGCCTCCTTAGGCGTGACGCCCTGAACTCCATGGATGACGCGGTCGTCAAGCTCCTCAACAGCCCTAGCCGCATCCTTCAAAATTTCCTCCTCCTTTATCCGAGCAAGGGATGACGCTCTGGTGATGCTGGACGGCGATTGCGACTGCACGGATGCTTGAATATCCATGCGCAAGCCCTCGACGTACCGGTGGACAAAGCACTTGATGCTTATGGTGGAGTTGAGATCCAGCACACGATGTACTCGTTCCCAGAATGTCGTCGTGTACTCGGCCACGGTTGCGGTCTGCTTGAGCTCCAGCAGCGAGCACAAGTGCAGGTTATACTCCGGCGACACGTCCTGGATGTCGAGGAGGCAGGCATGCTCGTAGACACACCGGCCATGCAAGGCAAGAGCCCGCGCCGCCCCGATTCTTGATCGAAGCTGAACCACTGCCTCCACATGGTGGATTTTCTGGAACACGGAGACCTTCACCACACCATACGCAACAAACACCTGCTGTAGTGTCTCCTCAGTGATCATGTAGTACACATGGTGCACAGTGATGCGGAGAATGCCGCCGGTGAACACCTCTAGTTGGCTCGACATTTCGTCGAACATATGGTAGGCAGGAAGTGGGTGGTGATTTTTTTGTTGGCTCTGAATACCAAATTGTCACGTCCCAACCTATGATTGGGTTGAGAGCATGATGGTCCACTCGGATACAACAGCAAATGGGTGAGAAATCAGAGGAATCGGAGTATGGGATGGGGATCAGCAAAGCATGAGATGAGGAAGGAGACGAACTGAAGGAAGGAGAAGGCTATTGCCTTGTTTCATTTTCTGATCGATGCCTCCCTCAGGATTACAAGCCCTGTACATATACCACTACTACCGAATCCACACAATGATGGTCCACGGCCCATCAAAGCCCAGGTAACAAACCCCCTGGTGGCAGCCCATAGGTGGGGTGTTACATTGGACTAGTGGCATGACAACATAATTACTTTGGGTTCTAGGGCAGGGCAACCTGGTGCATGTAGCTCCCGCTTGCGCAGGGTCCAGGGAAGGGTCCGACCACTTTGGGTCTATAGTACGCATTACTTTGCGTTCTACTATTATTTTATTTATCTATGCGCAAGAAAGTGAGAGAAATATTATTATGAAATATTATATACATTATTAGAGAACAAATCATTCACTATTGGTAAAAATAGTCATTTAAACAATCTATTAACACAGAATCAACAAGTTACACACATCTCTCCGGACTTTAGGGGCATTTCAGCCTTTTCACTAGATCAAAGCCGAATCCACCGCTACTTTGCCAAACGGCTAACCTTCACTGCAGCTGATGATTCCTCAGCGAATCAGCTTTGCCACCACAGCTAATTCTGTGCAAGCCGAAGCCCAAAGAAACACGGCCATAATTTGATTGCTATGGTGCATTCAGTTAGAAATCCGCTTAAGGATTCTGGCATGATGTCTGTTGTTAGTTAGTATCGAGAAAGTACAGGTAGTAGTAGCACTGAGGTATCATAGTGGAGTTTCAGATTATGCGGAGTTCCATACTATTCCTTTTTGTAATTTATTATATTGAACTTGTTCTGGTTGCAGCAAAATTAACTGCATTCACCTTGTTTACGACTAGGATCTGGAACTTCCCAACTCACAGATACAATGCTGAACACTCCATTTATTTTTTGTATCAATACTTCCATACATATTTGCAATGGCTTGAGTAATCGTCTGTGGGAAAGAGCAACTGGAGAAGTATAAAGCTGTCGCTCGTTAGTGCTGAACGCGGCATATTTTGCGAAGTAATAGGGGGAAATGTATTCCATATGATCCAATGATGGAATGGTACAAGTCTAGAATTGATTATGTGGATAATACTCCCTCCGTTCCAAAATAGATGACTCAACTTTATACTAACTTTGTACTAAAGTTAGTACAAAGTTGAGTCATCTATTTTGAAACGGAGGGAGTAGAATTGAATTAAAGCGCTTCTTCTTGAACAAAGACTTATGGGTTTAAGTCAGCTCATTTCTTTAGTTGTATCAAAATTTGAGGGAATGTTCATTTCTCTGTGGCACACAACACAGATGCGGAATAATAGAGCTGAAGTTCCAGGATACAGCTGGATGCAACCTAAGGCATGGGGCATTGGCTGCAAAATTCAATAGATCAGATGAAACAGTTGGCTGGTATTTCAGGCTAGTCATCCATGTCATAGTTGAGCTGAGAAATGAGCTTACATGCCCTGCCCACCTACTTTGGGGACCCCTACTAAAATTATCAAAGTTGGCGAATTTGGTGTTTGTGCATACCTGATAGATCTACCCCTTGTAAATTGTCATAAGCCACTTGACAGGAAACCTGTATTTGTGACCTTTGTTTTAGTAGACATGTGTTAGTTTTTAGGAGCTGTGACCCACATTTTGCGTACTTTTTTTGGTAAAAGAACAGCTGCTTTAGTGTTGCAAAGATACTGAGAAGTAATAAGCGTGGTGCTGATCTCGCTAGAAGCTCGAGGAGGAATGAAAGAACCAATGATGTCACAAGGGACTCAAAGAATATTAGAACCAACTTATTCCACAAGAAGCTCGGCGAAGAAAAATAGGATTTGCAATGAAGGAGAGCCAACTGAGTTGTTGATTTCAGGTCTGCTGGTCCTTTCTCTTTTCCTCACATGTTTCTTATAGCTTTTTTTTTCCGAGATTGACGGGGGGGCCAAAAACCCCACCGCTTGTTATATTCCCACTCGAAAGTGACTTGGCAGTCAGTACAGATACAAGTAAGTGCACAAAGGCACAAAAGAAAATAACAGGGGAGGGCTTCAAGAGGAAGCCCAAAACTAGAAGAAAGAAAACAAAATGGAGGGGAAGGCTGGCAACATAACCAAACCGAAACCCCCGGAGGCCGACATCTCAGGTAGCAAGCTCCGCTGAGCAGCTTGTTCCACCACTGACAATGAACCACAACAAGGCCTAGGGAGAAAAAGACGGGCACCATAACAGCAACTCGCAATGGAACATCACTGGCACGAACGAAGGGCGTCGATAGCCGAGTTCGTGCGGCGACACCGGTGTGCGCCGGCGAAGCCAAGAGACAACAAACCACCGAGACCGAAGGGCACGGCACCGGTGTACCGCCGCCGAGGTCGAAGAGCAGCGTGCCGCCGAGGCCACCCCAGGATGTCCACGCAAACGTCGTCCGGGCCACCATGAAGCACATCCCTGATAGAAAGGAGACACCGAAGTAGAAGCATATCGAGAAGCATCACTGGCGCGAACGAAGAGCGTCGAATAGCCGAGTTCGAGTGGTGGCACCGGTGTGCCGCCAGCGAAGCCGAGAAGGCAACACGCCACCGAGACCGAAGGGCGCAGTACCGGTGTACTGCCGCCGAGGTCGAAGGGCAGCGCGTCGTCGAGGCCACCCCAGGATGTCCAAGCAAGCTCCACTCGAGTCGCCAAGGACAATGGCCAGCCAGGGATCGAAGCCGAGGTGGAGAGGAAGCAGCAAGAGGCGAGTCCACCCGAAGCAGAAGAAATCCAAGAAGATGCCCCCAAGGAGGAAACGGCGTAGAGACGTCGACACCATCCGACACGGGGAACCCCGGGTCCGAGATTTCTCTCGGGATCTGAGTGCTTGGGGGGAGGGAAACAATGCCAAACTCGACGCCTTCAAGAAGGAAAAATGGCGGCTGCAGCCGTCATCGTCGATGAAGTTTTCACCCGGCAGTGCCTCCTCCACCTCGCAACCGGAGCAAGTCGGCCAACCACCGCCGTAGCCCAACAATCTAGGCAGCCATGAGCTACGAAGCGAGCTACGGAGGGCCAAAGAAGCAGCAACACGCCGGGGCGCCGCACCCAACAAGGAGAGGCTGAGGTGCACCGCGGCCAGCGCGAGGCCGCAACGAGAGAGCACGGGGAGCCGGCCGACAAGGCCACCTGAACCCGCAGATCTGGTGCTGAAGCGCGACCACCAGGAAACCCGCGACGGCAGAGGGACGAGTGGCGGGGGTCGGGGGAGGGGTGGACGCAGCAAGGAGGGCGTGCCCGGCCGCCACGGCAAGCGGGCTGGGGAGCACCACAACCGGCTGGGGCCCAGATCCAAATGGGGCAGACGGGACCAGTGCAGCAGGAGGAGCCGCATCCGGAGGGAGACCCACCACACCAGCAGCGGGCGGGGAAGACACCGCCGGGGGAGGCCGCTCACGGCGCCGGTGGAAGCCGCTGGAGCCGCCAGGGGATAGATCTGGAGGAGCTGTGGAGGGAAAGGGCGTGGGGTGAAGCGGGATGGGGGGAGAACGGCCTCGCCGCCGCCATCCCTGGGTCCGGCGCGGCTTCGCCGGCCGGCCCTCCGGCGGCGGCGACGCGGGGGTGGCCGGGAGGAGGGGCGGCGGTCGGTGGCGGCTGGGGTTCCCCTCGAGTCGCCCGGTGTGGGCGACGCGAGGGTCGGGCCTGTTCTCGGTCCTCGACCGTTTCTTATAGCTTTATCTGAGCACTCATGGTTGTGCTGTATCACAATATTTTAACTAGGTGACTTGCACCAGAACGCAAATCAAGGTGTCCCGGTTGAGCTCAGCGAACAAGTTGCATCAAATTTGTCAAAAAGAATTGTTTCAGTTGCTCTGTTAGATGGTGATTATATGTGCAGTTATACTCTTCTTACTTTTTCAAATATATATCTAAGCATTGCTAATTTAAACGATTCTATTACGATTTTGTGTATAGGACAAACAGTGTTATTTGCATGCTCAGGCATACCTGTAGAATGTCTGGGGAATGTTACAAGGTTTGTGACTTCAGCAAGATTGGCTAAAGCTTTCAGCGATAAAAAGAAAGACCATGATGATCTGAAGGTGGTGCTGCTAATTATCCTTTATTTTTTTCATTTTACATAAGATAATCGTGACCATTGTTTACTTTTTCCTTCTTTGTCGCTACAGGTGTTAGTGCGCCATGAAGACAAAGTCGTCACTGGGTTTTTGGATAAATATGATTCATATCTCAACATTGCTGCTGTCAACGTCATGGACATGTCTGATCTTCACACCGTACTTCCCAGTCAACATGTGAAATTTCTGCCCCATAGTGCAGTAGTAGCTGTAGGCTGTGACATCGATGGCAACTTAGTATCCACAGGAGGGATGCTGACTGACGACAATTCATGCGGATCTTGGTTATTGTCGTCTACTTGTAAAATCTCTGAGGTACACTTGCATTGCATACAAGTATTTTAATCTGTTTCTGTAACTACATGCAGTAAAGCATACCTTGGAGGAAATAAAATGATGTTTTTGCTATGCATCTCTTTTTTGATTTCCCTTTATTGCCTATAACTTTTTTGGGTGTTAGGTCTGCGAAGGTGGGCCACTTTTTGATTTTGATGGGAACTTTATTGGCATAAACCTTTGTTTGGGTACGGAAACAACCCTTTTCCTGCCAAGGATCATAGTTCTTCCATGGTGCATGCGTTGTGGACCCCTGGAAAATATTAAATTTCCCTCACCATCAAATTCTTCAAAGGCAGCAGTCAGGTATGTCATACATTTTGAATGGGAGACCTATCCCCTCCTGTGTGCGATTTAATAAGTTTAGCTGTTCTGTATGCCGAACAACTTACGATGCTTATGGATTTTGCAATAATCTCGATCTTTTGGAGTTGTTTCTTTCTCAGAGTTTCAATGTTTAATGTTCCTGTACCAAGATATTTTCTTTACTAGTATTTATCTTGTTTAGTCATATTTTCTTGTTTCAATGTTGAAGCCAATGTATTTATCTAGTTTAAGTAAAGAAGGATATTTTTGTCCAGATTTAATGTGCACACTAGAATGGTTTATGATGTCTCCTCACTGTGGGTTTAATTATATTTGCTCAATCTATTGTTTTCTTGAAATATTTGATGTTGGATAAGTGAGCAACTGATGTTTACTGAGGGCCAAAGACCATTACATATACATGTGTGGTAAAGTGCAGGAAACCTCTTATACATTGGGGATATACCGAAAAGAGACTATACACATCTAACACCCCCCTCAAACTCATGGTGGATCAACAACACTGAGTTTGGAGAGCAAAAGCCATGCCGCGCTCGAGTCTGTGCCTTCGTGAAGAAGTCAGCCAACTGTAACTCAGAGGGCACATAGTGATGAGCGAGAGTCTGATCCTGCATAGCAGCACGCACAAAGTGGGCATCCACACCGATGTGCTTGGTGAGCTCATGCTTCACCGGGTCACGCGCAATACTGATAGCACCGGTACTGTCTGACAGGTAAGGGAGTCGAGGTATTAGCAGACACACCAAAATCCTCAAGTAACCACCGTAACCAGATCACCTCAGCCGTCAACATAGCCATGGCTCGCAACTCAGCCTCTGTACTCGAGCGAGAAATTGCAGTCTGTTTCTTTGTCCTTCAGGCAATCAGAGAGCCACCAAGAAAGACACAATAAGCAGACAGCGAGCGTCGATCAGACGGATCACTAGCCCAGGTAGCATCAGAGTAGGCCTGGAGCTCAAGAGAGCTGGAGCGAGGAAAGAAAAGGCGCTGAGAGATCGTGCCACGAAGATATCGTAGAACACGGAAGAGATAACTATAGTGGACAGAGGTGGGGGCCGAAACTAAACTGACTCAGGATGTGGACATGATAGGAGATGTCAGGACGCGCAACAGCAAGATAGACAAAACTGCCAACAAGGTGACGATAGCGAGTGGGATTAGGAAGAGGGTCACCATCAGAGGCACAAAGCTGAACGTTGAGCTCCATAGGAGTCACAACTCTGCGCTCATCACTGAGAGCAGCGCGAGCAAGAAGATCCTGAATATATTTTTCTTGAGAGATGTAGAAGCCATAAGAGGTCGAGGAGATCTCAATCCCAATAAAATAGCGAACTGGACCAAGATCAGTCATGAGGAACTGGTCGCGAAGGCGAGCCTTAACAAAGGCAATGTAGTCAGAGTTGTCACTAGTGATGATCATGTCATCAACATAGAGAAGGAGAAGAGTCCGACCATGAGGAGACGTATGAACAAACAACGCGGGATCATGATCACTGGGCAAGAAACCAGCGGCAGTCACAACAGAGGCGAAGCGCTCAAACCAAGCGGGAGGGGCCTGTTTAAGACCATAGAGGGAGCGGCGAAGTCTACAGACCATACGATCAGGAGCATAGTACGCCGGTGGTGGCTACATATAAACCTCCTCACGCAACTCGCCATTGAGAAAGGTGTTCTGAACATCAAGTTGAGAGATAGACCAACGACGAACAGAAGCCACAACAAGAAGAGTGCGGACAGTGGTCATGTGGGCCACAGGAGCGAATGTCTCATCATAATCGCGCCCCTGCTCCTGCTGAAAACCACGGGCCACAAAACGCGCTTTGTAGCGCTCAAGAGAACCATCAGAGCGAGTCTTAATCTTGTAAACCCACTTGCACGTGATGGGACGAACACCGGAAGGGAGGGGAACCAGATCCCATGCGCCAGAGCGCTCAAGGGCAGCAAGCTGTTCGGCCATCGCAAGCTGCCATTCAGGCTGAGTCATGGCAGTCCGATAGGAAGTGGGCTCATGTGACACCCGGATAATTAAGCTACAGCAATCCCACATTAACGATGCCACGTCACCTCCGTTACTGTTGCTAACCTCGCGTTAGCTCGAAACCGATTCAAATACAAATTCAAGATCAAGCAAACATTAAAAGTTTTCAAATATTAAAACTAAAATGTTCAATAAATATTAGATAAGTCAGAGGCTATGATAAAATTGTAAACAACATTATTAAAATTTGATAAGTGACTTAAACAACCTCAAACAGTGGCTGGAAACATTATTTAATAACCTTTTTATTAATACAAAATAAATATGAAATGATATTTACCCCAAACTAGTTTTTGGTGGTAGGATATATTGTGCTGTGATTTGTGGTCCAGCTCTTATATTTTACCAAACTCATTTGGTGCCCAAACAATTAGCAAAAATAGAAAAGAAAATAAAGA